>NC_134700.1:127844052-128444052 GCF_043290135.1 Rhipicephalus microplus
TTGGTGCTGTGAAATCAGCCAGGCGTATGTGTAGCTGTTTTTGTAACACCTCGCACCTGTGATCAACCCACGCAAATGTGTTTTTTTCCAATCTTTCTTGTGCAGTTCATTACGCTGAATTTCGAAAATCTTAACATTTGCACGGAACCACAATGAAAAAGTTGAGGTCACTTTCTATCATGTAGCGAAACCTTTTGATCGGGCAGTCGAATTCCGCTTTCAAAAAAAGTGCTTGCGTTTTAGGGGCGAAGCTCCTTATAGGCGGCACCCGTTTGCCCATCGTAGTCGTGGTACTAGTGTGTAACCAGTCTTACATTTTCACCTCCGAGGTGGTGCCGGTGGAGATTTCTTCTGAGCGTTGTTGAACAATAAAAAATTCGCAGCGTGCGCGTTAACTTAAAGCCGAATTCTCCTGTCTCTCATTCCCCCTTAGCAGCCATTGGCATGTACTTTGAGCACTATCTGACAAGAAAGAATTGCTGCGTTATACTCGCTGGGTGTAACGTCCTTGGTTTTAAAAAGGTCTAGCGAGCGTTTGGCCGCAATGCCATAAATACAGTGAACTAGTATATACCATGAACTCGTATATACCATGAGCATATATGATGAGAAGATGCGAGATCGTAGTACTTGGAGTGTTGAATAGGTGGACGAACGGACACACAGACAGATGCATTAACGGACGCACGGATGGCTGCACAAACGGATGGACGCATGGACGAACGCAGGAGCAGATGCATGGACGAACGCAGGGACAGACGCTTGAATGGACGTGCGGACGCACGAACACACGCACGCACGGACGGGCGAATGGACGCACTGGCGGCCACACAGACGCACACATGGACGGACGGAAGCAAGAACGAGTGGACGGACTGATGCTTTGCCCCACTTTTCATCATTTACTCCGTGTATATGCTGCCATATTTTTTTTCGAAACCAACAGATTTCATTGCTTTGCCAGAGTCTCCTTCATTCACTCCGTGGATATGCTGCCATATTTTTCTCGAAACTAACAAATTTCATTGCTTTGTTTCGATGGCTTCCATTTTATCTTTTTTTAGGTAATTTCTGCCTCCTAACACACACTGTTTACACGTCCCATTTCATTGTTGCTTTGTTCCGACTTATTCCTGCTGGCCACTTCCTTGAAACCAACATTAAATTTATGTTACCATCTCCGGTTAGTCGAGGCTGCATGAAAGCATATTTATATGCTTGGTCAAAAACTACTATTACGTGATATCGAGCATAATTTTCTTCGTTGCCCTTCGTTTGTGCGAATGTTAAAATTTATACCTTAAGCGAGACTACACGAATATAGAAAAACAATTAATAGCATGTGTTTAAAGCATGCGCTTCACCATGTGATGACAAAGAAACTTAATTTACGAGCACCCTTGCATGCCTGCCTATCGGGGACCTCAAAGACAGGAGGTGGGTGGGCATCAAAAATTGTATACGCTTTGCTTCAGTCCCGGCTATGTAGCAACCAGACATACAGCTAGTAAGGACGTCTAGTGAATTTATGAGACGTCACCATCGTAGCGCGCAATCATACAGTGTGTGCAACGAAGGTACAAAATTCGCTGTATTCACAAGACGGCCAGAAGACCCTTCTTAGTTTCAGTACGTTCTTTCGCACAACATCAGGGTGCGATGGCGATCACCACAGAACAAACCTCAAAAATTTGGAACCTTTCTCATTTTAGAGTGATTTGTGACGGTGATATACCACAATATTCATCACCGCGCCCGTACTAGTACAGTTCGCTGACATTCAGGAGTCTTACGGGTAAATCAGAATTTGGCAGGCATGCCCGTCAGCACTTTGTTATTCGCAACCGAAAATTCTTACCTTTTAAGCAACAACGTCACATTCAAAAGTGTTTTTTTTTTTGTATCTCCCAGCGTACACTCCGTTGAATGCTTGATCTGAAACACTTGCGGCTGCGGCGTGCACTAGCTTCCACGAAAGCCGTTGACAGAGGAGACGCACTCCACCGCGCCGAAGTCGTTGTTTCGTACTTGCGTGCGCGCAATGGAATCAGAAATTGCCGTTAAACGTACTATATCTTTTGTACGCGCAAACTACATCACCGTTGAAGCCGCAGCAGTGCACATACAGGACAAAGCAAATCAATAGTAAAACAATCTGCCACCGTCAGCCTGCACCCAACGCGCACACATGTCACCGCTCAATTAATACTTTGTACAATGACGATGCAGGCAATGTAGAATTGCCCCGACACCGAAACAGAAATTTATCGCAGAACCCGTTTATGACATAAATTTTAGGTTATGTCATAAAAGCAATACGAAGTGTAATATTTCATGCTTGACAGCATAATTATTTGCTATCAGAGCTTTAAGCGCCTGTTTTTTTTTTTTTCAGTTGCCACTGACGTGTGCAGGCGGAAAACGTGTAGCATTCGAGATGTGCAATTTTTCCCCAGTGAGGCGTCGTTGTGGCATTGTTTCGACAGTTTGAAGTTAAAAGCTGTTAAGTGTGTATTATTGATTTATTAGGAACTTAGGGAAGGGCAAGGAGGGTGTTCAGACGACACATCCCCGTCCCTTTTTATGTTTATTTGAGGAAGTTTGTTTCCAAATAGGCCAAACCTAGAACCGAAATAGGCTCAATGAAGGTTGCATTGCCACAAAAACGATATAAACTTTGTAGAGGAACACTAATAATCAGTTAATAATTATAAATTACGTTTTCATATTTCTTTTTACAAAGAAAGTTCAGAGTATGTATGAGCCCAATACAGGCCTATTTCAGATACTTTCGTGTCAGGATCTGACCCGTTTCGCAAAAAAAGCTCCTGATTTAGATTCACACATATGCCCTCACAAGCAAAATTGTAAATGCAGAGGGGTCGGACCCCTTTCTTTCCACTTTCTATCGACGTCCTTGCATAAACTCCAGCTACACGTTTGCTATGTTCTTCATCTTTTAAATTACATTCTGCTTTCAGCGATCCCTGATAAGAACCTGACAAATATTTTTTTTTACCGAGAAGTAGCAGGGAAGCTTGGTTTCAATTTATGCGTTGAATGTTGTGCGAGATTATGACTGTGCGATGTATCAGTGCATTGTAACTTAATAATATTGGCTGTCTTTACAATGCAACAATTAGTCATCTGCTCTTCTTTTCTGTGGCATCAGTACAGTACACTAGTGTCGTCTACGATCGTCCACGCGTACATTGTACAAGCCTCAAGCATTCCTATCAAGAACAAAAAGCAGTAAGTACCCGTAGAATGGTGCATCCCATTGGACAAGTTCACTTGTGCCTCGCGGGTGTGCGCCTAACTTGTGCTGTGGCGTGGCATTCACGTACAGCAGCTGCAGCAGGGTCAGTTCATCCAGTTCTATGTAAACATGCCTAGTTAAATGGCAGTACGTATGCTGAACACTGTCAGTATGAGATTATCTGTCATAATAACTCTATCTATTTCACTGAACAAATAATTGGATTGATGCGAAATATTTCATGGTGAAAAAGTCTGTGAAGGTGAAAGAGTCTGTGAATCTAATTCTAAGCAAAACAGGTGCTCTGTTAGGAAAAGCTCAGAGTGATTTGAAATGAGAAAACACGCATAATGGCCTGTAGAAAATAGTGCGTAATCATTCCATGTTTTATGTTTAAGCGTAACATAATCGCTTTTACCGTGGTTCCAGCGAAAATTAGTGATGAATAGAAAGAAGTGGCAGTAAAATATATTTTATTAGGAATCACACAAAGTTAACCCAGGAATTAACTCTTTCAGCATGTGAGTAATTATGTGAATACTGTGAATAAAAGGTGGTATACGACATGTAGTACATTGCGTGGTGTACAGTGGTTCATGGAACGTGAAATCATCATTCTTTTCACCGGAAAGTAGCCACGTGGTTTGATTGCATTCGTTGAGATGTGATAAGTATTTGCTCCAATATATATATTGTAATGAAGAGGAAGTAGATAGGCGCTAAGGGAAGCAACATCGTGTGTGCAGCAGAAGCATGAGCTAGGGGAGAGGGCTCGGAAGTGTGCGCAATCAGCCAACAGCTCAAGTGCAAAATATCACCTTGATATTGGTAGAGCCGTGCTGGTTACCCTTTCCCTGTGCCATCCTGGAACTCAGTTCACGGAAACTACCATCTGCCATGCCAGACGTGGACTAGCAGACTTTTCCTTCGCCACCCCTCACCTGCGCTGGAAGTGTTTTCCTGCGAGAGTCTCTAATCTCCAGCGGAACCGACGAAAAGGACGCTTAAGACTGGCTGTCGACTCACGAACGGGTGAGCGCTCTGAACAAGTGGAACGACGCAGAGAAGTTAACGCGCGTATCGTTCTATAACCACAGACGTGCCACAGGTGTGGCACGTCTGTGGCTTAGGAACCATGAGGGTGACGTCCGAACGTGGTCACTCTTCAAGACAGCAATTACGGCAGTAATTGATCGACCCACCGTCAAAAAACTCCGCACCGAACAGCGTTCATGCTCGCCTGTTGAGCTCACGTTTGAGACGTTCACCGGTGACATTGAAGACGCTGTCTATTTATGCAAACGCGTAAACGCTGACATGACGGAAACCGACAAAATAATGCACAAAATGAAACGAACCGATGAGGATGCTCTTCAGATGTTGCTGGCAAAGAACCCGACCACAATCGCTGACGTTATTAGTTTGGGCCAGAGCTACGACGAATTGCGCATGCAGCGAGCTCTGACAAGGTGAGTTCCGCCACCCAATTCTGTGCCCTTCTCGAGTCTCACTATCAGCCCGGAGCGTGTTCCGCTTTTGACAGAAATCAAGGCCTTCGCCCTCGAAGAAGTATCAAGGCAGCTCTCACTGGTACCCTTCACTCAAGAGCCTTCCTCAAATTTGGCGTCCTCCATTCGTGACGTCATCCAAGAAGAGGTTGCTAAAGGGCTCCCAGCTGCCCGCGAGCAAGTTCTTGTGGCTGCCACACTTATATATGCCGCCGTAGCTTCCACGCCTGCCCACAGAGGGTCAGCGCCACCTATTCAGCACCCTGTGAGCCATAGTTGTCCTCCTATTTCCTGGTCCAACACTACCTCCGTAGTCCCATCATGAACGTCCGAAAATCGCTCCATATGCTTCACCTGTACGTACCCCAGACACGTCGCCAGGCACTGCCACCACCGAGGTCAGACCTTCGGTGACAGCCAACGAGTGCCTTACTTCTCACGTGATGTGGACGCGCTTTATGCTACCCCCACCGTACCGGAACCTCGCTACCACGCTGGTCATCACCGTCAATTCGAACATCCCCGCTCGCCATCCCCTCGTCACCGATCACCATCACCGATGCGTCGATGACCACCTACCGACGTGGGAAACTATGCGACGCAGTTCCCAAGGCAAGAACTGCGCAATTTTCTTTTTGCCCAAGTCCTCGGTCTTCTCCTGACAATGTCATTCACGTCTTAGTCGGAAATGTTGCAACAGTCGCTCTTGTTGATACCAGTGCCACCGTATCGGTAATAGATACCGAATTTTGTCGCTAACTTCGTAAAGTCACGACGCCTATTTTTATATTGTCGCTTTGAACAGCAAGTGCTCAGGCCCTCGAAACGACCACAGCGTGTACAGAACTTGAGACCATGCACCATAGAACCTATTGTGCTGTCATCATGTTCCCACTACATAATCTTGGGATGGGACTTACTCTCGCGCCACAACGCAACGCAATAATTGACTGTACTCGAGCGGAGGTTGAATTATCTTCCCTTGCCGACTTCGCCTTCGTCGACAGTCAATCTCCTACTAACCTTATCTTGGAGGAAAACATCCATATCAAACCATGCTCTTCGGCATTCGTACAGGTGTCATGTAGTGCCGCATCTAACGAAACGGTCTTCTTCATGCCCTCTCAAAAGATTGTTACACGAAGAGCCCTTCCATTGCCTTTTGCTGCTCTTGTATTGGCCGGAGGTTTTGGCACAATGGCCATTCACAATCTTCTTTCAACATCGCTGTCATTGCGTCGTTGCGAGTGTCTTTATAATGTCAAGGTGATCGACTGTGCACGAATTGCCTCCGTCTCCGATGAGGTATATTCAATAGCCGTGTGTAAACTGGATGTCCTCTCCATGCCTGATGTAGCGTGAACGGATGGATTCAGCCCGTTCATCGCCGAAGATTTGACGCCTTCGCAGTGATCACAGCTCCTTACCCTGCTTCAGCACTTTCGTGCTTCTTGCGATGTTGCTCAAGCATCACTAGGCCGTGTATGCACAGTTGAACAACACATCGACACTGGCCCGCATCCAATCCTGCGGCAATGGTCATATCGCGTGTCCTCTACAGAACATCAGGTTATGGCCCAGCACGTCGACGACATGCTCCGCCGAAGCGTTATCCGTCCTTCGCCGAGCCCATGGGCTTCTCCAGTGGTACTCGTCAAAAAAAATAGGTCCATCCGGTTCTGGGTCAATTTTCGGAGATTGAACAAGATCACGCTAAAGGATGTTTACCCACTACCTCGCATGTATGATGCTCTCGACTGCTTACAGAATGCTGAGTTTTTTTTCCTCATTAGTCTTGCGGTTGTGCTACTGGCAGGTGCCAATGGCTGAAGCCGATCTCCCCAAAACCGCTTTTGTCACCCCTGACGGCTTGTATTATTTCACCGTCATGCATTTCGAGCAGTTAAATTTGCCTGTTACGTTCAAAAGAATGATGGGCAGAGTTCTGCGAGGTCTTAAAAGGAACATCAGTCTATGTTACTTCGATGACGTTGTTGTGTTCGCCCCTGATTTTCCAACACACTTGTTCCAATTTCAGCATGTGCTGATATGCTTAACTAACGCCAGGTTACAATTAAATCTCAAGAAATGCTGATTCGCTGTACGTCTGCTCACCATTCAAGAACACGTTGTGGTCAAGAACCGCATTCTCCCGGATCCTGGTAGACTGTGCGCCGTTACTAAGTTTCCTAAGCCCACTACCACCGAAGAACTTAGCAGTTTTATTGGCCTAGGTTCTTATTTCAGGCGATTTGTTCGAAATATCGCGTCGATTTTATGACCTCTGACGCAACTTCTTTGTGGCACTCATGATATGTCATCGTGGTCTCCAGCTTGCGATGAGGCTTTCACAACATTGCGACGTCTCCCTACAACGCCAACCAGTATTCGCCACTTTGACCTCAGGCTCCCACTGAGGTCCACACCGACGCAAATGGCGTAGGCATGGGTGTAGTGTTCGCACAGCGTCAACCTGGCCACACAATACGTCATGGCATACGCGAGTCGCAAGCTCGCCAAGGCTGAAAGCAACTACAGCGTGACAGAAAAGGAGTGTTTGGTCATTGTGTGGGCGCTTGGCTAATTTCTTACATATATATATGGCCGTTATTTTGACGTCGTTACAGATCAATATGCGCTGTTCTGGTTTTCGACGTTGAAAAACCCATTCAGCCGCCCTGCCCACTGGGCCTTCAAGTTCCAGGAGTAAGACACACGCGTGGTTTATCGTTCAGAGCGTAAACATTTCCACGCTGACGCGCTTTCCCGCTCACCTCTTACCCTGAAACCAGCCGATGACCCTGCGTGCGAGCCCGCGTTGTCTTTTCTTGACTTTCATAATAATGCGATGGAACAACGCAACGACCCCTGGACGGCGTCTCCCCTCGTCCTTCTCTCTGGTACCTCTAAAGTCCCACCATTGCTTGCAAACGCTCCGGCGCCAAGTTGCCCATATTAAGTTCATGACAAGGTGCTCTACCATCGCAACTATGCTCCAGAAGGGCGTGCATGGTTGCTTGTTGCACCACTAGCTTTGAGGTCAGAGATCTGCTCCTCCTTTCATGCTGACCCACACCGTGGTCACGCAGAAGTTTTCAAGACGAATGAAAGAATCAGGCACCAATACTACTGGCATGTTAAGGTATGTATACCTTCATTCGCAAGTTCGTCCGCTCTTGCCGTGAATGCCAACACAGCAAGTCTCTTCCACACATCTCAGCCGGAGAGCTTAAGCTGTTGCCACGCCCGTCTCGACCCTTCAATCGTCTCGGCATTGACATTTATGGGCCCCTTCTCCTGACTTCTGTCGGAAACCGGTGGATAATAGTGGCAGTCGACCACTCAACTCGTTATGCCGAGACTGCTGCTCTCCAGACTGCTACAGTAGAAGAGGTCGTGACTTTCACACTGCACCTCTTATATATATATATATAAATATATATATATATATAAATATATATATATATATAATATATATATATATATATATATATATATATATATATATATATATATATATATATATATATATATATATATATATATATATATGCTTAGTTCGATTCCTGCTCACGGCTGGTTTATTTTTCATCCACATTTCTTTCTTCTTATTTACATTCCATTGGTTTTAATAACTTCCTGCGTACATTCCTTGTCATTACTGTCTGTTAGATCTCATTATTATTGTGTTAAAACACGGAAAAACGAGCCCTTAGGTATACACTTCTTTCCCTTATTTCATTGAACGAAGGTCTCGTACTGGCAGACTTGGTGTGTTTAGGTTGTATAGGAGGGACAATTAATCAGCTGCCCGCTTTTAATAAGTTCCCGTGCTACGTGACGCCAAACATGCGCATAAGAGTGTTTTAACACTCGTCGTTTGGCTTATAGATGGCGCTGACTGTCACTCCTACTTCTAAATTCACATATAAACCCAAAAAAGTGAATAGAGGGAAGGCCGCTGTGGTAGCTCAGTGGTTAGAGCATCGAACGCGTTATTTTAAGGTCGTTGGTTCGATTCCTGCTCACGGCTGGTTATTTTTCTATCCACTTTTCTTTCTTCCTATTTACATTCAATTGGTTCTAATAACTTCCCCTGTACATTCCTTGTCAATACTGTCTGTTAGATGTCATAAATGTTGTGTTAAAGCACGGAAAAACGAGCCCTTAGGTATACAATTCGTACCCTTATATATATATATATATATATATATATATATATATATATATATATATATATATATATATATATATACGTGTGTGTGTGTGTGCAACAAAATAAAGAAACACTCTTGTGTGTAATTTGCGAACATTCACCTTTGGTCGCCCTAAAATTAAAAAATACTGTGTCAAAAAGCGAGTTTACGTAGATTTGCACTCTATAAAAATCTTGCCAAAAAAACGTGTACAATGGCTATTTTATCAAATATATACCCTTAAAGATATGAAATGTTTTTCAGTATTGCCCAGACAACTGCTATTTCCTGCACTTTTATATAAAGTTCTGAAGTGAGCAACCGATATATAAAACATTTGTGGAATAGTAAAGTAAAAATGTAGCATATCCGTTGAGACAACTCAGTGTAATGTCAGAATGTATGATTTTGCTAATAATTACCTCATCTGAAGCTTTTGACTAGGCATGACTTTTAGCTCCAGAAGTGAGCAATGACCAGTGGTACGAAGAAAGAGAATATTCATGTGGTCAGTTAATTACGAGCCTAACAGAACATCTTAGTGGGAAGGTCCATTCACTATTTTTGATTAGGGGATCTCAATGATGAAAGATTCTTAACTAAACACATTTCTGTAGGGATGATACGTAGGTATGGCTGCGTATCCAAACTGTATAAGATGTACGGGTGTTTCACAGGAAGATCCCGCACGCATGTGGCACGTACTGATGGTACGGGCTCGGAACGCTGCTGCTATTCCCGTATCTCATCAACAATAAGCTCTCCAGTAACTTCCAGTTCAGCTAAGCGCATCACGACATAGTATCGACATTTATGCTCACTTGACAGCAGCATCTAAGCATTTAGATGGCTTGAAATTGACGTGTGCGGGGACGTATGCTTAAGGTCTGGTTAGAACACACGACGTTCGCCATACAAAACCGTTACTTACGCCTTCGTAATGACAGGTGGACGGCCAATAACTACACACTACTGACCATAAAGTCAACAAAAATTGACGCGAAAGGTTAATGAAGGTGTTTGCTGAAAGAAATGATGAAATTACTTGTTGTCATTGTTTACTACTTGAATGTTATGTGTCAGGTGCTGCTGCATCCAGGAGGTCACTCAATGTAAGCGCCTTTTTCATAGCCGCGGCCTCCGTAAGAAATTTATTCAAAGTTTTGGGTTGGTTCCCGACCAATCCAACAAACAGCTCTTGCTTGGCCTCTCACATCAGTAACCGGAGCTTCTCCTCAGCCATGACGGCGTCGGCGTGACAAAACAGCTAGGTCATCTCTTCGACGAATATGGTCACGTTTTTGACAGGGAGTTGCGCCCCTGTCTTCAGCAAGGTGGCAGCTATTTCCTTGTGAACGACGCTCATGAAGGTGTTCAAGAACCTCATCCGAAAGAAATGTCATTTTCGTAGCGTGTATGCCCGGATCTTGAACCACGTCGTCAGCGGATTCTAAGTAGAATTATACGTGCCATACTTTTTCTTCGTGGTCCCAGCAGTTTAAGACAGCGACTTGGTCGCATGTCTCTCCCAGTCCTCAATAGGCGATCCGCGGAGGGTTAGCGGCTTCTTGGGCTGCCAAAGGACGATTGGGCCAGGCTGCATGGGATTGGTCATCATTGCTGTTGATGATATTGAGATCCGGGACTGCCTATTTGTTTCAGGAAGGAGCCAGTACTATAGTAGTACTCGCTGTTGGGCTAGCTGGTGCATGTCTTGATTAAATAGTCAACGTCACGCCGAATGAATAACCACACAGGGTGTCTGTGGTGTCTATGTGTGTTTATTTCTCTGTGTCGTTGTTGATTCGGCATGAAGTTGACTATTTAATCAAGCCAGTACTATGGTTGTAGTCCCCTGTGCCTGCAGCTTGTTCGCTGTTCGGCGTTAGCGTGAGTTTCTTCTTCGGCACTTTGGCTGGGTTCACGGCTTTATGGGGACATCCGGCACATGAACGAAGCTGCACCTCCACCAGATGTCACGGGTTCTTCACGTGGACAAACTGAAAAAACTCGATGTTCAGAGTGAAATTGTTTATTCGTCTGAACGTGTGGCCGGTAAATGAGAAGTCAGCAACAGCAAATGGGAAATACAGCAACACACTGCCACTGATAGTGGCTAACAGAGCGTCTGCTGTCGATCAACTAGCAATTGGCGAAGCTTGTCGGCATTTAAACATGAACTGTCGAATATTTGATCATTATCACTGGTCGTCGCGAAAGCTCTGGAGCAATCTTCAACGCAATTTCAACAGAACGATCAACAATGATCGTGAACATTCTTGATTAACGAAGCACTGTTCCCGTTGAGCATTCATGACAGGCTTTGTGGGCGAAAACCGAAAAAAAAACACAAAGGTTAAATTAAACAAAAAATGCGTGACAAGCTGATTATGAGAGATGCCGTAGTGGATGGTTCCGGTAATTTCGACCATCTGGTGTTATTTGAAGCGCATTTACGTTGAATAGTAAACGGATTTCTGTACTTTTGAACCTCGCCCTGCCGCAGTTTTCTAGTGGCTAAGGTACTCGGCTGCTGACCCGAAGGTCGAAGGCAAAACATCAGACCAGGTGGTCGAAATTTCCGGAGCCCTCCACCATGCTGTCTCTCCACTACAGACGCGTTCAGTGCATTTCAAATCATGATGCACAGATAACAAAAAAAATAACGAAGAGGCGCGTTGTTGCCGCAAAAGAAATCATGCAGTATGTCGGGGTGTGTGTTGGCTGATCAACATAGTCTACATCAACACACAATTCATGTGTGTTGATATAGTGTAATGCTTTCATCTTGAACGGGTATTGCAAAAGCAAGTTGCGAAAATTTAGATCGTGAGACTCTGTTCTGTATGATAAAGGAAGTGAGCCCTACGAGCCCCAATAATTAAGCAGGAGAATCAGTGCACTGATGACGGTTGTAAAGGAAAGGTGTAATGTTTTACGCTGCATACCTTGAAGTACAGATACGCAGGTAGATGTAAAAGGACACCATACAATGTTTGCATACTTGAAACATTGGCCATGTATGTACATGCTTCACTGCAAGTGTCGTCGAATGATGATAGTCTTCAGTCTAGAAGAAGTGAATGAAACTCTTATTTGATATTTTCTGTGAGACTTTGGTGAAGGGATTATTGAGGTGCTGCGTAAAGTGCCTCGATGCGCACTGCTCATAGTCTGCAAACACAGGATTGAAACACCCACCTTTTCATTCATAGCGTTGCATTGCAAGCTTAGCGGAATGGACGCTATGTTCTTTGACATTCTATACGTATGACGTTTATAGCAAAATGAAACCCGCAAGAGAATATTGGCGATTTGATGTTTTGCCTCAAAGATGCGCAACAATTGCTTTTCATGAATACTACGCACAAGTATGACCGCAGAAACTGCAGCCGTATACGTGGGCGCTGTGGATTCACTTAGATTTCGGAAATGAGGGCAAACAAAATGAAAAGCAGAGACAAGCCATATCAGGTGACAAACAGACAAGTTGAGAGACAGAAAAACCTACCAAAACTTTTTCAGTCAAGTATCCCAAGAAATACTGTCGTCTTCAGTGTCGAACTTATGTGTGAAGCATAAGCAGGAAGCATTATCTAAGATGGTGAGTTATTCAAGACACGTTTAAAAAACATGAGCTTGTTCATGTATCTTTTTTTTGCTATATGCTCAATGTGGCTTGTGCAGTTCAAATGAGATGTGAATGTGATAATGACGCCAATATATTGGCAGTAGTTAAGTTAAATCAATGCAGTACCTTCATGACCAACACTACTGCACATTAAAACAACCAACACTACTGCTCCTGATTAAGTTGACTGTAATTACGTCACTGATTTTGTGCACAATTGAATACCCCAGGTGGTTGCTGGAAGTTTTCACTACACTCTTTCATAATCATATGGTGCTTTTGAAACACTAAACACTTAATAATAATAATAATAATAATAATAATAATAATAATAATAATAATAATAATAATAATAATAATAATAATAATAATAATAATAATAATAATAATAATAATAATAATAATAATAACAATAATAATAATAATAATAATAATAATATACTATTATTATTGTTATTATTATTATTATTATTATTATTATTATTATTATTATTATTATTATTATTATTATTATTGTTGTTGTTGTTGTTTTCGTTGTTGTGTCTAATTTTGTCTGACGAGTGTTTTTCCCTTTCTCTTTCTGCGAATACTGCAGCCAGCTGCATCGAATAGGAGGGAAAGCGCAAGAAATCGACTTTCGCGAAATTGCACAATCATGGACAATGTTGGCACCGTCCAGCTAGCCCCGGTCACGTTCACCAGTACGCATGGCTCGCTATCATGCATAGCCTTTTCTCTCAAAATATGACAGCATACTAACCGTCTGCAGCTGTCCTGCTCGCTTTCTTTCCTCTAGCGGGACCACATAACCACTGCTTTTTCCAGGTGACGTCTCCTAAAGACTCCGCACAGGTGTCAGGTGCCCGCCCTAAGTTCTGCCAATTTGGCACAAGACAATTTATTGGCGTGATAAAAGGGGAAATGACTAGCAAACGCTTTCTCCCCGAGCGCAGACCTTACAAATGGGGAGTTCCCACAATTTACAAAAGTATTGATTGATCGTGTCCTGAAAACTGTAACCTTCCCAAACCTAATGCGGTTTATAGGGGCGAAGCTTCTTATAGCGGCATCTGTTCGTCCTTCGTAGTTGTTGTAGTATGTAACAAGTATAACATTTTGACTTCTAAGGTGGTGCTGGTGGAACATTTCTTCTGTGCGTTATTGAACAATGAAAAGTTGTGCTCAATGTACATGCCAATGGATGCTAATAGATAATGAGAGACAAGAGCATTCGGCTTTTAGTTAATGCGCACGCTGCGATCCCCATTAGCAGCCATTGGCATGTACATTGAGCACTATCTGACAAGAAAGGGTTGCTACGTTATACTCGCTGAGTGTAACCTTCTTGATTGATATGTTGGGTTCAACGTCCCAAAACCACCATATGATTATGAGAGACGTCGTAGTAGAGTGCTCCGGGAATTTCAACCACCTAGGGTTCTTTAACGTGCACCCAAATCTGAGCACACGGGCCTACAACATTTCCGACTCCATCGGAAATGCAGCTGCTGCAGCCGGGATTCAATCCCGCGATCTGCGGGTCAGCAGCCTAGTACCTTAGCCATTAGACCACTGTGGTGGGGCAGGTTCTAACCTCCTTAGTTTTTGAAAGGTTTAGCCAGCGTTGAGCCGCAGTACCATGAATATAATGAACTAGTATATACCGTGAACTCGAGGTGGTTAAAGGTGGGAAGTAGATGCGAAGCGCAAGCGGTACGAAAGTGTGCGTGTGCCTCCTCTCGTTCAGTCCTTGGAATGTCTGCCGAATGACGGTGCTTCTATATGGGGAATATATGATGAAAAGATGCGAGATGTTGGTACTTGGAGTGTTGAATAGATGGACGAACCGACCCACAGACAGATGCATGGATGGACGCATGAACGGGCGCAGGGGCGGATGCATGGACGAACGCAGGGATGGACGCACGAACTGACGCACGCACGGACGGGCGGATGGATGCATGGACGGTCACACAGACGGACGCATGGGCGGACGGAAGCAAGAACGAATGGACGGACGAATGCTTCACCCCACTCTCCATCATTCACTCCGTGGATACGCTGCCATTTTTTTCTTGTATTTGCCGCCGACTCCGGCTTCCGTGTGTGTAAAGACTGAAGGCATTCCCGTGCATGCCCGGAGATGTAGGCTACGTGAACCGTCAAGTGAAGCACGACATGTTGCTGGTATGCAAATAGAGATAGGGCTAATGTATTGGTTCTGTAACTATGCCACACAAGGAAGCCGAGAGAAGGCCAATGTGAACTGCCGTATAAAACATGCAGTGATGACAAGAAACATCGTCGCCCAGGGTATACGCTAACTACTATTTTGTATCTGCTGCCCATCCACGGTGGTCTAGTGATTAAGGTACTCGGCTGCTGACCCGCACATCGCGGCATCAAATCCCGGCTGTGCCAGCTGTGTTTCTGATGGAGGCAAAAATGCTGTAGGGCCCGTATGCTCAGATTTGGGTGCACGTTGAAGAACACCAGGTGGCCGAAATTTCCGGAACCCCACGTATCCAAAGGCCTACATATCAATAAATAACCGTATCCGTAGTTGCACGAGCAGACGAGGCTCGCGGCCTCGCTCAATAAAAGCTGTGATCTGCCTCTGGAACGCGTAGTTGTTAACCGCACTAGTGTTAAGTCTCACGCTCTCAAAGCGCTTATTTCAGCCAATGTTTTAAAACATCAGTTCGCTGTGCACTTCAGCATAAAAAATACGTGGCCGATTCAAGTTTTAGCCCTATTAGTTTTGATATTCAGGTAAATAGTGATAACTGCTTGAGTATTACATGCTAAAAGAGCGATATGTTTACTTTACAGGCACGCCGTAGAGAGGGACTTGGAAAAAACGTGGTGACCTGGGGTACCTAAACATGGATATAAATCTAGGCACACGGGTACTCCTTGTGCTTCGCTACGGTCTGAATTTGTCAACAATGGCAGGAAATGGAACCTGTACCGTCGGGCTTAGTAGTGAGATATTAATTGTGATTGATGGCAACAATGAATCCTACGCTCACATGCCGAAGAATGAAAATTTGTTCGTTACGTTGTCATAAAGACAAACTCCTAACATTAGATTTACTTACATCGAGATCTAACAATACGGCTATCACGTTGAATAGGTCAGCGCCTTTTCTAAAGGGACTTTTTTTTTACTTCAGGGCTCACTGTGATGCAGTAGCAGAAAACGTGACATAATCTAAATAACATTTTTTACGCATGTGCCAACTTCTATTGTTGCATTCATCTCATTTGCATTCTTACGCAATCAAAGCAACGTCTGATACAATTGTGGCATGTGAATAATAACTTTCCGAGCCTGCAATCGGCCTAGATCCTCGATACTTTTGAGCGTGGCTGTACTAAATTCTTATTTCGGCTGATACTGCTGGACAGAGTACGTAGCCAGCATTCGCACAATGACGGTAGGGTGCTAGATGACATCAGTATCATTCACGTTCATATAGGATCATGAAGGAATAATTTCCTCAAAAACGCTGAGACAGTGTCACTCACACATTGTGAAAATTGCTGGATCAACCATTGTGATATCTTTCCATTGTTTGCGACTCACTGTGGTCAGTAGTTCACTTGCCAAGTGGTGAATATATAGAAGCAGTGCAGGACAGCGCAACACATTCAGCTTGTGTAGTAGGGAGGTGCAGGTAAGAATACTTGCATGCCTAAATGCGTTCGTGCTTTGAGTGTAAATAGTGCCAGAAGCTCACGTAGTTTGCCCTTTGTAACGTGTTGGCTTTTGTGAAGATATTTATCTCTTACTCCAATTCAATATTATTGTGCAGTTTTTCAACACACATTGAGAATATTTTAAATACAGATAGTCCGGAATGGTATTCAATGAAAGCCTAATGCGAGCTGTGCCCAAGCTTATATAGTGAGGCTATTTTGAAATTGTGGGATATTGAAACCCTGCAAAATAAATTCTATAACTTCATTATCGGCGAAGCGTTCAAAGTGAAGAAGGCAGAATATTTATTAAAATCTCTCAGCTCGCTTTCCTTAACAAAGCCAGCATGTTCTTACCTCACGTAAGTTTCATAGTCGGGTTCAGGTGATTCATTGCGGGGAGGCTCGGCTATTTTACTATATGCCATTCGTATTGCTGTTATCATGGCTAAATTAACATTGCAGCAGTGGAACTGATGTATTCTCAATCTGCTGGGCTGAAGCTGAACGTCTCCTAATTTACACGCTCACCGAGTATTGTTTAATATTGTGAATAGCGTATGGTGTGGAGCATTTTTCATCATTTGAAAATGCCTAAATGCCGCATGTACACTAAACGTGTGTTTATTTATTGTGTTTTTCCAGCGTTCATAAAGATGAAGGTCTTCATTTTCCTCGTTTTGCTGGCAGTAACTACGTCTTTTGGTGAGCTGGCAATTTTATATATTTTGGAGTCATGGAGAACAAGTGTAATTCTTAAGCGGGCCTTGCAATTCATCCGGAATGGCTAATTGTGTGGGTGTCGCTAATCACACTATCCATAACAAGTGTTTATCAAGAGAGTAAGTGACAAAATAAGTTTTCATTTTACTTCGCTTGTCGACCTTGTTTGTGTAGCTAATAGCTTCAAAGAAACGGATGCAATAAGAAGTTTTCATGCAATTACAGTTGCTAAAGAAATCAATTTAATATATACCTGCAAGAATTTACAAAACTGAGTTGCAGTTAATTAAAACTTTTAATAACACATCAGCATATCAACCTGAGGCTCAATAAATGTCTTGTTGATCCTTCAAGGGGTCTAGTAAAGGTATATGTGTTCATTTTTTAAAAAAGAAAAGGTTGACAATGAAACGCAAAATAAACATTCAGATACTTTTGTTTGCACATATTTGTTAGTGCAGGTAAGAAAGCGAAATGGCTGGCGCAGAAACGTGGAACAAAAAGTGCAGAAACCTCAATAAATGAAGAGGTACTCAATAAGACAAAAACAGTTAATTCAAAAGTTTCATAACGTCCTGTATATTTATTCTAAATCTGCAGTTATGGCTAATAAGAACAGTTTTTGACGTGCTGATTTTGATTCACAATGAATAAAAGCTCTATATTTTGTCAACTTCGAGTGCATACCCCGAAAAAAATAGTAGAATGCAAAAAATTTTGTAACATTGTATACAAACCAGCAGTGAGGATATCCTTGGATCATATAACATTGGTAACCATTGTGAAAAGATATAAGAAATGGTTATCGCTACAGTTTACTGATCATTTTTGGGCTAAAGTTAATCTGTAATGAACTATTGAAGCTGACGCCCTTGTTAATTATGTATGTTTTTTTATCCCCTCTTTGTGGACACTTCCAGATGCTGCCATAATGTAAGTATCTTCTAAGTTTCATTTTTTATTCTCTGTTTAAAACACACAGCAAAGCTGATCTTGCTTGCGCAGTAATGTGGAAGCATGATGACGTACTTTGTCTCACCCCGTTTCACTAGAAAAAAGAAAGCTTCCGATCTCAAGTCTTCTGAGTTTCAAATAAATGAATGGTCTGAACGTTGGGTGGATGTCTACTTCATAACTTGCAGCCGTGTGAGTAACCAGGACAACCGCTGCATATGTCTGGTTCTATCATATTCCTTATTATGAGTTGTGTTTCAAACCAATAAAGTGATATGTGTGATTGGTTGAAATAATTACCACTCTTTACTTTTAATCAGTCATCATTACTAAGACCGCGCTCACACATTACCCGTCTTCACTATGGCTCCGAGATTTTTTTTTAGGTGCAGCTGCTTCGCTCTTAAATATCCTGCTTATACGGGTGTTTCTGATGTGTAGTATTGGCGTAACTTCATGAGACGGAAGCTTAGGCTAGTTGGTGATTTGAAATCAACATGTTTGCACAGTGCAATACAATGAGTAGCTAGAGCTTAACTATGGCAAGAAGAAACAGAGACATGTAAAGTGCACTTTCTTGTCATTGTTTCTTCCTTCCATAGTTACGCAGTAAATACTCTTTTTCTTGCTTCGTGCAAAAATGTTGCAGCATGCGCGTCTTAATTTTAAAAAGGAACAAACAAATTACACAGTTGTGAGCTGTTGCTTGCGAAATATCACAAATACTGTTAAAACGCACCACACTTGTAGTCATTTTATCCTATTGAAATTAATAATAGCTATCCAATAGAAGAGGATATTTTATAAATATCCTGCTTGTTATATAAGCACAATATATCAAACTGACAAAACAAACTTTAGCGAGTGGATTCAGACAGACTGACTTCAAAATGTTCAACCCTTTAATTACAGCCAAGAGGCTGGAGGAATTGAAGGAGAGAAGTTTGCGAAAGGTATGTAATTAGTGAAGCTCGAATCGGTGATGAAAATGAAACGTGTGAGCCCGGAAGAGAATTTCAACTTGGTTTCGAAGGTGTTCTGGTAATGTTACAAGTAAATGGGGCATAGCACAGTCTATAGTACATTCACCTTATTGATCTACAATAAAACACAGTTGAACAATATCGACCAACTAATGGGAATCGTCGCTTGTCTTAAACAATCTGAAATTTTATTACCGTGCGTCGAAAACTTCCTGGCAACACGCTTTTTCTTTATTTTAATAAAAAATAGCGAGCGTAAAAAGTTATGACGCGCAATGTGAAACTGATTTGTGATAATATTTAAGGCAATTGACTGGTTGCATTGTGAAGTGCGACATGAATGTTTAACACTTGTTTTTTAAAGCGACAATCTTGGCCTGTAATGGCGCGTATCTGGAGAATTTTTTTGTTATATAGCTTTTTCACGGCTCTCGCCCTCTATTTACAGACACTGTAGACTGCATCAAAAGAAGCCGGAACTCATCTAATAATAAGCATCACCACGTACTACTTGAACAAATTATATGCAGTAGACAACTAGCATGATTGAAGGCGTCAACGCACAATTTGGATAAACTGGAGGCATTGTGTGGCATTGTGCAGAAGGCTGACGCTGATACATGAGACATTATCGTTCAAGTTACATTTGTGAGAGACACTTAATAAGTCCTCGGTGTACTGAGGCAGATTTCGTTTTGTAATATTTGGTATGTGAATGGAATAGTGAATGAAAGGGAAAATCATTTATAAGGTCTGCAATGGTAATCGAAGAAACGTAGCCATTATCAATACAGTCATGCTTTTACTTTCAAGCTTTTGCTGACTCGTATTCCTAGTGCAGATTTTTCCTCCTGCAAATATGAACTGTAGATTATCCTAGAGAACGTCTAAAGTACACAGAACCTTTTCTGCTTCTTTGAAAGACGATAGGCTTTCTTGGGGAGCTTCGAAGAAAAAAATTTGGTCTCTGTGTACATCTGTCTGTTTGTCCATCCTTAACGGTTCCGGGTATTCGAAGCCCAACCAGCAAATACCCCAAATGACCTACCCCATCCGCAGTGCCCACTAATGTTGCTCAAGCTTTAGTGTTTATACGTGTGCAATTGTCAATTAAAATATGAATTATTACGCATATCTGAGTCACCATAACAACACGTATATATTAGGTTTGTGCGTCTTTTACTATAAAAGACATACATAGGTTTCTCGGAGGAACGTAGCGTTTATCACGCTGCCCTGACCATGCAACGCTTGCACGAAAAGGCGAGTGTTTTCAACGCTTTGGTAAAACGATTCGGTGGTGGCACCTACCCGTCACTTTGCGTTCTACACCTTATCACCTCTGAGGCGGGCGCGCACGCCCGTCTCAGAGCCACAAGCTTCGTTTTTCAAAAAAAAAAAAAAACTGCCACATAGCGCTCATGTCTCACGTGTGACATGACTTAATGCGCTCGTTCACCTCCGCTGCACGCTCGAGGCACTCTAACGCAGGGCCTCAAGACTACCATTCACTGATTTTCTTGCGCAGAACATCAAATAAATGTTTTGTTCACTCTCTCCACACGCAAGAATATCGTCCACACGCAAGAATATCGCAAGAATATCGGCACAATTTATTTTTCTTGTTGCGTATATTTTTCTGCTTTCTCAAAGTGTGTATTGCAAAACACTTGAGCTCTCAGTATACCACTTTGTGACAAAGATATTCTTTGTAGAAAGTTAAAATTAATTTTAATATTAAGGAGGTGTAAATATCGTTTCCTGTGTTGCGCACCCCTAATGTTTTTAATGCACTTGTGGCTTGCATTCTTATGCTCCTACTGTTCAGTTTCTCTGCCTGCAAATTTAATGTGTTGTAAACTTTATGTATCGGTAATGTTTTTTTTCTTGGCTTCACTACGTGATTCCAACAGCCTAACAGCTGGTTAGATTATTCGTAATTTAGAAAATTGACGGCTGGTCTCTACTTTCTTCTCCGCAAACTGTTTCATTTAGATGATCGATTCACTCTTGCCAAGTAAATGATTAAATGAATGACTATGTTGTGTTTCATGCAAACGAAAAAAAAATAAATAGAATATGTTGAACTCTCGTACAGCAGCAGTGTTTAGAGGAATTTCATTGAAGAAATGAAAAGCTTTATAGATTCAAAAGGATCGCGAAGTGTTGTGACGCAAAAACGAGAACACTTACCTTGTAATAATTACAGATTTCAAGCCAGCTGTCTTGAAGAAAGCGGGAAAGAGCGTAGAAACACTCGGCAAGATTCTCCAGGGTGACCTTTCATTCAAATCGGCTGAAGAAAGAGTCAGCGTTCTGGATGCCCTTAAATCTCTGACCATGACCAGTGAGCCAGAGAAAGGCTCCGAAGAATACTTTATTATGCTTATTGTGAAAGCAATCGCTATCGGACTAGGTACTGGATTACTGTCAGCTGGAGTAAAGCACGTCGTGGAAAATAACCAGGCCAAGCGAGAAGGTTAATAAAGTTACTATGAAAACCTCATTATTTATACGCAACAGTCTCATGCATAAGCCTCACCACCACGTCATTAGGGGGTGGGAGGTACATCTGTACCATGCCCAGCGCTGCATGACTGTACTCTAAGTGTGCAGCACACAGCAAGAAATATAATGCTGTAAACCTGATGTACTTTGTGAGTAAACCTCTGATGAATGCTTCTCAACAGGTGAGCTATTCAATTTTTCGGTTCAATTGCTGGTTAAGTAGGTTATAGCTTTTTGAAACACAGTGAATAATTTTGCATGTATTTATATTTCCTGAAATATTTGGGGCATGGTGTTTGCAGCCGACGGAAGCTGGCGCCGGCTCTTGTAAGAAATATATCGAAACATTATGAAATTAGAGAAAATTCAAAAAAGTGTTCGTTCGTTTTGTCACATACCGCGAAGGTGGAGATTCGTGAACAGAATGTTATTAAATGATTGCGCGGTAGCGTAGTAACTGTTTGTAAATACATGTGCAGCTTCGACAAAAATAGAGTGTTGTTCATGCAAAGTTGCAACATTCATTATAGATTTCAGTGCGTTTTGCATGGCATACCAAAGAAAAAAAACGCCAAGCCTGTGCGGAAAGCACGGCAGTCACAGCAAAAGCTACAATTTTTCATTTCTAGACCCTGTTGCAAACTCTCTTAAGCTACTAGTACATGCACGCTTACAAGGTGCCCAGTACTCTATTAATTGATTTGGTAGCTGATGCGGATGAAGAAATGTGGCTCAGACCTTCGTAATGAAACGGAACCATTCAAAGAGCCACTCGTAACATAGTGTGTAGTGCGTGCTTACACAGTTCGCAATTTATGGTGTCTGGTTGCGATGTTACTCTTCTACCCCGCTATTTTGTGCGTGGTAACATAGTTGCCGACGCAATGATTGTTTAGTGTTTTTGTGTGCACTAGATTCACGCACTAGCATGGCTTTGCCGTACAAAGCTGAGCTGGCATGCATGAGAATGATGAAGGTTGGAACCGCAACACATACCAGATGTTGCTTCCTACATCGTTTTTTTTATTTCACGTGATAGCGGTTATGTGTATCAGCCGCGGTAGCGACGGCGAAAAACTATACGGCGCCATTGTTGGAATCTTGTAACAACCTATGAATAATGTAAAATGATGTTAGTTCGTGAATGTGGATGCTATTCAAGGAATAAAGAGGCGAGTCAGGCAGGACAAGTGATGAAACCTGTGGGCTTTTAGTATATATATAACATTTACTAAAGTATACATTATGCGACGCTGCCGAAGATACCCTCCAATACACCAAGATATGAGTACACGCCAAAAATGCGCGCAAGCAAAGAACAAAAGATGTCAGATGCATATTCAAAAAAAAGTTTGCCGCTAATCATAAGGTTACCTGCAACCATCCAGCAGAAAAAAAAGCAAAAATAAAGCAACGAATGAAGAAAACAACGAAAAAACAAGCGGAAAAGACTAGCGGTAATGTGAATACCTGTGCATTAGGCTTCACCGGTCACTTTTGAGTTCAGAGTGCATCTAGATACAACAAATTCCACAAATGCACCATAAGATAATACTAATTCGTCCGTCCATACGTCCGTCAGTGTGACCGTCCATGCGTCCATCAGCCCGTCCGTGTGTGCGTCTGTTCGTGCGTCCGTCCCTGCGTTCGTCCATGCAGCCGCCCCTGCGCCCGTTCATGCGTCCATCCATGCATCTGTCTGTGGGTCGGTTCGTCCATCTATTCAACACTCCAAGCGCCACCATCTTTCATCTTTTCATCATATATTCCCCATATAGAAACACCGCCACCCAGCGGACATTCCAAGGGATAAACGAGAGGTAACACACGCACACTTTCTTACGACTTGCGCTTCGGGTCCACTTCCCACCTTTAGCCACCTCGAGTTCATGGTATATACTAGTTCACTGTATTCATGGCACTGCGGCCGACCGCTCGCTAAACCTTTCGAAAACCAAAGAAGTTACGCCCAGCGAGATTCACATCGGCTCCGTCAATCATCGTACCTAGAAGCGGTTAAAATCATGTGACTACCAGTGAAACTACGGCAATTGTGCAGGAAGACGTCAGGTACACGCTGACACCACCTTTTGGACAAGCGATCCCGGTTTCCTCTGGGAAGTGAAGACCTTCGGCAGAGTATGCCAACCCGCCACGCTAAGCCTCGCGGCGAAGCGGAACGCGGAGTCCTGGCAGCCAGCTCTCGGCCGACGCGTTGCGCTGCACCTGCCCGAACCCCAACGGACAACGACCCGGAACTAGCCCAGGCACTTATGGACATGGATGACCAAGACATCGAAACCCAAGTGAGCTCTGCGGTGGACGCCAACGAAGATTTCCTTTCACCTGACGAGGTGCTACAAGGAGAATCTACTAGCGACGCCGAGAACAAGGAAAAAGACTCTGCGGAGGAACGCGACGACGAAGCCAAGAATGGTCAGTGGCAGGTAGCTATGTCATTGCGACAGCGAAAACGCATCAGAAAACAAGAACGCGCCGCGAAAGATGACAGCGTTGCTCGAGGCGAAACTGAGAGCAACAGCTCCGGCGCTAGAACGCTTGCAGAAGAGCAACGCGGAAGAGCATCTGAAAGGGGCCGGCGACGAACGCGCGCAGCGCCGCTGCCCAAAAACGATATGAAGATTATTATGCGGCCCAGACCAGGGTTAGTTGTGAAGGAACTGAAAGCATACCAGGTTGCGCGAGCGATAGAACTTGCGAGTGGTGACCCGGAGGCCTGTAACAGCCACAAATTTCTGCTTCGCCTTCGCAACGGATCAAACATAATTATTGCAAGCACTCCGTACGAAGATGTAGCAGAAAGGATCTTGAAGATAAAGACACTGGAGCTCAATGGCACCAACTATCCCGTGAACACCTACATATCCACTCCTGCTGGATACCTGAAAGGAGTGGTACACGGATTAGAACGCGAAACGCCAGAAGCTGAACTCCTGAGCCATCTCCGAGTGCGCACTCAAGGAGTGACAATTGTTCAAGCCCGCATGCTCGGACAGTCACAAACTGCAGTGATCACGTTTGATGGACCAATACTGCCGCGCTTCGTGTATTATTACGGTGGCGAAATGCCGTGCGTGCCTTATCAACCCACACGGCAGTACTGTAAACTCTGCAAGAGCCAGGGACATAGGACGGATGTTTGTCCCACACCAATGACAAAGGCGTGCAGTAACTGTCGCCTAAGAGACCCACCTGAGGACCACACTTGCAATCCGGAATGTGCCCTGTGCGGCGGACGCCATCCCACGGCGGCATCGGAGTGCACCAAGAAACTCAAACGCGTCCCTCAAAAGGGCCGGTCGCTGCTGTCGCACCAACACAGCACACCAAAAACCACTGGCATACTCAAGAGACGCTGGTTCAGCACGGACCGCGAGGACTCTGCACCGCCAAGCAGGGCCCGTTCCAGTTCCCGATCCAGATCTCGATCTACATCCCGATCCAGGTCCGGCTCTCGAGACTGCTCCAACTCCAGGATTGGTGGCCACAAGCAGGCCCAAGCAAAGCAACAGCACAAGGGCAAGAAGGCGCAGAAAAAGGAAGAGAAGAACCAGGTGAGCTGGGCAGCAAAATCCTCCCAACACTCACACCAAACACCACAACTCACGCGCTTAGAACGTGAGTTAGAGATAATGCGGGTGAGAATAGGTGACCTAGAACGCGAAAATAGGGAACTAAAAAAGCAACAAACGCAGCACCCGCAACAAAACTCTATACCTACCCAGAGTGGCCAGAAATCGCAGACGCAACCGAATGCAGGAGGTGACTCAATGATTACGTCGTCGATGCTGAAAGAAACAATAAAGGAAGTTATACCGACAGTTATAGAGCAAGTAATGATAAATGTAGATAGAAAGCTCGAGATTCTGGACAAGAAAATCCAGGCACAACACGTCGAATTCACGAAAGCCTTGCGAAAGCATGCCACAGGCATCAACATCAGAGAAAAAGCTGAGAAAATTTACAACAGGCCCGGATTGTCGGCCATGAACCAGGAGACGCATAATGGCTAATCATCAAACGCAGCGGTCAGAAAAGTGCGAAATATGGCAGTGGAACTGCCGTGGTTTCCGGCGGAAAAGAGGGCAACTGTTGCAGCTGGTGGCGTCGCAACAAAAGCCACCTGCTGTCATAGCAGTCCAGGAAGCCGGAACACAACCAAAATTACGGGGCTACGAAACTTATAGTACCAGGGACGCAGAATGGAAAGTTGCTACATTAGTCGATAACTCAATTACAGCAATATGTCATCAGCCCATTGAAGAGGCGGATATCCCGCATATCATAACAGAAATAATCTACAAAGGAAGCCATGGAAAGAGCGCTTTCATACTTAATATCTATAGTCCCCCAAGACAAAAGAGAGCAACGTTCGACAAGCTCTTTCAAGAGACAGCAAAACTGGCGAAAGGGAATCCATTAATCATAGTTGGGGATTTTAATGCCAGGCATGCAAGCTGGGGATATAAGATGCAAGACACCAAAGGCAAGAATATCGCAAGACAAATAGAGAAACTGGAAATGACTCTGTTAACTGACCCTGCAATACCAACGAGGATAGGCAACAGCATATCCATGGACACAAGTCCGGACTTGACGATAGTACAAAACTGCTACAGCGTGGACTGGTACAACACCCTTGAAAACCTGGGCAGTGATCATTACATACTAAGCACCACAATCCGCACCGGCCGAATCCGCAAACACATCGGCACAGCCAAAATTACAGACTGGCACGCATATAGAAAAGCGCTAAAAGCGCACGTGACCGCCATAGACGATTTGGACGAGTGGTGCAAAGTAATTCGAAATGAAAAGCAAATGTACACCAAAACTGTCGCCAGAACAGATGATACCCCTGAAGTAGACGCTCACCTTCTCCACCTGTGGGAAGCAAGAAGAAACCTCACTAAAAGATGGAAAAGGCAAAAGCGAAATAAGAAACTCAAAGCGAAAATTGAAGAAATAACGCAGCAAGCCGAACAGTACGCTAATCAACTCGCGACAGCCAACTGGGAACAATTTTGCGATTCACTAAATGGAACCCTAGGAACAGCAAAGGCATGGAATATCCTAAGAGCCATGATTGACCCTCTGAAAACTAAACGCGAAGGACAAAAATCTCTAGAAAGATTATTGCACACATATCCAGGCACAAGAGATGACCTGCTTCAAGACATCTATATTAAGTGTTTCGGCGCCCGAGCCATCACAGCCCCTTACCAGGCTAAATACACTGGGCTCCCAAACTCGGAACTGGATGCACCTTTCACGCATGCCGAGGTCAGAGCGGCAATCGTCAGCATGAAACGCAACACAGCGCCTGGGGCGGACCAAATCACCAACGCCATGATTCGCAACATGAATGACGAAGCCATAACAGCGCTTCTAAACTTCATTAACAAACACTGGGTGAATGGCACTATACCACAACAATGGAAGCATGCTGTAATCATTATGATACCCAAACCAGGAAAGAAAGTGGCAATAGAAAACCTCAGGCCAATCTCTCTTACCTCGTGCTTAGGCAAAGTGTTTGAGAGATTAATAAATGCCAGACTTCAACGGCACCTTGAACAAAATAACTTGTTGCCAAACACCATGTTTGGTTTCCGCTCGAACCTTTCGACACAGGACATCCTTCTGCTTTTAAAGGAGGAAGTACTAACAAATGTTCCAAAAGCAGGAGAAAACATTGTCATGGCCATTGACATAAAAGGCGCTTTTGACAACGTAAGCCATAAGGCCATATTAGATGGGCTAGCAGCGACAAACTGCGGTCAAAGGACGTACAAATATGTACAGAACTTCCTTACTAAAAGAACCGCTGTTATCAGATTAGGAGAACACGAATCCAATGTCTTCCACCCACCGAGCAAAGGCACACCACAAGGCGCTGTGATCTCGCCTACGCTTTTCAACATAGCCATGATTGGTCTAGCCAAAAAACTGGAAGGTATTCCCGACATCCGACACTCCTTCTATGCGGATGACATCACTGTGTGGACAACCAAGGGTAGCTTGGCGGAAAATGAAGAGCGGCTTCAACTGGCAGCTAAAACTATCGAAGATTACACTAAAGAAAGGGGGCTTCAGTGCTCAGCAGACAAATCGGAACTCATTCGGTTCTCCAAGAGTAAAAAAACAAAGGACAGGCCCGAGCCTCCGCCTTGAGGTCAAGCTAGACGGCAATATTATACCAGAGAAAACAACTGTTTGGATCTTAGGGATGTGGTTACAGTCCAATCAACGATGTCTCCACACACTGAATATGCTTAAACGAACAGTTCAACAAATTGTTCGTATGATAGTTCGAATAACGAACAATCGTGCTGGACTGAAAGAACAAGACGTGCTTCGTTTGGTAAATAGCTTAGTCATCAGCAAATTAACATACTCGCTACCCTACCACAACATGAATAGAGAGGAGAAAGAAAAAGCAGATAAAATAATAAGGATGGCGTATAAAGCAGCTCTGCGACTACCACAAAGCACTTCAACTGCGAAGCTATTAGCGCTCGGACTTCACAATACATTTGATGAGTTGGCTGAGGCACAAGTAACCACCCAGATTAACCGCCTGCTACAGACGACAACCGGCAGAAAACTTCTTCAGAGGATCGGCCTCGGCGAACAAGTACAGGCACGTGGAAGAGCTAAGGAATTGTCGTGCTCAGTCAGAGCCTGGTACAAAATATGCCCCCTACCGAAGAACATGGACCCAGTTTTACATGCTGGAAGACGTAAAGCAAGAGCCGCTTACATAGATAAACAGACAAAATATCTGAATACGGCGAGATTTACTGACGCTGCACCATATCAGGTAAATGCAAAGAACATGGTGGCCGTGGTCACAGACCGAAAAGGAAACGTCACAAGTTGTGCCTCCATAGCCCAAGCCTCTATCACAGAAGCGGAAGAGATAGCGATTGCGCTGGCAATCAAGGAGGGCAGGGAGCGAAAAACCCCAATGACAATAATCACAGACTCGAAGGCTGCATGTAGAAATTACGAAAAAGGTAGAATATGTATGAAGGCCTTCCAAATTCTAACCAAAGCTCACAAGGACTTCCCAATTGAATACACCCAAACCATTATCTGGGCGCCGGGGCACGAGGGCGTCACCGGGAACCAGTTTGCGGATGAGGCGGCTCGAGGCTTCACAGATTACCGAGCTTCCTTGCACACTGCAATAGAGGATCCAACGCCCCTAGACCCTAACTTTGGTGCAATTCTTCAGTATTACAGGGACAATAGAAAAGTGTATCCAGCACCGCATAAGAAACTTACAGCAATGGAATCGGTGGTATTACGTAGAATCCAAACAAACACATACACGAACTTACACAGGCTGCATGTATTCTACCCCACAGCATACAAAGATATATGTCCGTGGTGTGGGGCCACACCAACTCTGTTTCACATCACGTGGGAGTGTACGCATCACAATGAAGAACACCACAACATGAACAACACAGAGGAACAATGGGAGGCGCTGCTGTCCAGCTCGGCCATTGTTGATCAGCGCTGGCTGGTCCAACGGGTAGAGATGATGGCTAGGGCCAGCGGAGCCCTGGAATAGGGGCCCGACCATTTGGAATGCTCCGCGTTATGCGCAAATAAAGTTTTCTCTCTCTCTCTCTCTCTCTTACGCCCAGCGAGTATGACGTAGCAAACTTTTTCAGTCAGATACTGCTCAATGTACATGCCAATAGCTGCTAATGGGAAATGAGAGGCGGAGAATTCGGCTTTTACTTTCTTACGGCTTGCGCTTCGTATATACTTCCCAATTTTAACCACCTCGAGTTCATTCATGGTATATACAAGTTCATTGTATTCGTGGCACTGCGGCTCAACGCTCGCTAAACCTTTCTAAAGCTAAGGAGGTTACACCCAGCGAGTATAACGTAGCAGCCCTTTCTTGTCAGATAGTGCTCCATGTACATGCCAATGGCTGCTAATGGTGATCGCAGCCTGCGCGTTAACTAAAAGCCGAATGCTCCTGTCTCTCATTCCCCATTAGCAGCCAATGACATGTGCATTGAGCATTATTTTTTATTGTTCAACAACGCACAGGAGAAGTCTCTCACCGGCACCACCTTGGAGGTCAAAATGTTATAGTTGTTAAATACTACGGGGGACGAACGGGTGCCACTATAAAAAACTTCGCCCCTAAAAAAAAAGGGTACGCTAGAGCAGGTGCCCTGCAAAGCCCATTGGTTTCACGCCTATAGTGCTTGCATGCACCATGCCATCGCTTCTCAGACCAAGTCAATGGGTGAAGATTTAACATATTAACAATGCGTCAAGATGTCAACGCAATAATATCACTGCGGAATTTAATCACCAACTTTTGTATTTAGCTATGACTGCCCCTATAATTTCCGTCTATAGTGTTCTCACGCGCCATTGTTGGAGCATTCTAGTGGTTCAAAGTGCCACTATTTTTGTTTTATTGGCACGAGAGAGTACAGTTGCATTCAGTAATGAGATAAATTGATGAGACGATGTAAATGTTAGTCGCGCCACTGGTAACAAGACATAAGCTTTGATCACCATTCGTTCACACTACAGACGTTGTAATTTACAAACACCGGTTATGTTTTCACGTGTTGCTTCACGTGTGACCACACTGTTTATAGGTGAACTCGTATCTACAACGTATGAAGATTTGTTCGGTTACGTAGATTATCTATGACGCAGAAATAGTGGACAAGCGACGACGTATTTGTTTCAATTCGTTACTCCCCCCTTCCCCCTCACACGGCGACAACGCGCAGCCGTGACTAAACACCCGACTCGTTCGGCGTTTATACTTTTCCTAAAATGCTTCTTGCGCCAGTGGGGCACTGTGGGATTGCTTGAATAACGTCTATTAACGAAAACACCGTCAGCGCACCAACACCATCGATCCTCGGTGCGCAAGAAACCAAAACATCTAAGTGAAATACTAAAACATTAACCATAAAATCACGCAGTACACTGCATGAATCCTATAATTTCAGCTCTATGAAAGCTCGTGTTGCACAGTGCATATTTAGGTACAGACTAAGTGAACAAAATGGCCTGGAAGTATTGAGAGTTTACAAGGGTCACACATGCGTACAATATAGACACTTTTTAATATTATGAAGCGTACGTGCGATGCGATTGGAACAAATAATGGTGGCTTGTCACTTAGTGCAAATGGCCTGTTCAAGCGCGGTTCGCTTACGCATTAGTGCAGAAAAGGTTCAGTTGCCGCTGTAGATATACACACTCATAACACACGAGCCTCAGCATGTTCAGCTGTAGGATCGCGTCTCCGCTTAAAGCATGTCAGGTGCCGCATTTACTTGTTCAAATATGCACTGCAGAGGAGTGCACCAGCGAATTATGATGAGCAACCCCTAGTTTGTAGAAATTGCAGTCCATCCCAGGCTTCCCATGCACGCCACTTACCATTTACGTGATATCGGAATCAATAAATATATATTTTGTTCCGGTTACTTTGTTACCAAAAATGAAGTGAAGTAACAAATTAATAATATTATAATGGTTGGTGTTTCAAGTCCTAATATCAAAGTGTTGGTTCTAAGAGGTGCCTTTGTGGAGGTCTTCGCAAATCTGGGTAATCAGGAGCTATTCAACATGGGCCTTAGACAAGGCCTCCAGCATTCTGCTGCTACGTAAATGCAGCCAATGCAGCAGATATATCAATCCACGACATTGGCATCAACGGTAAGCACCATAATGACTAGGCAACGTCAGTGGCGTAGCCAGAGAGGCTACATTTAAATGTTTTTTGAATAAAAAAAAACATAAACAAAACCTGAAATGCCATGGTGTCAATAAGGGCCATTAAACTCGGTATTATCATGCCTTAGAGCTTACACTTGGTCAAAACGATCATTTATTCAGAAAACTCCAGAGTTGCTCATGCTTATCAACTTTTCTTTACAGTTTATTGAATTACCCCATCGTTCCCCATTCAAAAAATCTGTCCGACTAAACACAAACAAATTAAACACAGCACACCATAAAACATATGTATTCGTATATATTGCTCATTATCTGGTGCATGATATGCAGGGTAATGTTTCTTCAAGACATAAAAATTTGTGCGTTGTGAAACATCCAGCGTGCTGCTTAAAGCAGAAGATATGTAGTCAGTGAGCACCAATCAGACCATTTTGCTCAATAATAAGATACAGCCAATACGCAAATATTATTAGATGCCCAGCCTAAGTGGAGAACATTACCTGACCTAGATAACCGTCTAAATAAAATAAATAATGTACATTTTATTATAAAATAAAAATTATACAAAAATTTATTGATGAAACACCTTGATCCAGTGCCACGTTAGCTAAAAAAGAATTTTCAATATAGAACAGAAGGAAAAGAAAAGAGAAAAAGATGACAGAAAAAACGCGTGCAAGTATTTAAGGTGTAATACAAGTAAATACACATCAATCAATGTTTTTGTAATATATATTGGCGATGAATATTTACTATCAGTTCATTTATAAGATGCGAAAGTGCAGACAGGGTAGTCCCGAATGCACATATGAATATATGTATGAGCATACATACGCATTTACGAGTGTAGATTAGTTTATTAAGAAGGTAGATTATGTGTAATATTTTTGTATAGTGAGCATCAAAAAACCAAATTTATTTTGTTGGGCATTTTCGGATTTTTAAACAAGCTGCGAAGTTCTGGGAAGGCTTGATCTACAGGGGTAGTTCTTTTTTGTCTTATGAACCCGTCTAGAGAAGCCTTTCATAAATCGATTAACAAATACCTGCTTATGTCAACCTTGGTTGGCTCTTACAGATAGAGAGTACATATCTTTGTAGTTATGTTTAGCTATCATTTTTTTCGCTGTCGCATAGCATGCGCAAGCGCTATGCCGGTTCCCAGGTACTGATATGTTTTCTTCCTTTCCAAAATGAATTAGTTGAGTGTTATCGATTGTCTGTCTCTTTAAATTTCCGTGTTTAGTGCATGCTAAAGAAAGCTGGAATGGGAAAGATCTTCTTGTGAGCGTCGTACTCCTGCAGAACAAAAAAAATCTGCGGGGTGTAATCCCACAACCAATTCATTCCTAAGTCGTATTTGTAAAGAGCTTGTGATAACTGCTATATATTGCACCAAGCCTGAGAAAGCCTGTTATCTGTTTGGGTAAAACCTGAAGCGCTGGCAATACGTGGGCATTAGTGGGTGGGCATTTGTGCTGAACTACAAAGCACAATAGAAGAGGCAAAGAGTGTTTATTAGCTTCGAAGGTTGAGGCTCAACCTATCCTTGATAAGATTTATCGTCTGCTCCGAGTCCTTGTTGTTGGCACTCAATACAATGTGATGCCGCGGCCTTCTCGATTGATTATAGGGCATCACTGCCGGCGGCACATTTATTATCGTAACATTGTCAGATGACCTCTCTGCTCTATCTGCACTAAAGTGTTCGTACATCCTGCTTTGTAATTATCGTATGGCGTTCCTCTTGCAGCTTACCATGTATTCTGTTGTTCTTCCACAATACCTAGGCGAGTACTCTTTATCTTGCACGTGAGCTGGCTGACATGATAGAGCAAGGGCTCAGATAACGCACGACTCAAAGGCCGTTGCTTCATTTGCATTACGTGTATCTGGTTGGTTGGTATGTGGGGTTTAACGTCCCAAAACCACTATATGATTATGAGAGACGCCGTAGTGGAGGGCTCCGGAAATTTCGACCACCTGGGGTTCTTTAACGCATTACGTGTATCTACCGACTGTTGTAGAGCCTCTGTACCACTCGTCTGAGTTGCTGCAGTACATTAGTTACTTTTAAGAATATTTTAAACATTTTTTTCGTTTCTATTAGGCTCATTCAGTAGTGTTGAAGATCTCTCGTGTTTTTGCTTCTCCGTGACCCAAAATTACGTTGTTCAAAGTGCTCTAAAAAGCACATGCTCTTTTTGTCCATGCAACAACTAGAAATAAAGGCATCGTTATCACGGTATCTGGCGGGGTTTGTGCAAGAAACTCCAGAGCACATGTTTTGTACCCGCCCAGCATACTGACGTGAATGACAGTGATCGATGACATCTACTGGGAGATTTCATATTAGGACACTAACTAATAAGATCGTGTTGGGCTTTTGGCATGATGCCAACTGTGCAACTGTGGGTAAAAGAGCGATCATAGGTTTCTACAAGTCACTGGACTAGAAGCACGTTTTTAACATTGCGCCAACCTGACGGGGATCTACATATTTACCTCTTTACCTTCATACCATCAGACATCACCATTTACTTCCCAATTTCCCTCGATTAGAGTAGAGTAGCAGGCACGGGATACTATCACACAGGCCAACCTATCAGCCATTCTGTAAATATGCTTTTTCGTCTCTTTCGGGAAACTAAAATGAATAGAAGCGCTCAGTTTTCAGACAGTATGACGTGCACATATTCATGTCCGAAATAATCTAAACATTGTAATTCTTCAGACCAACACCTAAGTATTAAATCAACGGACAAGTTGGCCAGCGAAAGCACGAAAGAGGTTATTTTTACTCAAGTATTGGTAAACAACCGTGCTATTTGGTAATTTATCACAATAATATACACACACTATAGAGTGCTTTGGCATAAACAAAAGGACAAGAAAAACAAGAAATGAATGAAGCTTGCTTCAGCCTTTGCTTGTTAGTAAATATTCATAATAGAAAACAGCGCAATACAAGGGAAACAAGAAAGGTAAAACAGTTTCAGTGTAAAGGGCACTGATCCTCTTTGTTGTATGTGGTTTTCTTTGTTCTTTAGCACATTTTCGGCGAGAAAACCAGCGCATTTCTGGTCACTTCTGTCATCGTCCAAGTATGCTATGTTTCGGATCTACATTCCCACGCGAGGGGAAGCAATCACATCGTGAAATAGTTGGATATTCTCAGTAAAGCAACAAGGGCTTTTCAGAAAGCATTTAGGACAAGCTTATTTCTGCTAAGGATGCGGCAACCGTTATATTTTTCCATGTAGTTGGTTAAGAGAAAGCCAGGGAAGACTTATTGTAGTAAAATCTGCCAAAACGAGCGCCTTATCGTAGAAGTGAAATGTTACTTTTTACGAAGAATCTCAAACACTATATGACACACATGGAACGGAAGGAAATACGTATGCTGTCATCGAACATCGTTTAAGCAACTACACCCAAGTAAATAAGACCACACAAAACATTCTCTTCAATTCGAGGTACACTGAAGTTTAAGAAATTAAAGCAGGCAAGAATATTGACATCATTTAAAAATCAGCCGTACGTGTACACAAGAATTGCATATTCATTACTACCATGTCAGTACAACTAACATAAATACAAATTCTGTATGTGGGCACGAAATTAGTGTGCGTACAAAAATATATATGCAGGGCTCAAATCACTTGCATTCTTTCTAATATTTTTAATCTTGTCTGAAATGATGCCGCAGTAAACTTCTCAAAGTCATAGACGGGCGCATAAGAAAAGCTCACCCCCCCCCCTTGTCACCTATGAAAGGGCTGCAAAATCTGCTTCATGCAATCACGGGGTGGGGGGGGGGGATGGTGCCTTACTAGTCACCTAAGAGGGAGGGGGCGCAATATTTGCCCCATTCATTGAACAATAGAAAAGAGAGCGCTGCAATAAACCTTTGCCCCCCCCCTCTCCTATCCCTTAACTCGAAACCTGCGCACACCTAGGCAAAAAGCGATATAGATATTGTTGCATCTTTCACACGAAGAAGATGACGGCTCAGTGTGAAGTGCGTTATACTCAGCTTATAGAGAGTACGCAGCCAAAACACGTTGTATAAAGGAGAAATACTGCTTTTTGTTTTCTTGAAGTGTCCAACATTTTTCAACTTTTATTGCAATGTTAACATTCATACATAAATTAATTATTCCTCTTTTTCGTTTTTATAAGTTTTTATGGAATCACTCTGCGCCCTTTACAAACACAGTATCGTCTTTATATTGATTTTATCATGACTGCGTGTTCAGTAGCTCCTACTTCCGTTCTTACCAGATAAATTATCACCTTCTGCGGCGGTGGGTACGCTTGTGTAAGTAAGTTGTAAACTAGTTTTGTCGATTTGTGACAAAAAAACAGCGAGATAGATTGCTTATTAGATGACTTTAACCTTCGGCCTAGTCAATATGACTTGATCCAGACTATGTGCGCTGCGCACGACCATAGCCGATCACTTTGGCGAATGCCCTACGATGATCGGTGGGTTGTTGGACGTGCGAGTTCCACAGCCAACATCGTGATAATGTCTGCAGTAATTGTACCAAAACCACAATATTATTATGAGGGAGCCGTAGTGGAGGGCTCAGGAAAATTTAACGAACTGGGTATTTTCGACGTGCACATAAATATAAGTACAAGGGCCTCGAACATTTAGGCCTCTATCTAAAATGCTGCCGCCGTAGCCGGCAATTGATCCCGTGACCTTCGAATTAGCAGTCGAGAGCCATTACCACTGGACAAACGCGGCGGGGCAGCCAACGTCAAAAGTATTATTTCCTGCTAGAAATTAACGAAACCATAAAGTAATTGCGTATACGTGTGGAGCTTATGGTTTTAGTATTATTTTTGTTGTTGTCGAAACGGCACAAGACTCGGAGAACTGAAGTGAAAATTTTAAGTCTCGTTGTATATTCGTTAGACACAATAATAATGAGAACTAACAGACAGTGATACAAGATAAAGCAATGAGGTTGTTTTTATATATTATAAGTGTAACGTAAAAGTGAAGAGATAAAAGTGAACGAAAAGACAACTTTCGCCGTGAGAGACCAAACCAGTGACCTCAGATCAACGTGTTCAGTGCTATACCAAGTTATGTAGAGCTGTAGTCATCCCTCCTTTCATATGTTGTCTATTTTGCTTCTTTCCCATTAACTAAACAATTACTACTAATAACATTCCTCAAGCGATTCTTGAAATTCTTGTCTGTTGTTCTCCCTGCATTTCTCAAACTTTATTATGTCCTCTCTCTTTTTTTCCTGTTACTTCTCAATGTTATTTGTCTAATGCAAATAAGTATTATGAATAAGCATTACTTGCTGAAACTCACAGAATATAAGACATTAATTCGCATTTCTTTTACAAAAAGTAACGTTACAATAAAGAGGTGTCTTTTATAATCATATCGTGGTTTTGAGACGTAAAACCCCACGTAATATTACTATTCAATAGTGGCTGCACCAGTCGCATTTCGGTATAGAAGAAAAGGTAGAGGCCCATGTACTTCGTGATGCCGGGGCGTATTACGAATACGAGATGACAAAATTTACGAAACCCTTAACTACGGCGTAAAACTCCGGATAGCAATATTATTAGCAGTTATGTACAAGAAAGGACAGGTTGGTGGATACAAAACAGCGCTATATACATTATCTAGAGTAGTTTCTGTCATCGCCACGTCGTCCAGTTCAAAGGGCTGCTTTGTGCCCTTTCACAAGTAGGAATACTGTCATTTATCGTGGGAGGCGTATGAATGCCGATACGCTGATAGCGGCGGTCATGTGCTGAACTGACCTCGGCAGCACACTCGATTAACAAATAGGGTGATGTCTACGTGGCCCTCTTTGATGTCGTATGAAAAAAATTATACAAAGATAGACTTGTAGACAGAGTGTAAACGCACTGCAAGGTACCCTGAGTTTGCATAATTGCACTTTTCTTTTTTTTTGTTTGATTCAGCAGTATAACTTCAACAATCCGTATAATGCGTCGAATTCTTGAGTATTTTCAAGACTCAAGAATGTGCCAAGTTTCAGGCGCAGGTACTGATGTCTTACTATGCGTTGTTGTGCGAGCATCATTTAAAATATTGCCGAAATAATTGAGGTATATTCAGCATGTCCCAAGTTATTTGTAGTAGCGAATGTTACTTTTAAAGCAGTTACAATACCTATACATTTATTAGATATACGGATTACTGAAACTTGAATTGTTAAGTATAGAGACCATACGAAGGAATGCAGCAATTGCGAAATACAACCACACTGCTACATATTGCAACATGCGTGTAGCATAAATAAATATATTAAAACTGCAGCTGATTGGAGATACATTAAGGATTTGCTTGCCTATTTGTTTCAGGCATGCTTTCTGAAAATTTTTACGTGTCACTCGTAAGCATTCAGTTGTATATATTTACATTAATAAAAATAGTGCTAATTTTTCTACTGCTTGTGCGGCCAATAAGTACTACTACATATTCATTTTAACACTGCAACATAAGCGTCAACATCGGTAAAACTAAAATAATGAACGGTCTTCCTTGCAATGGTAAAAGAAAGCTCTAAAGCACAATTCTTTTCAATTCGTTTTTTTTTCCTTTTTTTGTCAATGTACATTCAGATGTTTCTTCCTCCCATCCCGAAAAAAAAATTGGGTAAACCACCTAACTACGTTGGAAATCAAGCGTGATTCTGCACAGCTTCTAGCGTAGGGGGCATCATATAGCTTATGCATTGCTGGAGCCAAAAATGCTATAGTTCCGTGTGCTCAGGTTCAGGCCAGGCTAACCCCGTCTGTTGCAACAGCACAACCACCACCACCATCATCACCACCACCACCACATTTTTTTTGCAAGTAGAAGAGCCCCAAGTTGACAAAATTTCAGGAGCCCTCCACTACGGCATCTTTCGTAATCATATACTGAATTCGGGACGTTAAACCCCACATATTTAAGTATCTAGCTTTCTACATCGCACGTAATTTTGCCGGTTTGTGTCTGAGAACTGCCATCGTGGGACGAACTGACATCAAAGTTGAAATTACACCGCACGCGAAACTTGGAACGACGAGTGGTCTAAAACCTATTATCTCTGACATCAACACCCGCCCACGATTGTGGGGCGATTAGGCAAAAAGCGCATAAATACCAAAACCCAAATACTCAGTGGATCATTTTCGGGGCGAAACGCCAACAGAGGACAAGCTAAACTTGTCCTCTGCTGTGCGTCTTCAATCATGATGGTAACAATGACCTTTACTTTAATGTTCTTTATTCAAGCGCACGGCGATGATGACGATGAACTACGAAGAGAACACATTCGCTTTCTACCAGGAATGAAAAGAAATGTGAACGTTGTCTCGTTCACCAAAGGCAACGCCGACGCAGACAGCAAGCTACGCCGGATGCAAGAGCTCGCGAAGGAGCGCCAAAGCAGCAACGGTGACAACAATGACAACAAGGTGCTACCGCGGAGGTGAGAGTGCGCCGGCATGCGGCGACTGAACGTTTTCATACATGCAGGCTTGGTATACCTACTAGGGTGATGTTTTTCTATGCATTGGGGCGCTGAATGAATTACCGGCCCCCGCAGCTGCATTTACTGAGTGATGATATACGCGTTCATCCGCGGCGCTTAAATTTAGATGTAACAAAGCACATGTGGCCGCAATCAATCTCGAATACAATTCTTTGCAGACGCGTAACTAGGAAGAATATCACGACTTTCACATCTAAATGTCAAGTGTTTGTACTTGAGTTTCAATGATTTAGACTTGATATGATTTGAGAATTGTACGTAACGGTATGAGGAAGTTGAAACTAGTTGTCGTGGTTTGATTTCTTTGGGCATGACAAAAAGAGAAGCAACAAAACGTGAAACTAATTTTGCCGTGAAGGATTGCCTCAACGCGCAAGGTATTGCGCCGCGAAGCACCCTGCATGAGGGAGAGATGGGTTACTAAGTTATTGTACCGAATGAACACTGCCGCTCTGTTTGAGGGTGAGTTGAACGCTTTGCGGCAAATACCTGAAAGAGCCCTAGGTGGTCAAAATTTCAGGGGCCCTCCGACATGGCACGCCTTAGCTTCCTGTTGCAGTTATGATGCGTAAAACCCTCAGCATTATTATTATTATTATTATTATTATTATTATTATTATTATTATTATTACTAGTGGCAGTGGTAGTAGTAGTAAATTCTTTTTACATCTGGGTAGACGGTAGACGAAAGATTGGTATTGCCCCGCCACGGTGGTCTAGTGGTTAAGGTACTCGGCTGCTGACCCGCAGGTCGCGGGATCAAATCCCGGCTGTGGCGGCTGCATTTCCGATGGAGGCGGAAATGTTGTAGGCCCGTGTACTCAGTTGTGAGTGCACGTTAAAGAACCCCAGGTGGTCAAAAATTCCGGAGCCCTCCACTACGGCGTCTCTCATAATCAAATAGTGGTTTTGGGACGTTAAACCACACAAATAAATCAAAGCTTGGTATTTCTCTGAACATGGTAAATAACTGTGCACCTGACAACTAAGACCTTGTTATCTCGAGCTGCTATCAACCTAAATTAACGGAACTCCGGCTGAAAAACTGCAAGCTGCACTCACTGTTGGCGCCCATCTGTTGCTGAGGGATCACCGCAGCGCTTGAGCAACATCACGCCTTCACTGCGGGAACTTAGTCCATGCCCACAACTTCATTTTCGAACCGCCGGTGCTCCGCTAGCCGAGAAATAAGGGCTCAAACCGTGAGCACATGCAACGCTGTTTTTTCTAGGCCGGGGCATTCTAAAGCAAGCGTGTAGCCAGGTTTTTTTATTTCGTGGAGGAGGAAGGCAGTGGCATCTCCTTGAATTCGGGAAGTGCCCTTTTTTGACGTGGTAAATTTTGCTCTGTATGCCATGGCAAAAAAAAAAATCGGCAGGGGTAAGGGAGAGAGGCATGATCTCTGTTTGTCACCCCGTGGCTATTGCCCTACTACAAGGTACACAATAAGCTCCTAACCTTTCAATCTATTCTAGAAAAATACAAGTCGTGTCGCCACGAAAATCAAGGCAGCTTTAGGTCTTAAGACATCGCGAATCTGGGCACCCTAGTTTGTTTTCTCTCGTTTTCGCCCCTTTTGCTCCTCTGTCAATATTTTTTCACATTTTCTGTTCTTGTTAGGAGCCAAGCTCCTTAGAGTGTAGGTGTGCCCTTCCTCCGTTGGTGTAGGTAGCCACCTTGCAAACATCCCACTACACCCCATCACCAATCTTCCACTTCAGCGACCATAAAGTCAATACTTTTGAGAAATAGCCAATATGAAATGCAAGGTGTTCGTGTACTTGTATCCAGGTGCGCGTTAAAGAACGATAGATTTTTTCGTTGTGCCAATCCCTTGTTTATACATGACCACCTATCGTTCCATTTTTGCAAACTGCCCACTACTTTGTCCTCGCAAACAACCCACTAAGCCCCATCACCAATCCATCCCTTCAATGACCATAAAGCCGTTATGATAATATACATGCTACATTGCAACATCTGCGGAGAAGAATATATCGTCGGCAAAACAGACACACCATTTCGGCTGCGATTCATTAATCACCGGTACCACGCCACTTCACTGCCAAAGCTACCTTCATCTAGACATCTGCGCCTGCCAAACCACAGTTTTGAAAATATCAGCGTAACCAGCGTAACTCTTTTGCAGTCCGGTTTCTCAAACAGGCGCGAGCGCGAACAGCATGAGGCAAATTTCATTTTCAAATTTAGACCGTTACCATGAATTTAGAACAGTAGCCGGCATCAACGAGGACCGCGGAAGACTCTCCTGCCTCCGAGAAGTAAGCCAGGAGAAAATTGGTGACAAAGATTCATAGCTGGAGACCAAGCTTGTTTTTTCTGACTGACTCGTACATGTACCCTGTTTCTTCTTCTTTTGTTTTTTTTTCTTTTTTTCACATGCACATACAAAGTGTTTACGTTCGCCTACCACTTGATGACCATTGAAGGGAAACGGACGAAGATGAAAGGTAAAGAGCCGACCGACCCATTAAGGGGAAACCCTTTACTTACGCACGCCATCGCGGACCCCTTCCGCCACCACGGCGACAATCTTGGGTGGCCCGACACACGTCGAGGACTGACCAGCACGGGATAAGAACCGGATGTGGACGTACACCGACATTTGGTTTCGTGCTCAGTGTTCACAGTGTTTTCCCTTATTTTTCTTCTTTTCTTCTTTTTTTCTTTTCTTTTTTTTCATCTCTTTTTTCTTTCTTTCCTTTTTTAGTTCTCTCTCACTCTCGCAAACATCTTTCAAGGTGAGAGGCACGCGGTAGCAACGAAGTCTGGAAGTTCATTTTAGTATATCTCATCCCCTGACGGAGGTAGGACCCCTCCCGAAACTGTTGGGAAATAAATATATTTATCCTTGTTCACAACGCTCCCGTTGTGCCATACACACACATATATATATATATGTATATATATATATATAGTGATTGTCAAGTCTTTGATGATGTAGTGGGTGATATTCACCGATAGTTCAAGGTTTAGCGATGAAACCCTCCAGCGCTTCGCCTCACTTATCATCATTTACTCCGTGGATATGAGATTTGTTCTTTTTATTCCTTCTTTATTTTATTCTTTTTTAATTTCTCTCTTGCTTACAATTTCTTGCTTACTTTGTGTTTTCTCTTCAATTTTAATTCGTGCTTTACCTAAAAGGCATAGAATTTAGCATCATCACCCAGGCTCTCGAAAGACAAGAGAAAGAAACTTCTCTTTGGCGTTAGGGTGCGCTACATCCAAGCAACGACGACATCATACAACCCTAAAGTACTCCGAACCTCAAAGCTTGTGAACCGGGTGGTAATAGTTGTGAACGCAAGCATACTGCCGATAAACTTCGACCTGGAGGTGCGGCCTTCGTGCATGGCGTGTCGGTTACATTTGAATTGTACGCATTCCTAGAGCGAGAGTTTGAAACTTCCCTCCGCCTGCGGGCCCAAGTCATGCAAGTCAGTCCAGCAAGAGATGGGACAGTGAAGAAGATAGAACGACACAGGAGAGAGATAGATTGTATAACTTCTGAGAAAACTCTGTCATTTTACAGAATTATTTAGCCATATCTTCTTTACAGGCAAATAATGAAGAAAATACGGCGCAATGATTGTAGCAGCTCGTCAACACCGAACTGAAAAAACACCAGGTATGCGCGGAAGGCATCGCAGATTGACAGCGAAAGCTAAAAGAGCGGCCTTTCAGACTCTTTTCTAAACACTCATTGGGTAACTGCTGCAAGCACACTTGCTGGGTACCAACTTCGGCATTATTAATCGTAATTTATGGGTAGTAGGCTGGCGTTCGCTTTGCTATCCTTCGTTATTCTTCTGAGAAGCGTGGTATCCGCTTAACACTTGCAAGGAATTTTGTGCCAATTGTTCATGAAGTGGCTAGCGACGACGAAGAATTGTGCCTGAAGTGGATATGCGCCACAGTTAATAGGTGATCAAGGACAAGCTTTTGTAATAGGTTGGGGAATTAAACGACCCACTCGTTACGCTATTCGCATTGTACGACGGCTGATTGTTCTTTCGCTGTTTTAAAACGCTTTATAAGTCATACTAACGAGATTGATTTCCCGACCTCAAGCCTGTGTAAGGCAACATTGCGGAAAGTTTGGAGCAACGCCGTGGCTCAGAGGTAGAATACTGCGCTGGCACGCAGTGCACTTGTGCTCGAGCCCTACTGTGTCTTCGGTGTTTTTTCTTTACTAAGTTTTTTTCTTTGAATATGTTACGGACACCTGCGGCGGCGTCGGACAACTACGGCACCGCTCGTGATCCGTGCTCTGATCTCATGACAGCTTTCACTGTAAAACGTATAAATTTTCGAAGCTGGTTCTCAGGTATAGTTCTTTTTCACGGTTATGTTTCAAAAGAGGGCGATCACACGGCTGCTTCACAAAAACAATAACTTACATTGATGTATAACTGACTAAAATAATAATTTAGAAATTTTCAAATATTCGCCGCAAAGACAGTCATGTGCGGGCAGCGGGCTGAAGGCAAGGTGTTCACGGCCCGCTGTTTTTGAAACATTTCCTAGGTTCTGCTTGACTTCAATCTAGTTTTCTCACGAGGCCCTAGCAGATGTTCACGAATTGTCAAGATGAGACGCTTTTGATGAACAAAAAGGGGCCCATCGGAAGGTAGTGACCTAAAGCTGCCCACCGGAAGAAGTGCTTCCACCAGTGGCATGGCTTTTTTTCGTTCTCGTTTTTTCGATTTATTATTATTTCCTTTTAATTTTCAAGCGAATGATCAGCTGGACGCAGCATGACAGAAAATACTGGTTTAAGGTTGCTCTTAACGAATCATTCAGCAAGAAAGCCCAAGAAAATCAGCATAAGAACGTCAATGCAGTTGATATAACACCCCCGGAAGTAACAGAACTGTTGTTTTATATTTGTAAGAAGATCACCTCGGGTTTCTTGGGAATTTCACAAGACCAATATCGAAGTCATACCCATAACTTGTTTTTGTATCTTGCTGTTAAGAAACACAAACTTTAGTGCCTTATTGGAACTTCCGTAATAGTACACGGTTCCAAGCTCAAGCTTCGATAATGTACTGCTAGGCTCCCTGAATGCTATTGTTTCTGCCCATGCATGTGACAATCACCACCCAAAGGTAAGATCGGGAGCCCTGGTTGCTATCGCAGCTCTGTCTGTGAGATTTGAAGATCCACGTTAATAAATTGCAGACAAAGAGCTGTCTAGAATTGCGTGAAGCAGTTGGTTTCGGAAGAGTGACATCCATGCAGCGCGGGTGCAGGGCTATAGCAGGCTTTCAAATGAGAAGTTTTTTTAGCCTTCATTCTTATACCTTTGAAAAACGCTCGTTGTAATTGCGGGGGAGTTATCTGTACAGAAACAGGATGTTTGTGGGGAGAAAAATATCATTCCAGTACATTGTGACATTTTCTCAGCAAGTATTGAAAAACACATGTGCAATACCCTAATTACGACTGAGTTTCTGGCGTTGCTCACCATGCTAAAGGATTTCGGGTTTTTGTAATGTTATACTCTGTGAGCTTTTCTTAGCGGAAACGACAGCATGGAGATAGTCTTCTAATAACGCAAAGCACACCTCCGTTAAACTCATAAACAACTTCAAAATAATTTCCTTAGGCTTATACATTTTAATCGATATCTGTCATCCTCTTGACTCTAGTTTCTGAATCTATAGTACGAGAAAAAATTGTGCACTTACCGTATATTTTTACCACTCCAGTATGCTGAATAGGGCTGCCATCAATTTATGTCTCTAAAATTTGGTGTGAAAGAGCCGCTCCCTCCATATACAAGAGTGTCTTCCGGCAGGAGCATGGTGTGCTATCACCAGCCCATCTTTAGTTCATGAACATCAATCCATGCACTAAATGTTTGGCCAAGCATTTAAAATTCAAAAAAGAAGATGTGATGGCGATGTTGATGACCAAGATAAAAAAACCAGGTGGTTTTACTGTAGGTGCACAGAAGAATACGTGGGTTGAAAATGGCCGCTAAATTGATAAAAGTTATTTTGCTCGACCCCTTGCAAATTCACAAATTCGTGTAAGGGTTCACGAAAAGGAAAACAAAAGAAAAAATGCGATGACAAATATTTCAAAGAGTATAATACTCATGAGAAATTTGCGTATTCGGACTACTGGCGTTAGGATTACTCGCTTTCGGGAATGTGTGAATGCTTTATCCAGTGGAGCTATAGTTTAACGTTTAGCTCAAATGCAAGCAGTATAGCTACACTCTCGCGTTTAACAAATTTTAAGTTCTCGTTGAGGCGCAGACGCAGCATTTAGGAGAATGATTGAACTTTACCGCAAGCTAAACATGGCCTCAAAATGTTGGGTGCACTCCTTCATTCTTTTTTTTTATCAAGATGTCGACAACAGCCACGAGTTACACGGATGGTATCAGCATAGTTGTTTTTAGAGTAAATATTATGCAAGTTTTCTAGATTCTTGAGAGGACCCCTTTTTTCGCTATTTCATCATGATCATCATTATCATCATCATCATCATCATCCTGACTACGTCCACTAGGACAAAGGCCTCTTCCATGTTCCGCCAGTCAACTCGGTCCTGTGCTTGCTGCTGCCAATTCATACCCGAAAATTTCTTAATCTCATCTGCCCACTTAATCTTCTGTCTCACCCTAACCCGCTTGCCTTCTATAGAGACCCAGTTAGATACCCTTAATGACCAACCGTTATCCTGTCTACATGCAACATGCCTGGCCCATGTACGTTTCCTCTCCTTGATTTCAGCTATGATATCCTTAACCCCTATTTGTTCCCTAACACACTCTGCTCTCTTCTTGTCGCTTAAGGCAACACCTACCATTTTCCTTACCATTGCGCGTTGTGTCGTCCTCAATTTAGGCTTAACCCTCTTTTTAAGTCTCCAGGTTTCTGCTCCGTAGCTAAGTACCGACAAGATGCAGCTGCTATATACCTTCTTCTTAAGGGATAGCGGCAATGTATACCTGTCATGGTTTGAGAGTGCTTGCCTAATGTGCTCCACCCCATTCTTATTTTTCTAATTACTTCAGTCTCGTGGTTCGGCTGCGCGGCTATTACCTGTCCGAAGTAGACATAGTCTTTCACAACTTCAAGTGCCATATTACCTATCTAGAAGCGCTGATTTCTTCCGAGGTTTTTGTACATTACTTTCGTTTTCTGCTGAATAACATTAAGACTTACTTTTCTGCTCTCCTTGTCTAACTCCATAATCATGAGTTGCAATTCGTCCCCTGAGTTACTCAGCAATGCAATGTCATCGGTGAAACGCAGGTTACTATGGTACTCTCCATTAACTCTTATGCCTAACTGTTCCCATTCTAGGCCTCTGAAAACCTCCTGTAAGCACGCGGTAATTAGCATTGGGGAGATTGCATCCCCCTGCTTTACACCCTTCTTGATTGGTATTCTGTTGCTTTCTTTATGAAGCACTATGGTAGCAGTTGATCCCCTGTAAATTTCTTCCAAGATGTTTATATATGCTTCGTCCATGGCCTGATTCCACAGTGTCTGCATGACTGCTGATATTTCTACTGAATCAAACGCTTTTTCGTAATCTAAGAAGGCTATGTATAGTGGTTGCCTATATTCTGAGCATTTCTATATTACCTATTTGATAGTATGATTTTGGTAGATTGTTGAGTAGCCTGATCGAAATCCTGCTTGTTTCTTTGGTTTATTGAATAATAATGTTGTCTTAATTCTGTTAGCAATTACCTTTGTAAATAGCTTTTATACTACGGGGAGCAAGCTGGTAGGCCAGTAATTCTTCAAGTCCTTGTCATCTCCTTTCTTTTGTATTAGGATGATGTTAGCATTCTTCGAAGATTCTGGTACTCTTCCTTTCAGGAGACACCTTGTAAACAGGGTCGCAAATTTTTGTAACCCAATCCGTTCTCTATGTTTGAGCAGATATATTTCCTGATCCTCACCAGCAGCTTTGCCTCTTTTCGTGCTCTCCAAGGCTTTTCTGACTTTTTCTGTCAATACTGGTGGGGCGTCATCTGTGCTACTGCTAGTTCTTATGTCAGGGTCGTGATTGTGCTGGCTACTGTACAGATTTCTGTAAAACTCCTACGCTAATTTTACGATCCTATCCATATTGGTAGTTACTTTGCCTTCGTTGTCCTTTAGTGCATATATCTGGTTTTTGCCTATCCCAAGTTTTCTCTTCACTGCTTTGACGCTTCCTTCATTCTTCAGAGCGTGTTAATTTTCTCCATGTTATACATTCTTACATCGGATACCTTACGCTTATTAATCAACATCGAAAGATCTACCAACTCTATTTCGTCTGTTGTACTTGAGGCTTTCATGCTTTGACGCTTCTTAATGAGGTTCTTTGTTTCTTGGGATAGCTTGTCAGTGCCCTGTATAACTACAGTACTTTCAACTTCTACTGCGCATTCCGTAATGATACTCGTCAGATTATCATTGAGTGCGTCAACGCTAAGGCTGGTTTCCTCACTAAGAGCCGAGTACCTGTTCCGAAGCGAGACCCGGAGTTCCTGTCCTTTCCCTCTCAGTGCTAGCTCATTGACTGGCTTCTTGCGCATCAGTTTCTGTCGTTGTTTCTTCAAGTCTAGATGAATTCGGGACCGTACCATTCTATGGCCACTGCATCGTACCTTGCCAAGCACTTCCACATCCCGCTAAATGCCTGGGTTTCACTCAGTATAATGTCTATTTTGTTCTTAGTTTCGCCAGTAGGGCTCCTCCATGTACACTTACGGTTCCCTGACTTTCAGTGAGAAGGTTATCAAAATCCGTAATTTATTGCGTTCTACGAATTCTACTAGTAGTTGCCCTCTGGCATATTTAGTACCGTTGCCATTGTCTCCTACTGCCTGGTCTCCAGCCTAATTGTTCCTTACTTTTGCATCGAAGTCTCCCATAATTATAGCATGCTGTGTTTTCACCTTACTCATTGCTGATTCCACGTCTTCATAGAGCCTTTGAACTATTTCCACTACTCAACTTTCTGCTATTTAACGCTGCTCTAATATGCAACATCAGCGTCATTGTCTTGGCTTGCCGCCCCTTGGTTTTGCCGCCTTTTTCGCTTTAGTGGCTTCAATATAACGAGATTAAGAAAGTGGCAATCGTTTAGGATGGAGACTTTCTTCAAATGCAATCTGTTGAAGACGAGTTCTAAAACTTTCAGCTTCGACATTTCTGCGCAGCAACGTGACACAAATAAACATAATGGCTACAGTGGGGCTCATGCGTGGTAGCTTGATTGTACTTCCTAATTACATTTATTTCGGTCCTTTATTTGCAGACATATTATACAAAAATACCAAAACTGGTTGAACCCATAACCAAAGTCTAGTTGTGGATTCAATAAAAATAAAAAAAATAGATTTCTCTGTACTAGAGGAGGGTAGAGGAATGTGTATGGGTATAGTTACTACACATATACACATATTCAGATGTCAAAGTGCACAAAAAAACGTGTCCGTTAGTGTACAGTTACATTTTTGAGAGACGTGTAAAGACAGTAAACAAGGTAATTTGATTCACTAATATCCAAGGTTAAAATTTACATGGTTCACCTCAAGGAAAAAAAGAGTTTTCGTACCAGGTTTCAGAAAACTACTTACAAGAAAAAAAGTGACATCATGATTGTTCACACTTAAACAACATCGTTAAGAATAAACAAGTGTTTTTAGCACTGATGAAATATGTTTCTTTTTTATCTGCTGATAATTTATTCCAGACATTTGGGCCTGAAAACCACAGCAATTGGGCCCGTAAATGTTTTCGGTTGAAGGAAGGATAACATTTTTGTATGCTTGAGTTCTATTGACATGAACGAATGTGCAAAATACGAAAATATGAAAAGGTAGGTTGTTCTTGACGATATTGAAAACACATGTGGCAATTTTTAATTCATATATCCCATCATAGGGCAACATATTCATCGTTAAAAACAGAGGTAAACTAGGTTGATCCTCACGTGAGTAGGTGATTACTCTACAGGCTCGTTTTCGCGCTTTGAGCCCAGGTTCATAGTAAGTTTTAAATGTCGAATTCCATGACCCCTTACAATATGCGATATGGCTGCATACGAATGCGGAATATAAAACACGGAAATCGTTAGCAATGGAATGAATTCAAAATTGGCGTTGTGTTTGTATTATTCTTTTCCATTGTTTTGGCAGGTTCCCACACAGCACTTTTTCGTTGTCTCAAATGGCCTTTTCTCTAAGCGGACGAAGTTTTACTGAGCGTGAGCCGGAAGCCACGTGAATACAAAAATGGTTTATTGTTCAAAACAGTTCAAACTTCTCGCCCTTTTCGATGGCATCAGCAGCCTTGTTGAGCACCTCCGCTACTTTCCTAATCTGCCCGACGGTTATATCTTGAGACGTGGCGGCGCCATCTTCGGAGGAGTAAGAGGCAGCTGACTGTTGGAGGAACTTGCCGATCTGTTCGAGGATCCAGCCTAGCTTCGCCTTCCAGTAAGGAGCGGTTGCATCACCTGGAACGCGCGTTTCATTGAAACACAAAAAAATATAGTTACGGAGACGTAATTTCATGTCACTACCGCTGGTGGCCTTGCTTATTAGTAAAATAATGACAAGTTAAAAAAGACAAGGACCGGAGCTCCATTGCACCAGAAATAAACTTTTTACTTTCAGACTGTGCAAGTGTGTTGGACAAAAGGCACATTCCCCGAGCAGTTCAGTCAGCGTCTTCTACTGATGCGGTGTAGAAATACAATCAACGATTTTAAAATATCATGTTGAGTGCTATTGGTCACATGCAGTAAAAAGACGCCATGCTGTGAGCATTTTCACTTGGTAAGTAAATGGTATATTTTAGGTTACACGCTGCTTTTTTACCAATTCTTTTCTTTTCATTTGCAGATGATAGGTACAAGCAAGCGTTTTTGTAAGCCAGGAAAGCCTGAGAAATGTGGTCCGAATAGGGATGTTCACCATATTATTTAAGAGCGGCTGCAATCTATGAAGGGAATCTTTTTAATCATAATAATAGCGATACCTAATCTGAAGTACGTAATGAGAGAACTGCGTGTATATTCACGTGTACACGTGTATTAACTGGATGTTTTGGGTCACTCACTATGTATGGGATCAGAAGATATACCCAAGCTCTAAGGCTCGAGCAAAGCTAAGGATTACTAATAAAACACGCTTTTTGTATAATGAAAACTAAAAAAAATATTAATAATTCAGCTTGGCGCAAGGCTCGGGATTGTAAATGTACAGTTCACATGTGATTTGCATCCGATGCAGGTAGGAAAGTGCAAAAAAAAAACAGAGGTCAAAATAACTCTGTGATTTTTACTCGTGAAGAAAAACAGGCCCATAATTTTGGCGATAATAAGTCACGTAATGTACTCTCTTTGCCAATATACTTCATAAGAAAGCGTACAAAACCACCGGAACTCTTACAATTTATTAGCAAGGGAATGCATATCAACAATTCAGGATTACCTGTGAAATCCTATAATGTATTGTGTGCGTTTGTACTAAAATTAGTACTGGTAAGTATCCTGGCTATATATTTTGTTATGACAATAAAACCATTGCTTACCATGGTCGTCTTCATTGACAGGGAGCCTACGGTAGAAAAAGAAAGCTTTTAATGCAGTGAACACAACAATTCCGAATACATCTCGAGCACCTTTGATGAGCGTTCTGTTGTGTTTATGATGAGCTTTAAATTGTTTGGCATAACAAGAAAAAAATGTTGACACCACTTACCTAGGGGCGCCATCTGAGAAAGATATAAAGCGTTTGCACAGTCAGTGACCGGGAGTCGTTCAGGACACACTAGAGTGACATAACAAAGACTACTTTGCAGATAAATACTCACATGTGGCAGTAACTGCAAGCATAACTACGAAAACACACACAGTGGTCTTCATGTTTGTTGATTTAGAGACCTGCAAAATATAAGGTATAATTTCAATAATACCACACACACACACAGAAACACGCACACAGACACTCAAAGTAACGCCAAATCCTATGAGGAATAACATTAATATATTAGTGTAGTCTAAGCAGTGTCTTGTCTCCTGATTTTGCGAGGCCTTTACACGCTTCTGATAAACCACACGTGGTTTTAAAATTTTACCAGCTTGTTTTTTGCGTTCTATCGTAGACGGCAGTACTAACGGTTCGCTCCACTAATTAGTGCTAATGAGCAGTCTAATCATAACTTCTGTTTTTCATAACACTAAACGATCTAATGGTTAAATTTTAATGCTGGACTTATTATTCACAAGTACGAAATATTGTTGATTTCAGTCAAAGCTTCGCGACTAGAAATACGTAACAATAACGCATCGTTGTTGGAAGTACATAAAAGCCAATATTCCCTACTTTTTTGTGTGCTCTTTTATAAAGTGACAAAATGCAAGAAAATAAGCTGAGTAGCGTAGTAAAACACGCGGATGTAAACTGAAATGCCGAAGTGCTCACGTTTTCAACGTCCCGAATTGGTTATTACACTGCGAATCAAGAAATTAACTGAATAGTTTTCAGAGAGACCATGAAAAAGGGTACGTTTTAGGTAAACGCATTCTTCGTAGCTTTCATATTGAATATACAAAATGAGGGAGGGTTGAGGACCCGCGGGCTATGATTACCTCTCAGTCGCCGAACTCAATCAGGGATTGGTAAAACGTTGCATTAGTAGTGGCTTTATATACGTCTATTAAGACTCGCGTCAGGATATTTCATGTCGCACCATTTCGTGTTAATCGTCCGCACGAGTATCGACCTAATTACTCGAATATCAACGACACAATGCTCCACTTGCCATCTTATCTGCTGTAATATTGATTTCTGATAACTGGCAAGGGGTCTAGAACTAACCCTCTAAACAATGGAGTTCTCGGGCAGCTCTCCGCCTCCTTCAGGCCAGTGTACACAATTGCGGGCAGATAAAGCCCAAATCGTAAAATCATATAACGTAAACAATTACGCAGCTCTGTGTCACCAATATTTCCCAAGACACTTGATTTTGGGCAGAGTGATTGTCCTGAAACGGATGCCTGATACGTAGCTTCAGTTCTGTGAAGATTGTTCCACGACATCGTTCAATGAATTAGACGTCCAAGTGGAGTGTCGGTCACAGCATCCGAGTGTTATCACACTTGGCACGTATAAACGAAAAGTCAATGATATGATTGATTCAATGGCCGAATATGACTCACAATGACATCATTAGGGCTGTTCAAGGGCGCGAGGTGTCCACTGTGGTGGACACAACTTTCCGTGCAGATTAGCATGGGAATTTTTGACGCCTGACACTTCCGTGACGCGTTCGACTAACGAATCCTCAATATGTACATGGCTTTTCTTGTGGAATAAAGAAGTGTTGCAAACAAAAAGAGCATAAAAGTAGTCTTCGGCAAAAAAAATTCGGCCGTGTGTGCTCTACAGCAAAGCAAAACTGTGAAAACGACAAAATCGGCAAAGACTGTGACATAGTAAAGAAAAAGAAGTATATGCAATGCAGCAATGAGATTGTGTAGAGCATACCTGTGACGTGTGAGCACGTGTATATGTAAGTCACACTAGCACGTGCACGAATGCAAGATTAAAAGCGCACATGACTAGTTTGAAAGGATGTCCTATCATGCACTTCACTCTTCACTGCAATGAATGAGAGTGCGCCCCCCCCCCCCATTCTCCATTGGTAACGCTGACATTCTTTTTAAAGCTTATAAAAGGAAACCGTAGAAATTTTTCTGCGCAAGGATGACTGTATGAGTAATTTCCATGCCATGATAGCTTCAAAGGACCTTTATATGATACCCGCTTTTGCATATCAGATAAAGAGGCAACGCTACTATGTGCTTTTTTGTCAGTGAATAACCATTTTACGTGTTTCCTGATGTGCAATCATGTTTTAAATTACCTGGTACAGCATCAAGCGAATGAGTCCAATATTTTTTTAATAAAACCAGGTGTTAGACTGCTCCCATCTTGCTCGTGTATATTCTTCGTCCCTGTGTTTGTTTGACGCTTATAAAAAAATGAGTCGTTGATGTAAGCACGTTGCTGTCCGGCTGCCTGAGAACGTCGTGTAAGCGAGAAGGAATGGTACGCGAGAAACCCAGCCAGTCTACAGAAACACGGCCCTTGATGCTGCACCGATCACTTTCGTATTTGTGAATGAATTTTATTTCAGGGGTCACCGGATATTCGGGCGACATGTGCCATTTTCTATTTACTGATGCTCTCTCGATTCTGAGCGTGTCGATGAATGGCCGCTTCTGAGTCGGCAGCATGATTACTTATTGAAGCCACTGGTCCTTTTCTGTAGCAATATTTCATTGCTGGCTCCGGGTGAACGATTTACCGTTCGTGCTGCATGTAGAAACTGCAGCGTTGCTGTGTTGAACGGGTTCAAAAAGATCATTTCCGAACTATTGAAAACGAAAACAGAGAAAACTATTGGGTTCTAAGAAAGAGAGAGAAGTAGTAGGCGGAAGCACGCACACACATTTTATTGTGCTCAACGCCATTTTCCCAGCGTGAAAAGGATTGCTGATTTTGTATGTAAAAATGTATATGCATACTTCCCCCAAAACAACCGCGATAAGCACATACATAAACACGTACTCGTTAGGTGCTGATAATTCAGTATTTTTGCAGTTTAGAATAAGCCTTTTTCAACGTTACATACTTATGTTTCTGTGACACGTGTTCTCTGAGAAGCACCGGGATGTTAAATCTTGCATTCCTGATTATTTACCTGCGGCTAATGCCAGGCTGTGCGCATTCCTATAAATTCATCCTGACATCGTTAGCTACTATGACAATGCCTAACAAGGGACAAGCTATATAAAATGTTAAATCAGCATCAGCATTACGCTTCAGCGAAAGTCTAGTTGTGGGTCTTGTGATGAGTGCAGTTAAACACAAAACAAAAATAGACCAGGACACCAAGAACTGATTGCAAAGTTACATATGAGGAAACTAATCAAAACAGTGGGTTTATAGGGCATAACATAACTTTTTTTCTATACCTTCTCACACAGTCACGTGATTCAGAATAGATTTCGAATAAATATATCACAATCTTGGTGGTCGTTAATATAAAAAATCAGCAGAGAGTCAGAAAATGGCTAATACGAACTTCTTGCAGGTTTAGATGCTCGTCCGGAGAGCATGTGCTGTGGTATGAAAATTTTCGAGCGAGCAGGACAGTGTGCACATTGACTCGATCTGCTATACCATTGTCACCTATTATCTCAACGCCTTCATTTCTTTACATCCCTGTTCCACTTACCCGTGTAAGCACTAACCAATATAAAGCATTTCTTCAGGCCAACCTGTCTTCCTGTTTTTTTTTTCATATTAAACAATTTGTTCCACAGCTTGTTAGACATATTCAAGAGTGATCTTTTTATTAAAAATAACTCTATAAATCGATTGTCGAACAAATATTTTTTGTAACGGCGCTGGTTTCCCTATAACTGGCAATCTACAGAAAAACTTGTAATCAAGAAGTAAAGAGGGCAAAATAGATCAGAATAATGGTAGGCCTAGGATTAGAAAAAAGCATATCTTCGTTTCTACGAAGGGTTCGCTGTTTATGCGTGTGTATTATGCTCAACACCGCGCAAAGATACAGCCTCGAATTTGCCAATGCATTCTTTTTGGACCGTCATCTTCATGGTATTCTTATTGACAAATATTATCTATTTCTACCGGAAACCTACTGATACTTAACCGAAATCCCTCCAAGCTGGAAATGCGGCTACCATGCTGACTTGTGCTCCTGAGTTCTTTTGCTTGGATGTAAAATCTTACATCTATAAAATATAGGTTTGCACCCACATTTATGACAGTGAGCATAAACATTAGCATTGCAGTAGTGTTCTCTTGGAGGTTGTCGATCCGTAGGTTAATTTGACCTATAAGCTTCCCCAACGGAGACAGTTGGCTCATATACAATTGTTTGGGTGCATTGTGTAAAGTTCTGTACGTACTTCGTTAAACAACCCACTTTCTCACCAAAAAAAAACACAGCTGCTTCTCATAGAAAGACACGCTATGAAGGCGCCGCAAGAAAAAACAACAACAATCTTCTCAGGTTAGGCCAACTTTCTTAACATAGCCCATAAATACATTAAGAATATGGAACATCTTCATTATTACAAATTGTGTTACCTCCCCATTCTTCGCATTCTTCAGAGAAAACGCACATTTTTCTGGGAAAATGCCAGCCCAATAGTGACATATAAAGACTTTGGGAAGAGGTTTGGCCTTGTTTTTTTTTTTGTCAGCCGCCTAGTATAAAAAAAATGGCACATTCCACGCACAGCAGGAATCGATGATAGGCGAAACACGAATGAAATATTTGATATCTCACTTTAAAATCAGCCCAACGATACGAGGTGGAGGTAAATACTGCCGTACATGACTTTCATGTCATGATTATCATGTTTCGATATGTCGTCTACTTTCGTCATCTATTCACGTCACGCGATACCAAATTTAGTATATGTGCAGCTAGCGAAACGGCCGCTAGCACGCTATGAGCATGGTATGTTATAATGTCCTTGAATGACACGCGTGTCAGGATTATCATGTTTGCAACAGTCATATATCTCGTCATTCATCGACGTCAGGTAACACCAAATTTTGTATATGTAGAGCTAGCAAAACGGCGGCGAGCGCATCACGAAGGGCCCAATATACTACAATATAGCGTTGACGCGCGCGCACGCTGGGCACAGCGACGCTACGCTAGCAATACGCGAGCACTCTATGGTTTAACACCAGGCATCCGTCGGTGCGGCCCCACGGCAACCGGTGCGAAATGCGACATGCTGCGTTTTGTGCCGATGCGTTACCAGACAACACTGCGTCTCCCTCTTTTCGTGGCTAAAGCAACGCACCGCGGCGTCCGCCTGAGAGTATATGGCCAAACCGGCACCTGGCGTGGCAACGCCGGCGTGACGCGACGAAATGAACGCCGGCGAGCACGCGCACTGCGTCACGTCGAAATGTATTGTTGCCTTGACTTGGGCATGTAGTCATGTTCTCACATGACACGCATCTTATGATTATCATATTTCGTTTCGTTTCGTTTCCCTGGGATGATGGCTCATACCCACTCAGGTGGATTGGCCAAGAAAGTGTAGTGCAGTTTTTCTGTGATCATTTTAACTATGTGTAATGAACTGGTATTATAATAATACTAATGTAAAAACAACATAAAAAGAGCAAACGAAAAAAAATCTAGTTGAGCAATTTTGAGATTTGAGGTGTTATGATTACCACTCAGCTGCGTTTACTTAACTCTGCCCTGGGGAGTAATAAATATTTTTTTTATTGTTTCACCAATCACACATCTTCTTCGTGCATAGGCGGCACGTGATACTTAATTTGGCATATGTGAATCTAGTGAAACGGCCGTGAGTGCATCATCAGTGTGGCATGTAGTCATGTTGTTACATGACACGCATGTCATGATTTTCACGTTAGGGTCTGTCGCTTGCGTTGGCCATGGAATGGTGCCATACCATACCAGTTCTGCAACATGTCATGTGAACGACGCCATAGCAAGAGTAGCAGGACAATGAAAAGTAAATCATGACAATCATGACATAAATGTCATGATTTTCATATTATGACTAATGTGTATGTTCTTCAAAATGTCATGTTATGCCTTACGAAGTTTGGTATCGATACCATTATCGAAACGGCCAGGAGAGCTAGAAGTTGTAGGTTGATAGATAGATAGATAGATAGATAGATAGATAGATATGCTCAAAGTCACTGAAGTTCGCTAAGAAATGCTTCGCAATTAAAAGGCTGCGAGGATGTAAGCAAAACGATAATAGATGTGGTTTTTAACATTCCGAAAGCATCATTTGAGCACACCGTAGTAGGGAGCTTTCAAAATTTCGATCATGGCTTTCTGTAACGTGCAGTGACATTGCAGAGTACATGGGCCGCTGGCGTTTCGCTTCCACCGAAATGCGATCGGCGTAATCGGGATCGAACCCGAGACCTTCAGGTCAGCAGCCCAGCGTCATAACCGCTACGCCACCATGACGGGAAACGAAACAAAACTAAACTAAACGTCATTTTGAAAAAAGAGGTTGGCTTTTGTATATTTATTGTCTCGCTCCTTCGTTGGTTCATCCGTTGTTGCGTTGCACTATCGTCATATTTCAAGCCCATTTGCACGCTATGTGCTTGGCACCACTGTGGTGGTCTAGTGGTTGAGGTACTCGGCTGCTGACCAGCAGGTCGCGGGATTGAATCGCGGCTGCCGCAGCTGCATTTTCGATGGAGGCGATAATGCTGTAGGCACGTGTGCTCAAATTTTGGCGTACGTTAAAGAACCCCAGGTGGTCGAAATACCCTGAGCCCTCCACTACGGAGTCTCTCATAATCCTATGGTGGTTTTGGGACGTTAAACCCCACATATCAATCAACGCTATGTGCTTATATCAAGCGCACGTTAAGCAGATGCTCTGAAAAAGTGGTAACATAAAAGATACCAACAAAAACTCTTAAAAAACCTTAGTTGTAGCTTGGTTCTAACCTCTGAGCTGGTACCTTGAATGTTATTTCAAGAAACTGCGGGAAGAAAAACGGGACCCACGGGACACAGCTTTTATGCAACTATTCAACTTAGTATGCTGAGAAGATGAAATCATTTTGTAGCATCTTGCCTCTTGTATAGAAAGTGGGAATTCCATGAACCTGTTAATAGCACCTCACTGTAAAAAAATGATTTTAAGGGCAAAGCATTTCTTGTAGAACTTCGGCGACACTGAACGTATCTATCTATCTATCTATCTATCTATCTATCTATCTATCTATCTATCTATCTATCTATCTATCTATCTATCTATCTATCTATCTATCTATCTATCTATCTATCTATCTATCTATCTATCTATCTATCTATCTATCTATCTATCTATCTATCTATCTATCTATCTATCTATCTAGCCGCCTACGACTCTTACCTCTCCAGGCCGTTTGGATCATGGTATCGACAAAACTTGGTATGATATAACATGACTGTAGGACGAACGTTACTGGTTTGTCATAACATGAACATCATGATATGTGAATAATGTTATGATTTACATGTCATGGTCTTGCTGCTCTTGCGGTGGTTTCATTCGCATGATATGTTGAAAACTCGTATGGTATGACATGACTGCGTGGCAAACACAAGCGACAGACCCTAGCATCAAATTCATGACGGGTGTCATGAAACAACATGACTTCATGCTACGCTCATGATGCGCTCATGTTCGTTTCGCTAGCTTCACATGTACCAAATTCGGTATTACGTGACGCGAACGGGCGACATCGGAAAATAACACATCCAAGCATGATGATCATGACATGCGTCTCATGTAACAATATGGCTACGTCCCACACTCGCGCTCACGGGTGTGGGCCACTCGCGGCCTTTTCGCTGCCTTCACATATGCCAAATTTGGTAGTACGTCAAGTGAATGAATGACGAAGGTATTTATTTATTATTTATTTACAAGTTACTGCTAGCCTGGGTGCCAGGCTTTGAGCAGGTGTGGGCGATACACCTGCTGATGTGACTGGTGCAAGCATGATAATCATGACTCATGTAAGAACATTATTACACGCCACACTCAGGTGTCAATACACTTTGACGTGAGCAGACGCGCGTGCGCGCCGGCGTTCATTTTATCGCGTCATGCGGGCCATGCCACGCCAAGCGCCGATATCCCCCAAGTAGAGATCAGTGAATCTTTCCACTGACCTTCATTGTGAATCTGCATGCCATACACTCGCAGGCGCATGCCGAGCTGCGTGGCATTGACGCATGCGCATCCGAGCGCACACGGCGTCCCTCCGACGCGAAGAGAGGCAGACGCGGGGCTGTCTAAGGAAGGTCGTCGGCGCGAAATGCAGGATGTCGCATTTCATGACACGCTCTTCATGACGTGCTCACCGCTGTTGCGCTAGCTCCTTATGTACCAACTTTGGTATCACGGAAAGTGAATAGACGGCAAAAGTATATGACAAGTCCAAACCTGATAATCATATTATGCGTTTCATTTAAAACATGACTACATGCTACGTTCATAACGCTCTCGTGGTCATTTCACTAGTTCCTCATACACGAAATTTGGTATTACGTGATGTGAATGGACGATGAATATAAATGACACGTCAAAATATGATAATAATAATATGGATTTCTTGTGAAACATGACTGAATGCTACGCTCATAGGACGCTCGCAGCCGTTTCGCTAGCTTCGTATATAACAAAGTTGTTATCAGGTGACGTTAATAGGTGACTTAGGTAAATGAAACGTTCAAACACGATAATCATCACATGGATGTCATGTACGGCATAATTTACTTCCGCCTCTTAACGTTGTGCTGATTTTAAAGTGACCTATCACCCTTCCTCATTCGTGCTTCGCATGTCATCGATTTCCACTGTATGTGGGGTCTGCCAATTTTTTTTTTCAACTGCTGACATGAGAGCCCCTTACACTGACAACGAGACGGTTGATTTTTTTTTTTTTTTGAGTACGGGGAGTACAGCTTTGACTTGGGGCAAGGTGGTCCACCATTATGCAGATATGTCAAGTGAAAGCAGTGTTCAACAGTATCAGACGCTGAACTCGCCTTTTTCATTGCCCTACAGAACGCTCCCGGTGTCTGTGTCCACGTTCCTTCAAATCCAAGCTACTAGATCAGTAAGAAAAGCGGGGCCGAAATTCGGGTATTTATGGCCTAAAAGAGCAAACCCATGTTTATTTAGGGGCGAAGCTCCTTAAGGCGTGGGTCATGCGCTTCTTGTACGAAGTGGCCACCTCTCGTTCTATACCTTAGAATACCCGCTAGATGGCGGTTCTTGTATATATGTAATATATGTTCAAAAGATTTGAGATGGAGGTACTTGGAGGGCTCTCTAGACCTATGGATGGGTGGATGGATTGACCGACGGACAGACGTACATACAGTCGGCCAGGCAGACAGATAGACAGATGAACGGACGGATTGCTGGACAGACAGACAGACTGACAGATGTCAGGACGGACGGACGCACATACAAACAGATAGACAGACAGATTGATGTACGGACGGAAGGATGGACGGACATGCATGCAGATAGGCCGACGGACGGATAGACGGACACACGGACAGACAGACGGACAGACAGATGGACAAATGGACGCACGGAAGAATGAAGGAATGCACGTACAGACGCACGGACGGATGGATTGACGGATAACAGACGAACGGACGACAGACAGACAGACAGACAGACAGACAGACAGACAGACAGACAGACAGACAGAAAGACAGACAGACAGACAGGCAGGCAGGCAGGCAGGCAGACAGACAGACAGACGAACGGAAGGACAGATGAACGGACGGACGGATGGACGCGGCGAGCGGATGACTCACGATTTGGCAATAAAATCTTTCGAAGCTTCGCCCCACCTACATCATTCACCCCATTGAAATGCTGTGATTTTTTTTTTCACTACGTCAAGCACCTCGATGTTTCATCGGCCTATATGACACTTAGTGCCTCCGGGAAGACCTATACGCTTGAATGATCTTGGTGATGAGTAATTCTGACTTAGCCTAAATATTTCATAAACAGCCTGTGGCATCACTAAAATAAGTGAAGGTTAGTGTGAAGACAGCACTTTCACCACAGAGAAAAAACTTTTAGGTGTGCAAAAACTTCTGAAGAAGTTAGACGGCGCTCACACAGACGTATGCCAAAAAGGACTGTACAAATATTGGTTGGTATGTGGAGTTTAACGTCCCAAAACCACCATATGATTATGAGAGACGCCGTAGTGGAGGGCTCCGGAAATTTTGACCAGCTGGGGTTCTTTAGCATGCTCTTACATCTGAGCACACGGGCCTACAACATTTCCGCCTCCACCGGAAATGCAGCCGCCGCAGCTGAGATGTGAACCCGCGACCTGCTGGTCAGCAGCCGAGTACCTTATCCACTTAACCACCGCTACGGGGCGACTGTACAAATATTGCCTGGAGACTTTTTGTGTTTTGTCTGGAGCATCACTAAACATCGTGTTAGAAAAAGAACGCATCGGAGAAAAATAGAAGATTATTTTATATTCCTGTTGTAGTGAAGCGATTTTCTTTTTTGTGTGTTTGAAGTGACATGATTTGACCATAACGCAGTTTTGACGCTTGATAGAAGTGCCCACATGCGTAAATGTACCCTATCGTTCACTGCGATCTAGCATCCAGACCACCAACAGAGCCGAGAAAGGTCTGCAGTCTCGTAGCGAAACACGTAAGCACGCTTAGCATAGCGGCATGTGCTCGAAGCATGAAGATTTGACCATGACTAAAACAAAAAAAAATACGCCTACCCAAACTGAATAATACGTGTTGTTTTAAAGCAAGCAAAACTGGTCTTTTGCTCGAGAAACTTGCCTTAAATAATTTAAACTATATACGGTATATTTTTTTTTTACTCTAACGAAAGAGCACACTACGCAATTTCATATGGCATACGTTGTAGTTCTTTAGTTTCCTCTTAGAACTGTCTGGGTGTGACGATACTATAGTGACATGTTTTCTTCCTTTACGATTTGTTTTTAGCACGAAAGTGTTTATGCCGGGGTTCTCCATCTCTCTATTGACGTATTTCAGTCACAGATATGACGTTGTAAAATAATGTTAGAAAATGCAAAACAAAATCACCGCCATGACACTGCGTACAAATGATTAACAAGCAAAAACTAAAATGTGCGGCCCCGGTCTTTACCCCAGGCTTCAGCCGACGAAGTACTCAAACATTTCACAATTATTGGTTATATGTTCGTGTTTCTTATTGAGGTTAGGCACACGTTCGGCTTGAGTTCTCCACAGCGTTTATTTCACATGCCACTGTGCTTCGCAAGATCACGGTCATGAGGGAGTGTAATGAGCAGTCAAATGGATTTCCCTATGCGTTATTCACAATGGTTGTTCTCGAACAACACGTGGTCACACACGTTGCAGCCAAAGCCGACGTGTCACTGGATAAACCCCTGCTAAAAGCGGGTGTTCGGCCCGGCGAAAGCACTCCCGCATCACGTTGACGCCGCCACGCCACTTGTCGACGTAGGCACTGCGCCGTGTCGCCTATATATAGACAGAAAAAAATTATGTTTCTTTTTCCTTTCTTCAAGAACCACGAATTCATTGTCCGGCGTGGCGTTATTGCAAGCTTTTGCCATCGCGAGCTAGCTCGTTGGTGTGGTTTGCAGGATCTGGAAGCCACTGGCGCTTGGATTCCCGTTCGCAATTTAGCGTGGCTTGGAAGGCTGCCGAACAATCACTACGCTGTTGCTCCCGGCCTTCGGTCTCCCAGGACTGTTTTTGTTCCCGCAATTTCTGCTGGCGGGGCACGTTTCCACTGGTGGTGCTCTTCTAGAGTGTTCGTGGCATAGCCACGTCGAAAGTTTCAGGAGAAACATGCTTCGTGCACTCCGTGCCACGGCTGCGACGAGATGAACGGCGTCACTCACAGTGCGGTGAATAGTTCGCGTACATGAATAAGACGCTGATAATGACTTAACTGGTAGGACACCCAATGGAGACCACTGGTGACACCACTGCCAGACTAACTTTTGTTTCTCATAGCCATACACAGGTTTTATTGTAAAAATTGCCACGAGGGGGCTGGACGTGCGACCCGTCGCTCTGCAGCACATGGCGCGAACCAACTCGGCCACAATGCGCATGTGCTTTAGCTGGCTGACGGTGAGCGATAGACGCCAGACTCGGCCCTAGCGGTGCTGCGAAAAACGCCTCCACCAGCTCCCTCATCGCCGCGCTGGCAATAACTGGGTAGTGCAAAGACATTTTCATTGATAGATTGATAAAGTGTTTAACGTCCCAAAACTACCATGTGATTATGAGAGACACAGTAATAGAGGGCTCAGGAAATTTCGACCACCTGGGGTTCTTTAACGTGCACCCAAATCTGAGCACACGGGCCTACAACATTTCCGCCTCGACCGAAAATGCAGCTGCTGCAGCCGGGATACGATCCCTTGACCTGCGGGTCAGATTGCAAAGAGAACCGTCCGCAAGCGAACGTGCATAGGCCCTCCTCTTTCATTGGTGTTCAGGCACGGTTTCCTGATAATCAAGGACCTGTCAAGCTCGTAACGTCAATCCAGCGTCGCTTCGAAAAAGTAGCAAGCTCATCAAAGTGAACTACGGATACAAAGACAAAAATGCTTCAGTTTATTCGGGTGTACCGCAACTGGCAACCTAGGTGCAAGCGTGTGTCGCATATGATTGAGTTTGAGGCAAGTACTCACTCCGACGTGCATTTTATGACACCTGAATGCGTTAAATTAGGGAGCACGCATAATGCTAAAGCGATAAAGTGCATACGCGAGCAATGTATCTTATACGATCAGTGAACTCGCTTTATCAGATGGCCCCGGCGATTTTCACCTTTGCAGCTGCATTCTGCCCCCATACCTCGCTTTTTGTGCATAGAACTATTTTATTACACATCCTAGAAAGTTCTGTTGACGATTGCCTTTCTTTTTTATATACTGCAAATGGAGATGCATGCATCTCCACTTTCTCGGTGTGTAACAAAAGGCAAAACCGAGGCCTCCGAGATAGCTCCGGCAATCGCTTAGACCAACGGCAAAAAAAAGCCTTATTGTGGTCACGACCAACATTTTGCGATTAACCTGTATGACGTAAATGTTAGCACTTGTTAAAGCCCGAGCTTACAGTCTTCATAGCGTATACGTGAGCGATGCTGTGTGGTGGCGATCAGATCACTTTATCGGTGGTCGTGGCTTTTGCGACGTTTTAAAGCGCGTCACCAGTCTGCATTTAACACGGCACACACTGCGATCAGAGGATCTGTTAAGCTTCATAATCAAAATACCCATGGTTATCCATCAAGGCTGCTCAGAACAATAACAGAAGACTTACATTCTCACACTTTCTCATGTGACTGCCTTAAAGAACCCCAGGTGGTCAAAATTTCCGGAGCCCTCCACTACGGCGTCTCTCATAATCAAATGGTGGTTTTGGGACGTTAAACCCCACAAATCAATCAAATCTCATGTGACTGCCCGTACACAACGCGACTAGTTCGCTTACCCAACACGTTCGCGACGGCCCGTATCGAGCGCTCTCACCGTTCTACTTCGCGAGAGCTACGGGTATCAGTAAAATTGATCTCCTTTACGTCAGTGACAATGCACAAGGCAACAGTAGCGCGACTACGGTCTTTCTTCGTAGACCGCGGAGCTGTTGCGTCTGCTCTTGTCTTCACCGTCGTTCTTGCGAGTGAACCAGCAAGCACTTCAAGGCGGTTTAGCGACATATTCGACTAGCGTAGAGAATTTTGCAGCTCTTTTTCGAAGTGTTATATTCACAAACACGCCCAATATTTAGCCTAATTGTTGTTTCGCACGCACTGATTACACATGGTTGAGCAGCGAACTGTGCAAGGGAGTCGGGCTTGGCACAACCCGAAACTGCGACGACAGGTGGCGCTACGTGTCTGCAAAACTCCCGAGTTTGACGTCTATACACCCTATCGCACTGGCGAAACTCGTAGAGTGGTAACGTTAACGTGTTCTTGTTAGCACTGGCGAGACGGCGCTGAGGTTGCAATGCATGGGCTCCTCAAGAGGGCGTGGTCAGTCGTGCGCGTGCGCACTCATCTCGTCACTTCGGAAATTCGTATGTCTTGAACGGGCATTGCAGAGAGCACGAACATGACTTCACTCGCTGCAGAAGCCCCGCTTTTTCGAAGACGCACACTGCTCGCCAACAAAGTATTAATTGTGACAGTTGCTGGTTCGCACTCGTCATGTGTATACTTGTACGTTCATTCCGTGCATCTTTCTTTGTGTTTGAGCAGAGCGCTCAAGTGTCGTACTGTGAGAGCTGCGCTGTTAGTTCGCGATCGTCTCCATATACCTTTTCTACTTGAGGAAGGTGCTGCAAGCTTCGAGCGGTTTTCGTTCTTCATGTGGCGTTACGATTCGTTGCTATAGCATTGATTCCTTGCACCTCGTGTCAAGAGAAAGCCATATAAACGTTCAGCTAGCTCTGTGAGAAGGCGTTTTACTTTTTGGTGATACCAATTCTTATGGAAGAGAGATGAGTCATGTTTTTAGTGGGGGGAGGGGGGATTCGTTGTACATTGAATCCGAGTTAATAAGAATAACTCTCTACGGTTTCTTTGTCGGGTGAACGCGATTTCTTCAGTGTAGTCCACACGTTCGCATTCACCACAATATCAACTATATAGTTAGTTTTCCAGATACGTTCACTCAGGGAGACTTCAGTAGCACAAGCATCGCTGTAGCGACAACTTGTGATGGTCGCTATGCTCCCTATGTGTAGTACAGGTATGTGCAACATAATATTGTATGGTTTGAACAAAGCACAAGAAGGCGGCACAAACATTAGGACCTTATAGCAAATAGTTTGCAACGTTACCAATAGGTAAAGCTTAGTCGAAAATAACAATCGTGCCCTGTTGTGATCAGGGGCGTAGCCAGGGGTGACACACCGGCCGGTGCACACCTCCCCCACATTTTTTTCACCGTGGAATAGATAGGGAAAGATGACCATTTTATGGAGTGGCCCCCTTGATTTCAAGGAAGTACCCCCCCCCCCCCCCCGACATGGAAAAAAATCCTCAATGCGTGCCTAGTTGTGGCTATGTTCGTTGTTTAGAGTTCACGATATTAGTTTTACTAATGCAGATCGACTTTTGTATAGTTCATAATTTCACAAACTGAGCGGAATCGGCTGTAGGTTATATTGTGTATTACCGCAGCAACTACAAATATTCCAGCCAGTTCCACACCACGGAAACCATCGGAGTGTGCAGCCGTGAATGCAGAAGAACGTGCAAACAGACTGCGGCATCTCATTCTAAAATTTGCTATCATCTTCATCATTGTCATCATCATTTACAAGCATCATCATCATCACTTTTTTTTACGTTTTTTACTCCCTCCTTTAGTCACGTGTGTGGCAGAATTCGTGCAACTAATTGTAATACGATTGCTACTACTGCTACGAAGACAAAAGAACATAGTTGACTAAGACTACTTAGATATGAAAATCCTAAATTGAGTGGGTCAACCGGGTACAGATGGGTAAACATATCTCGTCGACAAGATGTTTTCGACGCGATTACGCAAGGGCGGTGTTCGCATCCACGCGGCGCCATTGAGCTTTCCGTGGATGTGAAGCCGCTAATGTTACCGTTGCCAGAGCCGCTATATTGGTCGTTGTTATCGTCGTCGTTGCCACAGTCGTCATAGTAGCAGTAAAAGTAGTAGCAGTATTAGCAGCAGTAGTAGTAGAAGCAGTAGTAGTAGCAGAATTAGTGGCAGTAGTAGCAGTAGTAGTAGTAGTAGTAGTAGTAGCAGTAGTAGTAGTAGCAGTAGTAGTAGTAGTAGCAGTAGCAGTCTGTTCTTGTCATCCTTGTGGGTGCACGGGCCGGTGAAATTGGTCATGGCCACACTGAAACAACTGTTCCGTGAAAGCGTGCCGTTGAAGGAGCATCTCATCGTGAAAGATCCACAGGCCCAAGTTGGCGATCAAGTAGTGGAGGTACGCATTAGAAGTGACAAATACAGAAAGTATTGTAGGAGCGTCACTAAAATAGTTTTGTTGCGAAGCGCCATTTATTATCAAGTATTGTTGACAAAAACTGGCTAAATATCTGGTATTTTTGGCTAAAAATTAGTACATTATTGCCTGAGTGCCTGCCAGCTGTACGTCGCTAAAACAACACAATTATTTTTGATAAGCGAGAAATATACATTTCACCTTTGTGCCAATCTTTTTTCAGGGCACCCCTCGTTTGGTACGCTCAATAATATCCTAATTTCACTATTTCAGAGCTAAAAATTTTCACACTACAATCATGCCTGAAAGCACATAGTACGTGGGACGCTGCTTGTAAATGCTCTGAATTATTCTACATAAACCAATGTTTGAATATATTCAGTGCGCTATCGTTTTTTTTTGTTACAGCAATCACTGACTTACGTCTCTGGAGGCCGTGACTCAATTGTGCGACGATATTAGGGGCAAAAATTCTTCATTCAACATGGCCACTTTCTGCGTGCCTTGGCTGGCCTGTGCACAGAAGCCTGAAATTACTAAAAACAGCATCGTAGATAGGTTGCAGAAAGCTGATATTGGGAAAAATGCACGGCTAGAATTTTTTAGAGCACTGACACTTCTAAGAATATTCCTGCTGGTTTTAGTTTGAGCAGTAAAACATCCGTACAGTCACCAATGAATACAGCATTAAGAAATCGATTCATTCGTATATTGCATTGCATGTATTGTATTCAAGTATTCATGTAAAATGTTATTAACAATGAGTTGACAAGCTGACTCAGTCGAAGAGGTAGACTTTTTCTCCTTTTTCTACGGAGTCCGCAACCTTGTTGAGAAGAATGGCGATTCTTCTTATGTGCTCAATCGTGATGTCTTCAGGAGCGAAATAGGCGGTGTCTTCGGCTGTGTAGGCAGCCGGAGACTGCTCAGCCGACTGTTGGAGCCCCCTGCCTAGCTGCTCCAATATCAAGCCAAGGAGTTTCTTCCAGTACGGTGACGTTGTGTCATCGGTGGTATCAGGTATGACATAGATAGAATCTAAAGGAAGGCAAACAGAACGAAAAGAAAATGGTTTTAGGTAAAACCCAGCCGAAAAACTCCAGTTAAAGTTAACTGTGTTTTAATCAGTAAGTAAGCTCGAAGAAAGAACGTCGCATAACTGATCGCTCGATCTATTGTCTAATAGATCGAGCGATCGATTGATTGATTGATTTATGCATGGGTTCTAACGTCCTGAAACCACCATACGATTATAAGAGACGCCATAGTTGAGGGCTCCAGATATATGGACCCTTTGGGGTTCTTTAACGTGCATTCAAGTATCAGCACACGGGTCTACAGCATTTCCGCCTCCATCGGCCTACAGCATATCCGCCTCCATCCCACGACCTGAGGGTCGGCAGCCAAGTACCTCAGTAACCAAGACACCGTGGCGGGGCAGGCGTATAGCCCTATTATATATTTAAACTGTTTCTAATTCTGCAATCATGGTTGTGTAGCACACGAAAGAAGAAAACAAGGGACGTGTAGCACAGTAGTTGGGGCAATCGCCTAAGGAGCACGGAGAGGGAGGGGGGGGAATCAAAATCGAGGGGGGGGAATCAAAATCGGGGGCATTCTTGTCGCGTTGTTGTCTTCACATTCTGTCTATCTATATACATGCATATATATGCATAATAGCCACCAAGAAAGATTAGCCAGAGGAAAAAATTGGGCCCGAATCTGCATGTTACAGTCCAAATGTCGTGGGAAGACGATAGTCTTGCGTCTGGAGAAAGTGAACAAAACGTTTATTTGTTGTTAAGCGCAAGAAAATTGGTGAATGGTATTCTGTAGGTACTGCGTTAGAGTGCCTCGAGCGTGCAGCGGATGCGAACGAGCGCATCAAAGCACATTAGACGCGAGCGCCATCTGGCAGTTATCTTCAAAAATGAAGGCAGGAGCGCCCGCGGAGAAAGGTGCGCGCCTGTCTCGGAGGTGATAAGGAGTAGAACGCAAAGGGATAAGCAGGTGCCACCACCGTGTTGTTCTCCTAGCAAAGCGTTGGAAATACCTTTCTGAGCATCGCGTTGCACTGTGTGCGCAGCGCCATAAACGGTACAGTCCATAGAGTTACTTGTGTGTGCCTCTTCTAGTATAAAAGTACACATATAAAACATCCACGTGTTGTTATGGCGCCTAAGATATGCGCAATAATTGTTTTTAATTGACAATCGCACAACTATGGGCGCTGAACCTTGAGCAGTATTGGTAGGCGCTGCAGATAGGGTCGGCCGTTTGGTGCCGTTTGAGGTATCGTTAAGAGCGCCCAAACAGACAGATGTACAGACCGACCAACAGACCGACCAAAATTTTTTCGTCGAAGGTCCCCAAGAAAGATTATCGTCTTTAGAAAAGCTGAAGCGTGTGAATGGTTTTTCCAACCCACTTTTTGCTTTGTTCATTTATGCCTTGCATCACGAGAAGTTTCCGCTGATTCATTAGTTCGTTCCACCGCTCCATAGAGGGTAGCTCAACAATAATGCCTCAAGGCATGTACATGCTTCGGAGTCAGTCCTACTGTTTTTATATGGCAAGCATTAGTTTCTATACGGCAAGCACTTTTGGTGTCTGTCTGCCTGTCCACCTGTTCATCCATCCGTCCCTCCGTCTGTCTGTCTGTCTGTCTGTCTGTCTATCTATCTATCTATCTATCTATCTATCTATCTATCTATCTATCTATCTATCTATCTATCTATCTATCTATCTATCTATCTATCTATCTATCTATCTATCTATCTATCTATCTATCTATCTATCTATCTATCTATCTATCTATCTATCTATCTATCTATCTATCTATCTATCTATCTATCTATCTATCTATCTATCTATCTATCTATCTATCTATCTATGTATTTATTTACCCGCCTATGTTTGAGTATTCTCATATTCACCTCTTTAACACGGGGTAGACCAAAATTAGTACGGGATGTTTAAATGATTTCACGAATGCCGCTCGCTTGCCATCACATGAATAATGTCACAATTTGGTTGCGTACGTCGTCAACCACTTTGAAAGAAAAACCTTGGCACATTACTGGGGCGGATATCTGCCGTTGGTATACGGGTATGTGACATAGGTGGTAGGTATTTTATACCAATCGACTAGCGGCCAGAACACATTTAGGTATCTTAAACGCTTGAGAGTTAAGAAAAAGCTGCCTTAGGCAGTATTGTTCAGACGAATACAAGCAATAAATGCCAGTGTCTCAGCAGGATTCGAGCCCTAGGTAGCACTCGGCACGGCAATCAAGTATTCTATGACAGAGCCACACCAGGCCTGGAAAATATCTTTAAAGTAGACCCTACGTTCGGGAAACGTCCAATATGGTTGCAGTACTGGCTATCAGATTTTATGAACATTACACATGTACTCATATAATACAGCCGCCATGTCGGGTTAAGTTGAATTGTAGTTAGTTGCCATCCGCCAAAGTTGATTTGTGTAGCAGTGCTCTTCACAATCTTTGCGCGCACCAGCGCAAACACCAGCGCTTCATATCAGTTTTTCCCCGCTGGTGTTGCTAATGTCATTACACAACTGTGACAGCTGCTAATATAAAACGTATGCGGCTGTTTAACCTAAAAGTGTGCGTGAATTTGTAGATATATTCAGGGCCACTTTATTACATCTCGCTCAATAAAAAAAAAAAACACATTCACCTTTCCGCCGCATGCTTCGCATAACATCGATTCTTAAGGTAGGTGGGATCCACCGAATTTCGTTTTTAGTTTATGCACGTGTGGTACAGCTGGAAAACTATCATGGCAAATTGGCAGGAAAGTACTGTTTACACTGCTTAAGCGCTTTGAAGCCACGTTTTTTCCCCAATTGTGCCTAAGTATGAACTATGGCATTTAAGTGTATCATTATAAATTATTATGTACTGTGCAAAAATAGGCTGTGGGAAAAAGAGGAGATCATAGAAAATAGGGTTTGCAACAAGCAATTTCATGTTCCTTATCCCACTGACTTTAAGATACGCCAACAACTTCAATATGAACCAACTATACTTTCCAAGGAAGTAGAATTGCTATATTCTAGCTATCATCTAACAGGGACCAACTTTAAGACGACTTTGTGGTGCAGTGCCTAATTTAGCTAATTACACTGATTCACTATTATGCACACTACACAATTACACATCACATATATTTACTCCAGCATAAATGTTTCTGGAGGAAATGCTTGTGGTGCATATATTGTATTCCTTAGAACACTGATACTAGGTGTAATAAGTGTTACGCTTACCTTCGTTGACTTCGTCTTGTCGATACCTGCAGGCAAAAGTATGAACATAATTTTTACCCGTTTGAAGAATTCACTTCATGACAAATATTTGAATGCGTGGCCATAAAAAAACTCTCAGTCCATCAGTTGACGTAGAGTTTCTCGCTACTTACTGGAGGTTCCCATCTGAAATTGAGATTAAGGTTTAATATATTAGAGATGTCTGAAAACATTTACAACAGCAAAACAGTTAGAAGTTTCACTTACGAGTTGCCGTCAAGACAAGAGCAACCGCGACAAAGAAAAGTGTGACCTTCATTCTGGTAATGACTCCTGTGGCAGAAAAAGTTATGAAGACTTCACAGGTCAGCACGCCTGCAGACGATAGGTAAGATACGTTTTCAGGGATGTGTCGCACAACTTACGTTTTAGCTGAGCACGACTTGCGTGTCATTCGCTACTTGAGGTTCATCACGTTCGAAAATAAGCGATCGGTAGCGAGCGACTTCTAAACTATCCCAAGGCGCTAAACTTGCATAATTTATACCACGATTGTCTCAGTTCGTTCATTTTTGTTTCAGAATCCTGCCGGTTCTTCTAGCACACCTGTGGTGGGCTTTTAGAGCACATCTCACATTGTAGTCTCCAACCAGGCCTACTATCTATATATTTTAAACCTTCAGGTAGTGTAAATTATGCAAATGTAGTCTTAATAATATAATGTGAGCAGCTGTGAGCACACAAAATAATAATCCAATTACATAAAGTAAATGATACAGCGGCAACAATAAGGAAAGACGGCAGAGTTTATATGGCTGCATACTGAAACGTTTGTGCAAAAAACAAGATTACACAGACTGCGTTGGTCCTCATTAACCTTTAGTGTGTCCTAGCGTTGTGCACGCAAAGGTTTCACGATATAGCAGCCGCTTCCTAAAATTTCCCAGTGCAAATTCACTATCCTGCGCCTCAACGTGCATCTATGTAATCATCTTGAACATTTTACTCGCTTTTCACTGAAGTGCCAACTATTCTTATGCACAATGTGAACTCATTGGATTGTTCAGCACAATATCTTCAGACCACTCAGTCGGAATTGATCCATGACAAAAATACTACTACGGGAAAAGAAACATTATTTACGGTAGAGCATCGCATGCGTTATTCAAAGTTCGCAGGTTCGGATTCAGCCAGTGCCAAGTTATCTCTTCATACACTTGTTCTTCTTTGCAACTACAATAAAATTACTTCTACTATCATCTCGTTGGCTTTCCTTGTAATTACTTTATGTAAATACTCATTATTATGCTGCACAATACACGAAACGATCCCTAAAATTTTACACTTACCTACGTTGACGCAAGATCGCTGAGCGCTATTGAAGAAGCTGTAAAAACGTGAGCGGTTTATGTCTTATATACGTTTTCTTACCTTCTTCCAACTTCGCCTCAGTTTTTTCTCACGTGGTATAGACACCCCGTTCTTCAATAGAAGGCTACCTTATCTATCGGAGACACTTTTCCCGTGTAACTTCGCACAGATGTTCAGAGAAACCTCCGTGATAAGACGAAAGCCCGGTTTAGAACATCTCGAATGCACATTCGAACAGTTTTTTTGCTGGAGGCAAGTAAACAGTAAAGCGAAGCGGTTGAAGGAAGCTTTCACAAAATTATGTACTTCATTCAATAGATGGCATGAATAATCTAAGTCATTCTATATTTTTTTTTACTTTCTGTAATATAAGACACTATAGATAGGACACTAGGGGTATGAACAACAGTATAATGAAAGAAGGCCTAGGAATGGATGTGAGCCGAGAGTAATATTAAATCAAAACGTGTCATTGACGAATGAGCTCATATAAAACAACTTTAAAAAAAAGCCAGCGTGAAAGCATGGTAATCAGAAAAACAGAAGTGTGGCATATACAAAGATTTTGCGTGGACCTATTCAGAAATGCCACAAAATGTAGACTCAAGGGCAATATCATGCTCCGAGGGTCAGAAATAAAAAAAGTCAGCGAGAACTTTGCAACTGTGAGGTGACTTTAGTTCTTATGTTATCGTTAGAGAAATGTCAGCTGTATTATACTATCATCATGAAAGGCTTGCAGATTAAGTTAATGTCAATAAACATCGTGTTGCGCTGAAAGGAAACAAGAGGACATCTGGCGAAAAAATTGCGGTTTACATTGTCTATAGCATTTTCGTCTAAGTAGTGAAATGACTGCTGCCACGTCACAGAATCAACCCAAAAGTTTATTGTTAATTTATCGTATTTAAACATTTCTTGCTCGGTAGCTCCGTAGGTGCAAGATAAGCGGTCATTATTTTAACATAGCTTGTGCAAAGAAACACAAGTTTCTGTTATGTGGTTTCTTTTATTACCGTACAGGAAACGACAGAAAGAGCCAGGTTGAGAAATAAACGAATTACATGGAAGTTGGAAGAAACTTGTCCATACTTGTCCATCATATTTTAGCGTACACGTGGGCAAGAAGTTAGCGAAGATAGGAGAGGGATAATATATAAAGGCCAATATTCCACGATTCTCAAGGACAAGCAGATTACTGTAGCAACATGTCGACACTTGTATAGGCTGCCTTTATTGATTTGAAGTTCATTGATGATATTCTCTAGCAATGTGTTACTACTAGGACAACATGAAATGAGGCTTCTCCGGAGCTCTTAACACATGCTCGTATATGTGGTTGACTAAGATTTGTATGTCCCGTTTACACAACCGAATAAAATTCCTGACGTTGCAGTAGTCCTACTATATTTCTCTTCCTTTTTCTCTTATCGATGAAGGCATTGCTAAAATCTCTGAAGACGACACACTTACACGAGCTGCTGTAGACACTTAATAAGGCTGTATACCACACAAAACTGCCGCTTTGCGCGGTGACGTTGTGTGTGAATTTGTGCTTTGCCTATCTTTGTCTCTTTCTTTGTCTTCTTTCAAGCTCCCCCGTTCCTTCCCCGTGTTCAGTGTAGCATACCGGTTATGCCAAACTGGTTAACATCCCTCCATTTTGTCCCTATTGTTTTCCTTTCTTTTCTTGCGGATTAGGAAGAGCTGTTTCCTAATTCGTGAATTTATATTTCTGATTGATGCCTAGAAATGCTCAGCTAAAGATCGCTTTTATTAGACAATTGAAAATCACCTTTTAGGAGACAGTTAGCGAATTGTGTTTTGCGAAAAGTGTATTTACGTTGCCCGCAGACTTTTATTGTATGACCTTAACAACTTTATTATGCACTCATTTTTTTACTTTGTCTTGACCAATTTTCTAGGCATCAACGTTTTTTTTTTCTCCTTCTAAACTTTTATGTCTAAGAAATATGTTTTTCTGGCCTCATTTGTATGATATCAAAGCTTAACACTTTTAGTGTTTCAATAGACCTATTTTTTTCATTTGTTGAAACCATATTGGGGATATTCTAAGCTAATATCCTAAATGCACTGGAGCACTGGTGGAAGATATTTCACCATCTATATTCGCAGCTTCTAGCTTCAGCAAAAAGTTGAGTTTTACTAAAGAAGGTTCTATTCATTATGTTAATTTATTGATAAAAGGTTCCTCGAATATCATATATGGCTTTCCAGAAAATGTGAACGTCATGGTATAGAAACTTACAGGACTGTGAATGAGTTCTGTGGAACATCGCTGGACGGTGAAAGGGCGAAGAAATTAAAAATGCAGCAAAGCAATTTCCGGACCACGAAAAGTATCTTCGCCAACAAAAGATCGCTTTCCTGAAAAGTCACTGCACGTTTTTCTTTTGTGGCTTCGTGCTACAAAAAGGTGCCCTACAAAACGGTGCCCTTATTGGTGTGTCTTGGTGTACAGTTGTCAACTGTACTACAAAGCAAACGACCCTTGCATTTTATTCGCAGATTTGTTGTTTTTAAAAGCACTACTATTGAGGCGTTCTATTTGGCAGGTGTTGGTGGAGTTCTTGTCGTGACAATATCTTTTGTCTACGAAATGCTTGGATTTGAATGGGCTGAAAGCAAAGCACGAGATGAACTCAGCTTTAATCACAGACAGATGGCTGATTGATTGATTGAAATGTCGGGTTTAACGTCCAAAAACCGCCATATGATTTTGAGAGATGCCGTGGTGGAGGGCTCCAAAAATTTCGACTAACCTGGGTTTCTTCGACGTGCACCCAAATCTGAGCGCACGGGCCTACAACATTTCCGCCTCCATCAGAAATGCAGCCTCCGCAGCCGGGGTTTGATCTCGCGACCTGCAGTACAGCAGCCGAGTACGTTAGCCACTAAAACACCGCGGCGGGGCGATGCATGGCTGAGAGACAGAGAGATAGACAGCCTAAAGTAAAGATAGGGAAGTCACAACTGGTAATCTCCAGTTCGTCCAACATGTACTTGCAGCACCGTGCAGGGCAGTGCAGAATGACACCGGAAAGTCGTGACGAGACACTACCAACCCAACGCACAAAATCTTCACCTTAAGCATAGGCAGCTTTTGAGAATACTAGCAAGGTAGACGAAAGTGAGATACCACATTCAATGAACTGTACGCATCGTGATTGGACAATGTTATTGATTACCTTACTACATTGCCTGACTCTCGCCCAGGGTAATACCGCGCACTGCCTGGCACTGTCCTTAATGTGGTTGTTAATAATAGCGCCAGGTTCAAGCAAGCACTCAGATGCTGTTGTGCGCTTATTCAAAGCAGTCCACTGAGGACGTTGTCACATTAGCGTTGCCGAATTGGTGCTTGTAGGGGTTTTCATGCAAGTTACAATAGTACAGTAGATAAAGAGAAAAACCCAGACAAGCACAGGCAATACCACCACTACCGAACTGCGTTTTTGTGTATTTATGCGATGTGCAATGCCCTTTTGTTCTTATTCGTGCGCACAGATATCAACAAGCTGATAGATGAGGTTAGTGAAAGATGTGTGGTGTGGGCTAGGTAGTACAGCAAAGGAAGCAAGGGCAAACACTGTACACATGTTGACCTACATGTTGGCCTCTAATGATTCTAGGCAATGATGCCACACAGGGCATTTTCTGATGAGACCACACTCATTGATAACTTACATAATTGATATTGTAACGACGATTTAGAAGTACTAGGGGGTCTATTAAGCCACCGAGTAGTTAGCTCCTGGACAATGCGTCAGTGGCGGCTGGCTCTCGAACAGAGAAAAAGCACGCGACCATCTTTTTTCCTCCAGGTTGAAAGCCGCTCTTGCCATCGACCCAATACGTGCGGTTGGCATTAACCTTCCTTTAAAAAAAACAAATTGGCAGATCCCACGTACAATGGGAATCTAGGATATGCGAAGCACGAATGAAAATTGTTGATAAGTCACTTTGGAGAGAGAGAGAGATAAAGATGCAGGGAAAGGCAGAGAAGTTAACCAGATGCACATTCGCTTTGCTACCTTGCACTTGGACAGGGATGAAGGGGAGAAAAGAGGTTGTAAAGAAATAAAAAAGGTACACACAATCACGAGCATAGTAGGGGAAGCACACACAGTGTACAGGTGGTCGTTCAGGTTTGTTCTTCAAGTAAAGTAGGAGTGGTTTAGTCGCTTTCTGCGCAATCGAAGCAGATGCCGAAGGTCACAGAATGGTCTAGATTCAAGGTGATTCAAAAACATTCGTAGCTGGCAACGCTGCGTGTCGTAGCAAGCGCAGCAGCACAGGACGTGTTCAGTAGTCTCTTAAGCTCCACAGGGGTCGCATGTAGAGGTGTCTGCCATACCAATGCGAAAGGAGTACACCTTCGTGAATGCAACACCCAACCAAAGGCGGCATAACAGTGCCGCATCAAAGTGGGAAAGTTGTGATGGTAGTTGTATCTTGAGCGAAGGATCCAGTTCATATAAGTGACACCTTTGGAAGTTGGTAGACGACCAAAACGTGCGTGTAAGGTCTTAAGCCAGCGAGGAAAGTTCTCTTGCTGCATCATACCTTGATAGAGGAATCGTAACCACACGTGTTTCTTCATGGGCTGAGCGGGCTGCATCATCGCCTAATTGATTTACAGCAATACTGGTATGTCCAGGCCGCCATTGATATATATCATTCCCTCGTGCTAAAGATTCATGATTCCAATGTCTTATTTCATGTACTAATTGTTCATGATTCCACCTATACATGACAAACTGCAAACTCCGAAGTGCTGCCTTCGAATCACAGAATATGACACATTTTCATGGACGCTCTTGAACGAGATATTGCAAAGCAGTTCTTAAAGCAGCAAGCCTTGATGCCGTAGACGTAGTCATATGCGACAACTTGAATTTGATTGTCATTGCTGCAGCCGAAATTACAGCGGCACCTGATGAGCTGCTGGACGAGACGGACCCATCAGTGTATATCTGCGTTTGGTCCAAGCACAACTCATATATTACAAGCAGTGTTGCTTGCTTCAATGCTACTCTGGAGTGATTGCTTTTCTTTTTCATACCCGGAACTTCTAGACGTACTTTCGGCTGGTATAGGCATCAAAAAAGACCTTCAATTTTTGAAGCTGGCATAGATCTTGATGTAATGCTGTTTAGGGGCTTGGCCATGACGTCTGCAAACGTAGCACGTGGTCTTTCGGAGGGTAGAAGGGCCAAGTGGTTCTCGGGGACACGGCTAGCGTGTCTAATGAGCGCTCTGAGGCAATCCACAACTTTTGACTGGATGGTCTTTGGCAAGCACGATTGTGGCATAAGTAGAAGTGCATCGGGACAGTCCCAGGCTGATACGCAGCGCCTGACCCTGCAAACTCTCCAATGAATGAGTATTGGATTTGCAAGTGTTAGTCAGTACCGACAAGCTGTAGCACAATAAGCCCAGAAATGGGGCCCTGTACAGCTATAGCATGGAGGCCACAGAAGTTCCCCATGCTTTCCCGCACATGTATTTCAATATATGCAAAATAGACAGCAGTCCCTTCTTCAAGCACGCGCAATGCAGGCTCCACGAAAGACTTCTGTTGATTATTATGCCCAGGAATTGATGCGTCCGTGCATATTTACACTCTGCCAATAGATGTAAACAGGGTATGGAGTCATTGGTTTGCGTGTAAACGCCATCAACGCGCACTTCACAGTTGATATAGTTAGGCCTTGTTTCTGAAGGTAGGCTGTTGTGAGGTTTGCTGCCCGCTGTATTCGTGCACGCACCTGAGGGCGAGTAACTGCAGCACTTCAGAGGCAAATATCATCAGCGTATATGGATAGGCACACCGACTTTAACAGAACCTTCACCAGACCTATGAGGGCAACATTGAACAATGTGGGACTTAAGACACCTCCCTGAGGTACTGCGCAGTAGGTGTAATGTTCAGCAGTTGTACCCTCATCTGTTTGCATAAAAAAACCCTGCCAGTTATATATTATTTTATCCATTGAAACATTCGTCGATTAATGCCCTTTGATGCGAGAGAAGTGAGGATGGCATCGTGAGCTACATTATGATATGCACCCTTCACGTCAAGAAAGAGTGTCACTGATACACGCTTGTGACTTTTTCTTTGCTGAACAAATATCGATCAGTCAAGGACACAGTCGATGGAGGAGCGGCCCCGACGGAAGCCTGCTATGCAGGAAGGGTAGCTGATGTATCGTTACGAGTACCACTCGAGACGAAATAGAACAATTTTTTCCCTAACTTTTTCGAGGCAGCTAGCAAGGGCAATAGGTTGATACGCTGTGAAGTCCAATGGTGATTTTTCCTATTTCAGAAGTGGCATTATTCGACTTATTTTCCATCCTCATGGAACGCTGTCGGTGAGCCAGGAGTTGTTGAAGCTTGCTAAAAGTTCTCTTCTGGATTTTGTCCAAGATGTCCCAACGAACTATGACGTGCGCTTAGAAATGACTAACGCACATTCCAGTTCTTCCATGGTGAACGGAATGTCCATTTCTGGTAATCGTGTCTCAGGAATGATCACGGCGCCGATGCTCTCGTTCATAATAATTCCGGCAACTTTTTACTTCTTTACTGCTCCATGCTCCGGAAAAATCAAACAACGGTGGTGTCGATCGCATTGCAGATAGTTGAAGAAATGCCTGTGCAAGAATAAGCGGATTTGACTATGTTTTCAAGGTTCTATGAGAAAACTTTTGTGGTGTAATCAATTAAAGACACCAGGGCCGAAAGGGTTAAAAAAGACCAAAAGAAACACAGAAACGTATATAGCACCACCCCGACGCTGCATCATCGGCATGTTAAAAAAATGGCAGCATATCCATGGAGTGAATGATGGAGAGTGGGGCGAAGAATTCGTCCGTCCATTCGTTCTTGCTTCCATCCGTTCATGCGTCCGTCAGTGTGACCGTCCATGCGTCCATCAGCCCGTCCGTGCGTGCGTCTGTTCATGCGTCCGTCCCTGTGTTTGTTCATGCAGCCGCCCCTGCGTCCGTTCATGCGTCCATGCATGCATCTGTCTATGTGTCCGTTCGTCCATCTATTCAACACACCAAGTACCACCATCTCGCATCTTTTCATCATATATTCCCCATATAGAAGCACCGCCATCCAGCAGACATTCCAAGGACTAAACAAAAGGTGGCACACGCACACTTTCTTGCGGCTTGCGCTTCGGGTCCACTTCCCACCTTTAACCACCTCGAGTTCATGGTATATACTAGTTCACTGTATTCATGGCACTGCGGCCGAACGCTCGCTAAAGCTTTCGAAAACCGAGGAGGTTACGCCCAGCGAGTATGACGTAGCAAACTTTTTCAGTCAGATAGTGCTCAATGTACATGCCAATGGCTGCTAATGGGAAATGAGAGGCGGAGAATTCGCCTTTTACTTTCTTACGGCTTGCGTTTCGTATCTACTTCCCATTTTTAACCACCTCTAGTTCATTCAGGGTATATACAAGTTCATTGTATTAATGGCACCTCGGCTCAACGCTCGCTAAACCTTTCTAATGGTAAGGAGGTTACACCCACCGAGTATAACATAGCAACCCTTTCTTGTCAGATAGTGCTCAAACTACATGCCAATGGCTGCTAATGGTGGTCGCAGCCTGCGCGTTAACTAAAAGCCGAATGCTCCTGTCTCTCATTCCCCATTAGCAGCCATTGACATGTACATTGAGCACTATTTTTTATTGTTCAACAACGCACAGAAGTCTCTCACCGGCACCACCTTGAAATCAAAATGTTATACTTGTTACATACTACGGGGGACGAACGGGTGCCGCCATAAGGAGCTTCTCCCCTAAAAGAAATGAAGAATTTTGATAAAGTGAAAGTAAAAATCAAAGTGTGGCCAATATAGAAAATGTCAACTAGATTGACTCGCTAGATACCTAAGTAAGCTGGTGCAGAGCATGACACTCCAGAAGTGGCAGTCATTCCAGTTCGCACATTATCAGCTATGTTCTCTCGACCCGTCTTTACAACTGCGGCTACCCTCTGGTCTTTCTAGAGAGGAAGCTACAGTGTTGTGCCGTCTGCGTCTGGGCGTAGCCTTCACCAATGCCTACCCATTGAAGGTAGGGATGGCCGACAGCGCGGAGTGCAGTGACTTTGCCGTCGATTAAACTATTTAACACAACTTATGTTACTGCCCGGCATACACAAACGAGAGGCATCACCTGCGCAGTATTTTAAATCAACTACACAGAACTTATTGCATTGTCGAGAAAGTATTGGGATTATGGCACTACCCATCCAATTTCCTAAAGACAACGAAAGCACTGCTCCATTTTCCAAAGACTCCGGCCTGTTTCTCCACTAAGGCGTCTCTCATAATCATTTGGTGGTTTTGGGACGTTAAACCCCACATATCAATCAATCAGTCAATAACCGGCCTGTTTCATTGTTTGTGATGGTGAAACTGTTACGCGTCGGCCCAGTCAGTGACCTTTTCTCTCCTCCTCTATAACTTTCCCCTCTCTCATGCCCCACTGTGGGGTAGTCTACCAGGGCTCAGCTCTAGTTAACCTCCCTGCCTTTTTCCTCATTTTATCGTTCTCTCTCTCAACGAACGAAGAAGCAAGTTCACAAAAATAAATAAAAGACTCAAAGAGCGTTAAATGGTAAACAAAAAAAACTGGCCCCGTATCTGCATGTTAATCTGCAAATGTTGTCGGAAGACGATAGTGTTGCGTCTGGAGAGAGTAAGAAAGCCATTTACTTGATGTTCGGCGCAAGAAAATTGGTGAATGGTCTTTTGGAGGCGCAGCGTTAGAGTGCCTCGAGCGTGTAGCGCATGTGAACGAGCGCATCAAGTCACGTCACACCTGAGAAATGAGCGCTATCTGGCAGCTATCTTGAAAAACAAAGCGTGCGGCTCTGTTTTGCGGCACTGTGGTGACACGGACAGGTGTCACCACAGTGTCAGCTCAGCAAAGTATTAGGAGCACTTGCTTTTTCGTACAGGCGTTGCATGGTAAGCGCAGCGTGATAAATGCCAAGGTCCTTAGAATTACTTATGTATGCGTTATGAATTACTTATGTATGTTATGGTGCCAATAAATGCGTAATAATTGCTGTTTAATTGAAAATCGCAAAAGTATGAACACTCAAAGTTGAGAAACAATGGTGGGTGCTGCGGATGGGGTCGGACGTTTGGAGTATCATGCCACAAAAATTGCCCTGTATCGTTACGGAAATTAACAAACAGATCAAAGTTTTTGTGTCGAAGGTTCTCAAGAGGAACTATCGTATTTGAAAAATACGAACACTGAGCAACAAATGGCTACATGCGCAACACATGAACAACGTCCGGCGTCGGTCATGTCCTGGTCCGTGCCTGTGCTGTTGGCGGAGCCACTTCGTAGTTCACGTCGCTGACGAGGCGTCACACTTTACATGGGCCAAAGTACCAGCTCAGTAACTTTTCACTAAGGCCATGGAGGCGGAAGGGCGCCCACACCCAAAGTTGGTCTCCGGGGTTGTAGAACACTTCTCTGCGGCAGTTATAGCATCGTGCATCTGCCGGCTCTTGCTAGCCGATGTGCAGTCGCAAGAGCTGCCGGGCTTCCTCAGCACGGTCTGCGAATTCTTCGGTGTCAGTTTGCGCCGCCGTGGTGGTCTAGTGGCTACGGTACTCGGCTGCTGACCCGCAGGTCGCGGGATCAAATTCCGGCTGTGGCGGCTGCATTTCCGACGGAGGCGAAAATGTTGTAGGCCCGTGGGCTCAGATTTGGGTGCACGTTAAAGAAGACCAGGTGGTCGCAATTTCCGGAGCCCTCAACTACGGCGTCTCTCATAATCATATGGTGGCTTTGGGACGTTAAACTCCACAAATCAATCAATTTGGTGTCAGTTGCCAATTCGTTGTCGTGTAGACACGGTAGCATAGAGTCCAGCATGGTCTGCACTACATGGCCATATGGAAACCGAATCGACATGAATCGCATGGTCTTTTGCACAGCGGTATTATACGCGAAGGTCACGTAAGATAATATCCAGTTCCATATTTTGTACTGTGCGTCGATGAACATTGCGATCATGTCTGCGAGGGTCTTATACAGTTGGTCGGTAAGTCCATTGGTTTTTGGGTGGTACGCAGTTGTCTTTCGGTGTCTGGGGTTGCTTAGTTTGAAAACTTCACCCATAAGTTGCACCATGAATGACGTCACTCTGTCCGTTATTATACTAGAAGGAGCACCGTGTCGCAGTACGACGTGGCACATGAAATATTATGCTACCTCAGAAGCCGTGGCTCGTAGGATCGCCTGCGTCTCAACTTAGCGTGTCAAATAGTCGGTCGCGACGATCACCAATTTCTTGCTGTTCGCAGAAAGGGGAAATGGCCTGAGAATATTCATGCCGACTTGGTCGAACGGCGTGCTAGGTGCTTCAATGGGAAGAAAAAAACGAGCTGGCTTAACAGATGGTTGCTTTTGGTGCTGACAATCCCGACAACCCTTGACGTACTTCTTCACGTTTGCCAAAAGTACTGGTCAATAGTACCTCTAGCTCGCTCTGGCAAGTGTCCGTGAGTAGTCCAGATGACTGGATGTGGGTTCGTGATGGCTAGCGAAAGGGACGTCATCTCGCTTGTCTCAAGGAACCACGAGGAGGTTAGCACGTTCGCTCGAACGGTCGTTCATCTTGTACTACAGCACACTGTCTCACAGGCAGAATGACCACATGACGTAGTATGATTGCGCCATGGCCCTCTAAGTGGTCGTTGATTGGACGAATCTCAGCGTCGTCTCGTTGCCGTTTAGTCAAGTCTGATGAGCTAATGGCGCCCAGGAAACCTTTGTCGTCCTCTGCTTCCTGACTGACGAGAAGAAGGGGTGCACTTGACAGTGTGTCAGCGTCTTCATGCTTACGGCTGGACTTATGAACGATGGTGACGTCAAATTTCTGCAGCCGCAAGCTCCACCGTGCTAGTAATCCTGCAGGGTTGCGCAGGATTGCCAACCAACAGAGGGTGTGAATGTCCGTCACAATCTTGAAGAGACGACCATAAAGGTACGGCCGTAGCTTGGTGATCGCCCGCACGACCACGAGGCACTCTTTTTCCGTTGTGGAATAATTCGCTTCGGTGCTGGATAGAGAGCGGCTGGCGTGGGCTATCATTCTTTCAATGTGATCTTGACGCTGAACGAGTGCTGCACCGAGACCCTTGTTACTAGCGTTAGTATGTAACTCCGTGTCCGCATCATCGTCGAAATGAGCGAGAACGGGCGCTGATTGCATGTGCTGTCGCAGCTCATCAAAAGCTGCTTGTGGCTCGTTTTCCCAGACAAACGCCATGTCATCCCTTGTGATACGTGTCAGGGGTTTCGCCATCTGTGAAAAGCCATGAATAAACTGTTCATATTAGGCGCACAAACCAAGAAAGCGCCGGACGGCTTTCTCATCGGCATGAGCTGGTAATTTGGCAACAGCGGCAAGCTTGTCTGGATCGGCGCGGACATTTCGATGCTATATACATGTCTAATTAATTTCAGTTTCTCAAAGCCGAAGTGGCACTTCTGTAGCTTTGATGTGAGGTATGCCAATCAAATAGCCTCAACCACGCTGCGTACGTGGTAAAGGTACAGCATGAACGTGGCAGAAAAGACCACCGCATCATTATAGTCGACAAAACAAGGCTGCCACTTGAGCCGTGTTAGGACAGCGTCCATAATTCGCTGAAGAGTGCTGGCGCTGAACATAAGCCCAAAGGAAGTACTCAAAATTAGTATAGGCCGTGTGGAGTCAAGCAGGCTGTATTTTCGCCAGAGCATGTGACGTCCTTCATGTGACATCCAAACCAGAGCATGTGACGCCAGAGCATGTGACATCCAAACCAGAGCATGTGACGTCGACTAGAACACTTGCTCGTGGAGGAGGTGTCACCCTCTTTTCAGGAACACGGAGTACGTCGACACGCCTTTCATCATTCTGCACGTTGATTGCTCGCTCAGATGAGAGCGTGACGCGGCGCTCTTTTAGATCAACTAGCTCCATTCTCCTGTAGAAAATGAACTCTCAGAATGACATCACTGAAGCACTCCCGGAGAACAAGGCAGCTTGATACGAATATATAACACTGGATATTTATTGTAGTGGCGAAGGTGCCCAGTGGATTGATAACGTGGCCACCAGCTGTCAAAATCTGCGAGTTATGCCGCGGCGTGATTACTTTTTTCAGCTGCGTTGTCAGTTTTCGGCTAAGTATAGAAAAATTGGCGCCGGTGTTTCCTAGCGCATTAACTGCGCAACGATTCATTGTCAGTGCTATGTCGAGTGACAGCCGGTCATCCTTTGCAGCAGCAGGTGATTTCCAACCAGGTTCTGTACGGTTCTGCGTCGATAGGAGGTCTTCAGCACTTCGACGTTCAGTGACCCTGCCCCCAGAGGTCACTTCAGTTAGTTTTCCCGGCGGGAGCTGGAAGACCGGCGGTAAAATACCACTGGGGCGGTGTTGAAAATCGCCTCGGCGATGGCGAGCGTGACTGGCACCCGGCAGGTTGTGGTGCGTGCTGCTGGGGGAGATAGGTTTCGATGTCGCTGGTTCACTGGCCGCAACGGGGTGGTGGCGAGTACGCAGAGAATACGTGAAGCCCGAGGTCGCAATATGCGCACTGGCAAAACAAGTGATCACTTTCTGCACAGTGAAAGCATAGACGCCGTCGATCAGGTATGCACCAAACATCCGATTCCCAAGACACGTGTGCCGATCTTCGATGTACTAGACCGGTTGCACCGCACGATGGGTGACAGAAGCGCCACGGTAAAGGGGCGAGGGCAGTGGCGAGTATGTGCCTTCGTAGTACGGTATGTAGTGCACTGACTGGAGTGCAAACAGGATGAACTAACCATGGCGGCGATGCGGCAGGGTGCTTCAAGGCTTCCGTGTAAGTTCTCATACGGCAGTATTTAGCAGGAGCTGGCGCAGCTGTATCAGAAGGCAAGGCGTCCCGAAGAGTCTCGTGCAGTTCTTTCTTTATCACAGTTGCAATAGAATTAACCATAAGATGAGGTGTTACACTAGCCTTTTGCAACTCTTCACGTACAATATTACCGGTGAGTTCATGTGGGCAGTCATTTCTGGTACCCGTGGAGGTGAAAATGTCGGCAGTGGACATGCCCCTGACTTGCCTGTGGTATTGGTTGCAATGCTGCTGCAGCATTTCTTCTATGGTCACGGCCTCGGAGAAGAACTTTGTGACCGTCTTCGGAAGGCTCCGTACGAGGCTGGCAAAAAGCTGCTCCTTGACACCGCGCATTAAGTGACGCAACTTCTTGTCCTCCGTCTTGTTGGGTTGCCCCTTCGGAAGAGGCACGTCATGTCTTCGACGTACGTGTTCACAGTTTCATTTGGCAACTGGATGCGGGACAGAATAGCTCGTTCGGCTAGATTTTGGCAATCATCGGTGAAATAGGTCTGCTGAAGTCTACGAGAGAATTCAGGCCATGTCGTCAGCTGGGCCTCTCGATTTTGATACCATGTACGTGCCCCGTCATCGATGTAGAAATAGACACGACCCAGTTTTGCTGCGTAGTCTCACTGATTCAATGCGGCTGCATGCTCGAAGTACGCCAACCAGTCCTCAACGTCTTCGTGCTCCGTGTTATGAAACGTCTCCGGTACCCGTGAATTTTCCAACGTATAGCGGTTCAACGTCGTGCTTCCCGTGCTGGTTGGCGAGGTTTGCACCGAAGCGCTGGTCATAATTGTCGATGTGGTGGGAGCAGCATTGTCGACTTCCGGAGGCAATCCCCTGATTCGGTGGCTGGCCCAATGCACGGGGAAGTTGACTGGCACTGGACCCGTATCGCGGCTTCCTGGGGTGTCTGCAGCATCTGCGAGACTACCCCACACCTCCACCAAATTGTCACGATGTTTCAGACGTACTAGGGGGGTTATTATTCCACCGAGTGGCTAGCTCCTGGACAATGCGTCAGTCGCGGCTGGCTCTCGAGGAGAGAAGAAGCATGCGATGTTCTTTTTTTATCCAGGTTCAGAGTCACTCTTGCCATTAACCCGCGACGTGCGGGTGGCAATATTGATTCATATGTGCGGTTGAACGTTCCGAAACCACCATATGATTATGAAAGACGTCGTAGTTGAGAGCTGCGGAAGTTTTGACCACCTGGGGTTCTTTAATGTGCATCCAAATCTGAGCACACGGGCTTACAACATTTCCGCCTCCATCAAAAATGCAGCCGCCGTTGCCGGCATTCGATTCCACAACGTTGAGGTCAGCAGCCGCGTACCTTATTCACCAGACCACCGTGGCGGGGCTAGTGACAATATTGTACTTGATGAATAAGCAAAGGCATATACACAGAGAGGCAAAGAAACAAAGTCTAATTAGCGCATGAGCGTGCAACCCTCTTATCACCTAAGAAAGTTGCTATTTGCGTGATTCGATGACGTTTTTGCAAAAGACAGCAAATAAAAAAAACAAAATATGGACAACAATGGGCTTCTGCGTAACGGCTACTTTTTCCACACTGCTGCAGCAGACAGCCCTTCAATAAGCAAAGAACGCACAAAAACACCCTGAAAGATCGCTTTTATTTTTGAAGCACCTGAAGGAGAATCTTAAATGTTTTAACAGTCATTATGCTGGAGATTTGTAGTTCTTTTAGTAATAACAACAACATAAATATTGAAACATGAGGCATTAGAGAGTGCACGAGCTCTTCCGAGTGAAGCCATAACGTCCTTTCTGCGGAGTTAAAGAGGCTGTCTTGAGTTGGCTATATTTGATCTTTCACCACCTGCAACCACTTGCCAATCTGTTCAAGGGCCCAACCCAAGGGTTCTCTCCAATAGGATTCCACTTCATTGCCTAAAAGGAAATAAAGCATGCATTAATTGCAAATAGTGCACGGTTTATTTTTCCAGCCTCAGTGCTTATCTTCTAGTAAGCTTCATTTGAAAAGCTATGTTTCTGCCTCAGATTTTCTTCGGAGTAACGATGAACCACACATTTGCATAATATATGCAAAAAAACTAAAAAACAAAAAAAATTGTTTTGCTGAAGCAGGTTCAATAAGGCACCATATTTTAGCATGTCTTTGCAGACATTGTAAAAAAATGACGTGTCGTCTAGAAGTGAGTACGATCACAACAATCTCCACTAATGTTAATAGAATCTTCTAAGGGTAGAAGATTGAATACATTCTCTACTCATGTGTATACCCAAGTTACTTTCTATTTTTTCACATACATTGTTTCATCAATAGGTCTTCGAACGTGCTTTGTGATCCGACGATTGGGCAGTGAATCTCAGATTGTTGCAATATTTCAATCTAATAAGTTTTCTAATTCTGCCCAAATATAATATATTGGCCTACTCTACTTCAATAACGCCTTAATTAGGGACATTATGAAACACAATAAATTGATTGAAGAACACCATGGTGTTTGTTTCATAGAAAAAGTTTAGCTGACTTACTGAATTTTCGACATAAAACCAACCGAAAAGTACTTTATAATTCTAATTTTGTAGGCTACCGTAAATTATCTAAATAATGTATTCTGGTTACACTAATCTTTCTCACTTTCAGCCTTGGCATGTCGCGAACAAATGCTGGGAAGATTTGGGCCTGTTATCATAAGCATCATGTTTGAACAGAAGTGCTCCTATTCTATCTAATGTTTATATTCAGCTGAGTATGCCTTGCATAGTCATTCACAATTTGTCACTGGATGCTGTATACAAATAAACTTCTGCATTCTCTTAATACTTTCAACCGATCTTTAGCAGGGGCTTTAGGTACTGTAAACCTGTGTATGGTACCTGTGTGCTGTTTATTATAACGCTAAATGTTCTGATTGCGCTGTGTTGTTCTCTGTCACGTCATATTTATAGGCAAGGTTCTTTCAAATGCCAAGTTTATTATTACAGCACTTCCACTTGTTTCACCAAGTGGTGGATTGCTCTTAGTTGATGATTTCTAACTTCACTGTTATTCGTTTTGTTTCGCACAACCGAGAGTGAAGCTCTCTCCGTTGAATGCCTGAAGTACAATGTAGTGGCACGCTTTTGTGTCCTCGGGGCAGCTTTTTGCCTGTCTTCGACTTCGTCGTAGGGCTTTCTATACATATTTTGTCCGAAGTTTTACTGAGTATGAGCATGTTCCGCCATCTTCTTTGTTTTACAATCACATGTGTTGGCAAGTGCTAGCGCATATACATTCCCCATTCTCAGTTCGGGAAAGTTTAGAATATTAGAAGACGTTAAAGAAGATAGTTTTGACACGATCGATATCTTGTGGATCTCTTGATTCTATCAATGTGCCTATAATACAAATGTTCGTTATTATTCTGTAGAATAGCCTCCAGACATTTCCGAAGACTGAAATTACAGAAGTGTAAACATGACACATTAACAATTGTATAGTTACGAGGCTTCTAAGGCCTCTCGTTGGCAGTCTTTGCTACCAGAGCATCTACCTGAAGTTCCTGTAATGGAAAACACTAAAGCAACACTTGCAAAATTTAGCATTTCGATGTTACTGTGTCTGCTTTTGGTTATAGTTTTTTTGTACCCCACCCCCTCTGTAATGCTATGTGCGATTGAGGGTAAAATAAATACAAATTGCACACGTATTTCTGAAAACCGGTGCTTCAGTTCTGTTGAGTCGTGGAGGCCCTTCCGATGGGTCATGAGAGCAGGTTACTCAAATATGTTTTCAAGTCTTCCAAACTTCCCTACCCTAATGAGTGGATAACAGAATCAAAGAAAATTCCACGAGCAAGTAGAATCAGCCAGAATGTTCTGATATCAAATGCGAAGTATTTATTAGCGAAGTTCGGCGACATTGAGCGTATCTATCTATCTATCTATCTATCTATCTATCTATCTATCTATCTATCTATCTATCTATCTATCTATCTATCTATCTATCTATCTATCTATCTATCTATCTATCTATCTATCTATCTATCTATCTATCTATCTATCTATCTATCTATCTATCTATCTATCTATCTATCTAGGCACCTACAAAGTTTAACTCTCCTGGCTGTTCCGACAATGCCATCAATAGGAAACTTGGTATAGCATAACATAGCTGTATGAAGAACATACTTGACTAGTCCTCAACTCCTCAACTGAACACGAAAATCAGCGCTTGTTTGTATCTTTTCTCTTCGTCCCGTGAGTTTAGCGCTGGTACTGCCCATAATGCATCACCAACTAGCCCAACTATCAGTCCTGCTTCATTATATTTCTCTTTTTGTTTTATCGTGCCAAGCCACCGATTGCCCTGTGACGCTGCAGTAAAAGCAAAGAATTGCGAATGATATGATCAAAAGACCTCGGCATGTCCATGATTTCCACCATTGTCACCATACAAAAACTAGAGCAGAAACAAAGATAACGCACTCTAGGTGAATCACGCAGTGCTGCCAAACCGGATGCGCAAGCCTGTCAATGGTGATCACTGGAAGGCCAACACTATACTGTTTCTAATGTTTGAACACGCTCTCCGCTGTTCGGGTTTCATTCGACGCCGATAGTGCACAGCTGTAATATATTCGCTGCATTTAGTAGGCCACAAAACAGTATCGCTAAGTCTGAGAATTCCGAGAGGCACTACATTTTTCATATGTGTGGTTAAGCATGACACAAAAAATTTCAGCGCAACAACAAAACTTCTCAGTGATTTTTTGCATTAGAAACATTCATACAGACAGCGTACACCCAATACGCGTGGCTGTACGTCTGCGTAATACATTAACATTGTATCAACCACAACGATGCTGAGGTGATTAATTGCTGGCGGAGCATTTGAAGGCCCACTTGGATGAATTTTAGCACTACTTCAGCCTTCATCGTTTGTTTTGAAGTGGCCCCTCTCCAGGATTCCAACTTTTCGTTCCACCGTTATTTTAGCGACGCAACACGTGCTATACTGGCCTAACTGGGAATTTTATGCAAGTGTATTGTCCTGATTTCAATGGTCTTACATGTGAACAACCTGTGAGAAAATACTAGCGGCTGTGTTGAGTGCTTGTTGTTGCAACAGGTGACTGATATATGTTTCTTATATGGCGTAGTACCACTCTTGTAAAGGCTGTTACTGAGAATAACGTCTGTTTTAGGAAGTAAAAAAATGCACACTCACCGTTGTTCGCATTTTCAAGATGTTGGCTGAAAATAAGGATATATATTAAAAAAACGAAAGGCAACTTGGGAGTTAATAACATCGCGTCTCCTTAAGGACACCCAAAGGAAGTTTGAGATATTTTAAGACAAATATATAAAAGCAGCTACTCACTCAGCGTCCTCGCCTGAAACACAGACAAGAAGTTGTGTAACAACGAAACTGAAAGTTTTATTGCGCCTAGTAGGCTTATTTGTTTTCGCACTTACTTGCCATTGTCCATGAAAGTAAAACAGCCACAAGGCACAAAAACAGCTTCATTCTACTAACTTCTCCTGGAAAGACAACTGAAAAAACACTGATGTTAAAAAAGTTACATAAAAGTGAATTTGTGTTTGAAATTCCTAAGCAATTCACAAATTCATAAAAATAATCTAGATTTTACACGTAGTACACTCTTTGCATTGTAGTAAGCTACTTCACGATCCTTTTATATGAATTGGCCTCTGATAAATCATTTTGTTGCTAGGGAAATTATACAGTAGAAGGAAACTTACGCTTCTGGCGATCCTCGTAGCAGTGCAAGAAAGTGTATATTCTAATTTATGGTACCACTGGTACCGCAAAGCACCTTAGAATCAACATATAATGTTGATTTAAAGTCACGAATCAACATTATATAGACATTTTAAAAGATGCTTGCATTTTCTTATTATAATTGTATTTCATTAGGACAGGAGGACCGTAAAAAACAAGTCATTTATGATTTTTACGTGAATTGATTTTCAGCATAGCGCTAAAAGACTTTGTAGTGCGAAGGTTTCTTTTAAAACTAAATCACGCCAACAGACACATCTTAGCACCTTCTAAGAAGCGGTATTTTCTGGAAACGGACGGAATTGTAGGAGCAAACCTGCTTAGGCTCGCATGATGCCCGTTGTGACCGTCAGAGGTCGCAGTCGAAGCGAAACACAGGTGTTACCTACAGAGCGCATGGAATCGTTCACAGCGTGCATCTTGTTAAAATATAGACCACACCTTATCCATCAATTCATCCATATGTCCAACCATTCGTCCATATATCCATCCATCCGTGCGTCCGTTCATGCATCTGTGCGTTTATTCATTACACTACAGCCTGTGACTTCAACATTAACATTATGTAGGTTAGAACCTAGCATCTCTTCATCATCACCACTTACTTCGTGGATGGGCTGCCAATTTTTCACCACCCTGAAAGAGCACCCTTGAAACCAGTGGGCGCCAGCAATAACGTATAAGGGAAACAGCTTGGCAAACGTTTACTTTTTTCTCACACACGTTGATCGTAAAAATAAATTTCACGTCCATAGAAGGTGTTTCAAACGATGTAAAGCATATTTCCATTTCCACTGTCATAAGCAAGTTGGATAGTTGAAAGATCCATGAAGACGCTTGGTGTAAGTCAATAAGGGACGCAAGAAGCTCGGGATTGTAACACGTATTACCAACGCCGGTGCCCAAACTGACCTAGACTGACACGAATAAACGAGGCTACACTCGTCAGACAAAGACACGGAACTCAATATATCGATATACCTAACTTTTTGAAGACCATCTGATTTGAAAGCTAGCGCCATGCTTTTCGGTCGTGCGTTTGGAATAAAACACGAAAAACATATCGTTGGTTCATTGTTTCTGCTTGGCAACGTCTCGTTATTGAAGCCCAACTTTGTAAAGGACCAGTGACGTAAAAGTTCTTATGTGTGCTAGTGCGACAGGAGAATTACCTACCTTTTCTAGCGGAGAAACATCTTACCATTTCTTTAGCTTTACATAAGAAACTAAAAAATGAGAAAATTACATAACAATAAAATCAAATTATTTGCACCCTTACTCGTTTTGCTAATAAAAACTAAAAGAAAGATCGATGCCCTAAACATCGCTCAAATGACTTACACAAAGCCGGAATCAGTGGGTGCGAGAGAACTCAGCTCTTCCCGCCAACCGTCAGCCAGTAATTTGTCTCTTGTCTTGGCGTCTCTAGATATATCTCTGCTTGGCACTTCATTCACCGATACGGTTCAAGAACTTAGGCCCGTAATTGCAGAAATCGAAGAAGCACTTGAAGAGAGGCATCATCTCTTGCATTATCTAATCTGCGAGATTTCCCATGGCATATTTACGCTGACACTAGGCGGAAGGAGCTTGTCCCCGCAAATGCGGGTCGCCTTCATCGCATAGCCAAGCATCCCGCAATACGCCGCAATGGTTTTGTGGTTACAGGGCCAGACTGTGACACGAAAGTCGTGGGGATGAATCACAACTCACGGCGGCGACATTTTCACTGGTGGTGGAGATGGTGAGGCCAGTGCATCTAGATTCGGGCGCACGTTAATAAAACTCATAAGGTCAACACTTTTCCAACTCCGAAGTATGGCGTCCCACATAATGATATTTCAGTTGTGGGACGCACAGCTTCAGTAAATATTATTGAAGATGCTTCACTCCTGCACCAATTCACATACAGGCAGCGTCTGCTTGTGAGCAGCGCGTCTTGCTGAGCGATGGCAAGCCACCATACTTAGCGATGCCAACGAAGACCATGACTGCGCCGTGCAGCGAGTCAGGGGCGTTGCCCGGCACCTTTGGCTATGATAGTCGAGTGGTGGATCCCTCATGGCCTAGCCACGGGAACCACCATTCTGTAAACAGTTTATTTACCTTAACATAGCAAGTGAGCTGTCATTGCTTAGATTATTTCATTGGCCTCAAAGCACCCTTGAAAGTTGGCGCAATCCTAATGAAGCAAAGTGCCCCAAGTAGACAAAAACTGAAAAAAAAAGAGTCCGCAGGGTCGGCGCAAACCATATACCAAAGCCTGTCCAAATGTGACAAGGACGCTCTGAAGTACGCTCGTTTCTTCACATTTCTGTGTTGGCATGTCTCATTTTAAATGCACTCAACTCACAGCTGTTAAGGTATACGCCTATTAGAGAGTGCTGCCTGAAAAGTAGCTTGATGTAATGGTCGAAGGCCAAGGGCACGACAGGGGCATCGACAACGTGGTCAAGTGGGTCGTCATTGTAGTGGGCGGTCGCGTACGCTGTCTTGTGATTCCGGAGAGAGATAAGGCAACATCCGTTTCGCACATGTGTGTGATGAAGGGCATTGCGTATCAGCGCGTAGTTATCGCTTGCGTCCCCACAGTGCTCAATTGTGGGAACATGCGCAATCAATGTGTACGCAAAGACTCATCATTGCGGAGCATTGAATTACACCTGTTGCTTCTCCCACGCCGTTAAAGCGTTCAGAATAGCATTCAACGAATACTTTAGAGGAAATAAAAGCCGTATGATCAGCCTAGTTTTACGTGGGTCTGTAGTTAAAATGGGAATGAAAGAAGTATCCTTATTTATAATAGAGGCGAACGCGGATAATCTGTTGCCCATTTTTACCTATCTCAACTCATTTTTGGTGTTTTGTTTCTATCCTTCCTTCTGCCATAAAAAGAGCGCTATTATTAATATATATCCTTCCTTAACCTACAGGTAAAGTCGGCATTTCTATACGGGTAAAATACCGTAAGTACTTGAAAAACATCAACATCAAAGAGATAAACGAAATTAACTGACTTGAACATGGCAGAAAGAGCAAACTGAAAGAGGTTTGACAGAACTTGTTGAAAATAAACTTCTTATATGCTACCATAAATTTGCATGCGCTGTTTCATAAACTGCACTGCTGAAAAAGGTAAAAAAGTAAACTCTGGAAAGGAGGGTGCTAGCCACGGGGCATGTTTAGTAGGCTGAGAAAAAGGGATGAAATTGAGGTGAGTAAAACGTGCTAAATTGTGGCTACGTGGTATTCGTGTTCGATTCGAGACGTATTCTCTTGCTTTTATTGACTTTTGGGGAAACTGATCAAAAAACGACAGTTTTTTTTTCATTTATTCTGAGATACAATATTTTTGAGACTAATAAATATATAGATGGTTTCAGATTAAGAATCGCGTGCTTTATCTATCTTTTTGTTACGCCAGTGTTCTACATTACACATTGGTCTGAATGCTTATTAGGTATTCAGAGTTTACTTAGGGGTCTTGATATTTGGACAAAGCGAGGATTCAGGTGATGCCAAACAGCAGATTGTGGTATTGTTGTTTTCAGATACGATGATGGGGAGCCACTCAACTTGTCACCATAGGTTGCGACATTCTGTATAATCTTTTGTCATCGCACTCTTCGACATCACTTTGGTCTTCATAGTCCTTTGAACAAGCGTGACTTTGAATAACAAAAGTTTTGAAGAAAGTATACTTGATTAGACATTGGTTCGACGTAGTAGAGCCGTAGTATGGTGCTAGGCACCTGACTTTAAGGTCGTAGGTTTGATCTCCGCCATGGTGATCGCGTTTCGATGCAGGCGAAATCCACCCCGCGTAGCCCCGTGTACTGCGCGATGGGAATGCCCAATGAAGAACATCAGATGGTCAAAATTTTGGGAGTGCTCCACTATGGCGTCTTTTATAATCAAGCCGTGTTTCAAAAGCGAATCATTTCTTATCGAAACGTTGGTGCCTTTCAGCGTATCTATGTATCTATCTATCTAGTCGCTTACGTCTGCTAGCTCTCGTGGTCACCCCATTAACTTGGCGAGAAAAATAATTACATAGAAGGGTAAGACGGTTTGGCGATAGTTACGCGCTGGTAAAGACATGAATAATGTCGCAATCTCGTCGCGTACGTCATCACACATTTCACACCAGACAGTGTCATATACCCATGGGCAGGAACGTGCCGCTGGTATAAGGGTACGTGCCACAGGTGACTGAAACTTAGTATCTACATAGAAACGATGAGAACACACATGGGCTACTTGAACGTGCGAGCGTTAAGCAATACCCGACATCTGTAGCGTCAACCCAACTAAGGCATATATTAGACGTCAGTGTGAAGAAAAACCTGATATAGGCAGCGTTGACCCCACGACGAATGCAAATAGTAAATTTTAGGGTTTTAGCAGGAATCGAACTCAAGCATTCTGCGTAATAGTCAACCATTCTACCAGAGAGCTGCGCCAAGTCTCGTAGTTTTTTTTTTTTCAAATAGATGCTAATCTTTATGGAACGTCAATTGTAATTGCAGTGCTGTTTAAGCAATATTTTAAACATTATGTGGGTACTCACTTGATACAGCCATGACGTCGGGTTAAAGTCAATTGTGGTGAGGTGTCATGCGCTGAATTTCATTTATGTAGCAGTGTCCAGGGCCAGCATCTTCGTGAGCATCAGCGCTTCATATCAGCTTCTGGTGTGGTAATATGCATATTCCAGTTGACATCGTTGCGCAAGTGCATGCAACTGGTTATAGATCATCTGTAACTCTTCAACATATGTCTATGAATTCAACAATTATACATATATTTAGCGTCATTTCATGACGTGTCCTTCAATAAAAAATATTGCAACATAATACCTTCCCTCCGCATGCTTCGCATAACGTAGATTCCCAGTTACCTGGGTTCTGCCGATTATTTTAGGCGAGAAACCACAGATATTATAAATACTTGGTTAGAGATTGACACTTCGACTTGTCTCTTTATTTATGTGATTTAATTATATCGTAACTGCGGGTCTTTTCTCCGATGTTATAATATGTAGCATATCTTGGCATCTCATATTGACTTCTTCAAAGATTGTTCAAATTTTGTTGCGTTACTTTTGCACTTTATTGTCGTAAGGATTTCAAGTGTTATATTTTCACATTTACATAAAGCATGGTTTAAGACAAATCCTTTAAAGTAGTTATGTAGGAATAGACGACTGTTTCTTTATGGCGTGGTAAATTACCTCAAAATGCAGTTTTTGGAGTGTATTGTACGTTCGGTACAAGGGATGTGCTAGGTATTATTGCGGGCTTGTTCCCTGGTGATCATGAGTTCAACAATTATAACTTGTCATGAACAGGATGCACATGAACATTGGAACATTCTGATGGCACTCTTAGTGTTGTGCATGTTTGTTAGTACGTCATAATTACTTTGTTGAACCAGTTTTAGAAATCGTAAATGAAGAAAAAAAATTGCCTATTGAAACTTTCGAGCATTTAGGCCGGCAAAGCATTGCTGGTGCACAATGCAACACGTCGCCCGATGATTTCAATCTCAATATCTAAGACTTCCATGATATTATAGAGCGAGTTCAACTCGACCCGGTCCGAACCTAGAAAACGTGTTTCGCATCAGCAATCACCTCCCCTAAACATCTTCCCCGTCCTCAGGCCGCATACAATTTCATAGTAACGGCCATGCGTAGTGCCGATTCATTTGCCGGAGCACTTGAAGGGGCAATGCTGTCGTGCGCTGTCGGCTGCTCACGCCATGGCTAGGCGTAATGCTCCATGTGTATCATACGAAACGCCCGTTCGCGCAAGGAGAAGTCATCTTCCTCCTGTTCATTGAGTGCCCTAATGACGATCACATATCATGGATGAGCAACAGAAAAGTCAAAGCTTTGCCATGTAAGTGAAGCAATGAACGAGATAGCAATAAATTGGAAGGTCATGCGCAGAATGGTAAGCAGATCAAAACGTTCCCCGCTTTTCTCAAGCACATATGTCACACGGAATGTACTCAGAGGTAAAGATGCACACGAATAAGCGTCTCAATAGTTACTTCGCTGTGTCTGAAAAGCACGCGTTTTTAGCAAACGGAGACTGCAATGAGTGCAGTGACCTTTTTGGGCCAGGTAACTACAACATAATTGTTCCAGGTAAAACCCTAGGCTTCTATGGTGTACGATTCTCTTCACCGCGACATAAGGGCGCGGGAGCCAACGTCAACCCCCTCCTCTAGGTGCGGGCCGAAGTACGCGTGCCGCCGTGCGATGTGGCGACGCACGCTTATTGCGCCATCTTGCTGGTAATGCTAAAAACACAATAATTTTTCCCGAAATGCCCCTAAGCAGCGGTAAGTGGTAGATATACTTTGCCCTTAAAACGTAAAAGGATGTGCTCCTTGGTGGCTCAGTGGTTAACGCCTCGCAATAACAACTCAGAAGACCCAAGTTTAATTCCGCGCGCCGTAGTCTTTATCTGGAGTTTTATCTTGAATTGATATATATATATATACACACACACACACACACACACATATATATATATATATATATATATATATATATATATATATATATATATGTCGATTCGAACGCAAGCGGCAAAATCCAGCCGAGAGTGTCAGTCAATATAAATGCTATCGCAATAAAAAAAAACTATTGCGCTTGGCAGTACGGATGCGAAACCATGTGCAGTATGGTTCATTGCTAGAGGGAACACGCGAGTGCGTGGTCGGCGGCCCGCGGAGCGCCAACTGCAGCTGAGGTTTCAATGCAGTGCATGCGCATTGGTCGAACAAAGTGATGCGCGCCCCTTGTCGTCTGGTATTTCTCTGCCCATGCACTCGATGTGCGCTTGAGAGCCTTGACCGTTCGTGCTTTTTGTTTTCACGCTATAAATATTCTGAGACCAACGGAGCAGTACTGAGCCAATATTTCATGGTGGCAAAGGTGAGTTTACATAATGCCCGCCGCGTTAAATAGTCTTATCTGCTATCAAAAGCGGCGAGTTTTAGAAAGTAGTTTGCTAAAAATAAGACTGGTTTAACTGCAAGAGCTTGCGAAAAAAATACAGAAATAGAGCCATGCCTGCTTTGTGCTTGCCTGAAATGTCATTGTGATGTGGTGTTTAACGTGCGAAAATCACCACATGATTATGAGAGACGCCGAAGTGGAGGGCTCTGGGGATTTTGATCACCTGGGGTTCTTCAAGGTACACCGTAATTTGAAGACACAGGCGTACAACATTTTCGCCTCCATCAAAAATGCAGCCGCCGCAGCCGGGATTCGATCCCGCGACCTGCGGGTCAGCAGTCAAGTACCCTATTCATTAAACCACCGTGGCGGGGCTGCTTGCCCTGAAATTCGACAAGCAGCAGGCAGAGATACAGCTATATAATGTGCTCCGGAAAAATACAAAAGCGCTTTCGAAGGCTCTCATGTTAATAAGCGGAAATTTTTCTCCGCGTGTGTTGCTCTTACAATTCTCCCTGCGAGCTAGCGCCCAACGGCAAGCTAGTCTAGAGTTACTCTATATGCTACCCTTAGGTAGCAGAGTTGCGCCAAGGCACGCCATCTTGGGTTCAAATGTCTTGCGGGAAAGCCACGCACCACCCGCGTAGGAGCAGCGCTCGCGCTTCTGAGTACCGGCATTGTTTTTTTTTTTTAGGAAGGTACGAGCGAAACTCGGTTGCTACATTCCCACCAACAAGCCTTAATAATATACTTACGCTCTTGATATATAATAATGAGACATAGTGCATCGGCTCGCGTAAATAGCGAGATATATATTTTTAGCTTCCCGCACATTCGCTTCGTTTTCTATTCCGCTGTTTTAACCCATGTACAGATACCAGATTATTTTTGCACTCTTGATGGCAATTGAGCCAGTAAGTGACATAATTTTTTGTTGTATTGGGCTCATTTATAAACTGTGTGAGAAAGCCAGCTGTATTTATTTTTCAACTGAATCGAGCTGGATAGCGATGGAGAGTGGCCGTGCAACGCCCGTGTTACCCACGGCTCTCGTATTACAATCGCGGCTCAACGACAGCTGATTTGAATTGTTCAGCAGCCCTGTCGCGTGCAACATTCCTTTCACTTAAAGTTTAAAAGCTGCAATAATATAACGCGCTAACTAAAACACTTTGCCGATTCGAATAATTCTAGGTTGACTTCTCCCTTTTTTAGCGTTTCAACAGTCAGACAAATTTTGACGCATGCAGCCGACATACGCTGACCAACTCTGCACGTATAACCTATTCACTGCATCTCTGGGTAATGCGAATAGAGCAAGTTTTCCAGTGCCGTGCATAGATAAAAAGAAGCCAAGCGTTTACTCATTTCTCACTGAACACTAATCTATCTATTGCAACACCCGCTGCACAACATGTAATTAAAGTAATTACACTAGCACGAAGCGTAGCTGATGCCTTGTACACAACATTTTCATGCACATGAACTAGAAAATTGATGTCTTCATAAAGCTTTTCTTGCACTTGTCACATTTTAAATCAGTGGACACAAGTAAACATACAAATATTGCACTGCATCTCTGTAGCACTATGAAAACATATCATGAGACTTTTATTGCACTTGTCAAAACCTGTGTGAATGAACACAAGAAAACGTGAAATCATTTATCACACTAGAACCTTTATAACACTGAAAAACTTAGTCATAAGGAGGCTTTTATTGCACTCATCACATCTTTCTACAACACTACAAAAACATATAAAAGCTTTCAGTGCACTATTCACATACTCAAGGAATGAACACAAGCAAACATACAATAATTATTGCACTGAGCTTCCATAGCACCACGAAAACTTATCGTGAAGGTTTCATTGCACTTGTTCCATTTTGAAACAACACAAGCGTGTATACAACCTTTTTTTTTTGCACTAGCATCTTTGTAACTCAATGAAAACGTATTATGAGACTTTTATTGCACTTGCCACAGCCTAAAACAAAGAACACAAGCAAACATAGAAACATTAGTAACACTACCATCTTTATAACACTACAAAAACATAGCGAGGTGTCCATTGCATTCGTGAAATCTTTCTATAACACCACAAAAACATATCTAGGCTTTTAGTGCACTTTTCTCATCCTAATACAATGAACACAAGCAAACATATATTGCGCTGCACTTCCATAACATAACAAATATATATGCCAAGTGCTAGCTTATTTGACTGAAGAAACTTTGGCATTTGACACGCTATGCAAAAACTTCAGTATACCACTTGTATTTGCTATTCGAATTGACTAGAAGCAAGGAAATAATACTATGTGGGGTTGTACGTCTCAAAACCACGATATCAGTATGAGAAAAGTAGAATTGGACTCGAAAATTTTGACCATCTGGTGTCTAACGTGCACTGGCAACGCGAAGTACACCGGCATCTACAATAGGACAGCAGAGCAAAATACAATAAGGTTTGAGCATATGTAACCTCCTGCATAATAACTTTGTTTTCATTTAATTTCATTTCGCAGCTTAGAATTGCATACGGAGACAGTACCATAATTGACCAGTCGTGCGACGTTCCTTGAACTTTGTCGAAGGTATAATTTATCTATTCCTAGTGTCCGCATAACCAAAAACAAATTTCAAGTATACTTCTTGGCGAAGATTTCATTTTACTGATACATTAACAAAGAATGAATGGCTTCTGAATCAAGAAGTTAAATGAAAATGTTTGCTATAACACATAAATTACCATAGTACACTAATTTTGTTGCAATACCAAGGGCCTTGAAAAAGAAACACAGATTTGCCGCTCTAAGAGAGAACTGTTCATCATGGGTGGTGCCTCAAAGGGTGACAACAAAGTTCAAAGCATGAACTGTAAATTAGTAATGGTGATTCATTAGGAAGCATACACATTGTTACAGACTCTAGTGGCATTGTCATCGCTGAAACTGAAAATAATTTAGCTGCGTGTTGAGGAACCCCAGGTGGTCGTCACTTTTAGTCTCTTCCCCCCCCCCCCCCCACTCTGCGGCATCTCTCGTAATCATAATGTGGTTGTGCGAAGTCGAACCCCAACAACTATATTTTCTATACCTCTAAAATAAGTTGAATGATAACGTAAACGTGGTGCCCTAATTGACACTTTGGCACAATATGCGCATTTCAACGCTTTTGGAGTCACACTTGGCAGATTGCTGAAGTTGTATCAAAAGTTCAGCATTTTTTTCTTTAGTGCAAACCTCAGCTTGAAAAAAAAAAATGGGCACCAGCCCTGTGCGCTACATTGTGGCATGATGGAAATTTTTTTGAAAATTTCAAACATTTCCTCAGCAGCCTTCCTTAAGCTTTCCAATGAGCAGCTTGAATCGAGTAGCCGAGATACATTCCCTCGAAAAAGTTGCCCACCCTCATGCAGCAATTTTACAAGCAAGTCAGACGGAGCTTTCAGTGGATTTCGTCCTTCCTTCATGTAGCATTTCAAGGCCACAAGCTCAGGAATGGCCTTGTTGCTGTCAACCATGCTCCCTTGCATATACAACAAAGTTTGTACTTGTGAATAACAGCATATGTGATGTATCCAGAAAAATAAAGAAAGCTATCCTCTTCCTCCTCACACAGCTGTGAAATGCTCTCAAAGCTGGTATCCACCTGTTCGCCTAATTGCTTCTAGTATCCACCTTTATTTTTCAAAAAAGCTAAAGTTTGCGTAAGATGCGTAGGAGCCATGGCGGCTTGGTTGCGAGAATTGTGCCAGCACGATTACCCTGAAAATTATCTTAAATTCTCTTGCACGTGGAATTGGTGTTTTCAGACGAATTGTGCTAAATAACTTCTCTAAGGCATCTTGGCTCAGCCTGCTCAACATCAAAATCCTAAATTGCCTTTCTGCGATTCACAGATGGCGCAACTCCACAGCATAAAGCGTGGAGAGACACGCACCTGTTTAAAAAGGCTTTCAGGAACTTTTACCTGTTCTGTTGACAATCACTATGTCTGTCACCATACCTATAAAAGTAATGGGACAGACAGACAGACAAAGAACTTAATTGGGTCCTGAGAAACACTGCTCTTTCAGAGCAACGTCGCGGGCCGCTCTCACGTAAGAACGGGGAGGCCTAGCCTCACCACCGCGTCGTGGGTTCTCTGGACAGCCCGCAGTTGTGCTAGAAACTCTGAACTTTGTAAGGCAGAGTCCCAATCTTCTTCAGTGAGCCGATTTGGACCCCGTAACGAGCGGCACTGCCAGAGCATATGTGCTAAGTCACTAACCTCCCCACAATCAAGACAGGTAGAGACAAAAGTCTCTGAGGAGACTATGCTGAGGAAAAGTAGGCTTGGATAGAACCTGGTCTGGAGCATTCAAAACGTGATGACTTGAGGTCTAGACAACTTGTTGTGTGGTGGAGAAAATGATCTCCTACTCAACTGGTAGTGTTTAGCCACTTCACTGTATGTAAGTAAAGCGTCCCTGAACATCTCACTGCCAACCTGGGGACCTACGTTCTCACCAGCACGGAGGGTAAGTGCGCGCGCCCGGGAATGAGCAGTGTCATTAAGGTTTACTTGAGGGTCCAGTGGGGGTTCGAGATGTGCAGGAAACCAGGTAATGGTATGTGGAAAAAGTGTACTACTTTCAAGTAGTTTAATTACTTCAGTACAGACGGAACCAGAGGTGAAAGCCTTGACCACTGACCTTGAGTTGGTGAAGATTTGCGATCTACTGTCATTCATAAGGGCAAGGGCTACAGCCAACTGTTCGGCTCTTGAGGGAGTAGAGTTCCTAACTGACGCAGCATTGATAATAGAGCCCATATGATTGACGGAAATATCAGAAAACCTAGCTTAGCGACCGCACTGAGCGGCACCGACAAAACAAACTGATGGAGGATCGTTCCTGATGTTCTTCAGAAGTGTGATGGCCATAGCCCGGCGCCTTCGTACGTTGTGCTGAGGATGAACGTTTCGCGAAAACGGAGACCTGGATGGCAGTACGCTGATCATCTGGTAGTTGAAGACGGTGATCCTTATTGAGCACCGGACTAAGGCCTAGGACGGACAGAATCTTCCTACCAGCTGGCGTAGACGACTGGCGCATTATCTGGGCAGTCTCTTGGGCTTCAATGATCTCAACTAAAATGTTATGAACTCCTAGCTGCATAAGCCGTTCAGTGCTTTTCGCACGGGAAAGCCCAACACCCTCTTTACGCTTTTTTCTGATCACTGTTTCCAGCTTCTTCTTTTTGAATCCATACTAAGAGTGCATGGCAGCAACGTATGTTTTGTGGCTCATGAGGAATGCATGAAAGAGCCTCAGTAGATTGTCTCTTCTGAGTCCCCCCTTTTGTTCGAAACCTTATTAATCAACCTGATCATGTTCTCGGTCTTGGTTGAAATCTTAGGGATTGTTTGTCCGTTTTACCCGTGCGACTCTGTAATCATGCCCAGCACTCTAATAGCGTCCACTGTCGAAATGGGGGCGCCACTTTCGGTGTGAAGTACAATGTCTACCTCTGATAAAGGCTTCCAGTTTTTGGCCTGGCTCCTTTTCTATTGGGCCTGTATAGAAGCAGCTCCAATTTACCGGAGGAGCACCTCAGCCCTGTGCCAACAAGGAAGAGCTCTGATCGATGGCTTCCTGGAGTGCAGTCTCGACTTCCCCTTCGCTACCTCCGGCACACCAGATTGTAATATCATCAGCGTCGATGCCCTTCGCGTTAGCTAGCAGTGTAGACAACTTGCATATAGCGATATTAAAGAGAAGCGGAGATATCACAGCTCTTTGCGGCGTGCCTTTAGGGCCCAGTGCTATGGAAGAGGACTTGAGGTCTCCGATAATGAGCGTGGCCTTCCCGGATTCGAGAAAGGAGCTGACGTATCTGTGGAAGGCTTCCCCTAGTCCAAGGTCTGAAATGTAGTTTAAGATGTGCGCGTGAGAGATGTTGTCAAACGCTTTTTCTAAGTCAAGACCCAGGATGACTCTTACGTCTCTTGCTTTCACGTCTATGATTTGATGTTTGAGCAGCTTCATTGTGTCCTGTGCGGACAAGAAGGACGAAATCCAACCATGTTGTAAGGAAAAGGACCTTTCTTCTCGATGCACTTAGAGACACGGTTGTAATAGACGTGCTCCGCCACCTTGCTGACACAGGACGTTAGCGATATGGGCCTTAGGTTGCCTAAACCTGGAGGTCACCCCGGCTAGAGAATGAAGACAACCGATGCCGTTTTCCAAGAGTCTGGGACAGAGCCTTCTCTCTATATGCGATTGATCTCCTCAGTACGAAAATTGAATGATTCGTCTTCGAGATTCCTGAGGGCCTTGTTCGAGATGCCATCCGGCCCCGGAGCCGATTGTCCATTAAGGTTTTGGAGAACTTCCCAAACGTCGCTGGTGGTAAAGGGCTCTCTGAGCTTATTGCAAGGGGGTCCAGTGTAAGACGGATAGTCTGAACAGCTCGAGGAGCCAATGTGTAAATATCTGTGAGCCAAACCATCCAGTATAGCGTCATCAGAATAAGACTGTCTAGCGGCATGTGTCAGTTTAGCAATGGCTGGCCTTTGATTATTCTTGGAATTCGACTCGTGCAAAAGGTGCTTTAGCAAATTCCATTTCCCTCCTATCCTCATTTGGCCATCAACAGAATTGCACACCCCATCCGACTGCTGCCTAGAGAGGGTCTGGCAGTGGTCCTCGATGGTCCGGTTAAGTTCTGCAATTTTTGTGCGGAGCCGACGATTGAGCCCCTGTCCCTTCCACCTACTCAGTAATAATTTCTTGGCCTCTAGGAGGTGCGCAAGGTGGCTGTCCACCCTATCCGTTTCTAAATCTGCGTTATCTTTTTTGTCGCCCCACCAACGTCTCCCTGCAGCTGTTTGGCTCATTGATCCAGGCTGGGGGTTGAGTCTTCAGCTTGCGCCCGCTCTTTTCTAATATGCCGCAAGTAATCGCAATCTGTGAAACTAAACTCTCTTACGGGTTTGCCCTTTACACTGAAATGGGTAGCTAAGACATTATGGTCACTAACCAGATCGACGTGCAAGTTGTGCTAAGTAGCAGATTCAACATTTTTAACAAAGGTAAGATTCGGCGTGGTGTCCCTCGTGCAGAAGTTACCCATTCTGGTCGGAAATGCTGGTTGCGTGGTCAGGGTGAGGTTCAAGTTCACCGCTGCTTGCCACAAATCCTCGTCTTTACGGAATGACCGCAGATAAACCCAACCCTGATGAGGAGTGTTGAAATCACCCGCCACCACAAGTGGGGAGATACTGGCCCTGGCGGCAGCCCTACTCAAGAGCGCCGCAAACCTTTGTTTCGAGTCATTTGGTGAACCATAAATATGCAGGATGAAAACGCTACTCTTTAAATGACCCCCCGGAATAGTTTCGGCCATTGAGTGTTTCACTTTACTACTTTTCATAAAAATATCATGCGAGATATAGGTGTATCCCTTAGATACGAGCGTGCAAATATCCCTTCGTCCGTCTCCATAAAGAGCATGAGATGTGTAACCCGGCGGAATGACAGAATCGGAAAGCGTCTCCTGAAGAAAAATGATGTGCGGCTTTTGATAGTGAGAACGAATGAACTGCCAAAGAACTGCTTTCTTGCGGGAAAACCCCCTGCAGTTCCACTGCCAAATCCTGAACTCTCTAGGCGGAAGTGCCATGGTTATGTTCGAAAGATATGTACCTGCGTTCGAGCGCGTTGACTTTAGCGTCCAACGCACAGAACTTAGCGTCCAGCGTATTGACTTTGGCATCCAGTGCGCTGAACTTGTCCGCCAAAGTATCGACCTTACCTTGAACCAATGCGACTGTTTGGCTAAGCGACTGGAACATGTCTCTGCTCTCTGTTTTAAAACTATGCTGTTCCTAATCAAACGCGGGACTCGTCAAAGCCCTCTTTTTGGCCGGACGAACAGTACACTGCGCTTTCATGGGTGTTTCGACAGGCGTCTCCGCGGGTTTTTCGGCGGGCGTTTCCATGGCCGTTTTCATAGGTGTTTCTACGGGTATTTTCATAGGCGTTTCAACAGGCGTTTTAAGTCTAGTGATGTGAGTAGCTTTTGGAGCATCACTCTTAGCGTTATTAGCATTCTTAATACAACTATCTCGACTCTAAGTTGCATGATCGCCTCCTTTAGTGCAGCGCTCTCCCTTTCCAGCTGAATAATTCTATCGTTGTTTTGCTCTGGCAGTATGCCCCCCATCACCTTTTTCTGGGATCCTTTGACGCGGTCAGCCCACTCGGTCGCTGTGGCAGCAAGCACCTGAATGCTGACGGCCGGGCCCTTTGATTGGCAACAGCTCCGGGACTGGGAACGGCTTGTGTATCCGGGACCGCTCCTGTATCGGGAGCGCCCCCTTGAGCTCCTGGACTGGGACCTGGACTTGTTGGCTGGTTCGGACAGGTGATGTATTGGTGGGAAGTCCTTGTCAAAGTTGCGCCTCTCTCTTCTGCGCTGTCTGACGATGTAAGGTATCTCGAATCTTAGTGTACAGGTTCTGTCGGTTGTTGGTTGAGGCCCTTCACAGAAGGCGCACTTCGGTGAGCAAACGTGCTGGTCGCCAGTGGAGGTCATTCCGCCACCTCGACAGATAACATTTCCTGGAGTGGGGCACACGTCGTCTCTGTGGCCGAGTCTACCACAGGTATAGCAGACATTTGTCTGCTGTCGGTAGAGGGTGCACTTGACTATGCTGGCACCACACATCACGTAATTTGGGACTAAAGTCCTTCGAAGACGATAACGACTGTGACAGAGTTTTTGATTCGCCGCACTTTGATAACAGTGGAAATCCTCAGCTGAATAAGAAGGGTTCTGAGCTCTTCGACGTCAATTTCTATATCGATGTTTTGATGATGACCTTGCATGTGTTGTTGGGCGCAGCAATGTAAGCGCTAACGTCGTATCTTACGTTATTAACGGTGATGGCCTCTAGACTTGCATAGGCCTTGGTGTTGGCTTGCGATGGCGTATTAATCACAACAATGTTCTGCATAGCGTTAGGACAAATGATGTCTTCTGTAATACCCGCAGCGGAGAGACGCGCCGCTGTCGTGAGGGCTTGGGAAATCCGGACGTTACTGGTACTCTTAATGCTCAGGCCTCCCCAAGCCCTAACAATGATTCGAAATGCTCCCTTGGTAGATGGGGCAGCCTTGACGCGTTAGCGAAGCGTTTATTCACGTTGGCGGAACATTGAGTGCCAGCGTTCTTGCCGTATGGTGGGTCTTGAACTTCAGCGCTCGCCACGGGTGCTTTAGTTGACCTACGCTTAGAAAGCGCCGCTGTCTATCCAGAACACTGGAATTCTTCGGGAGAAATGTCGCCCCCTTGCACAGTGACTTGCATAGCCATCTTGATAGCTCAAACGCGCTAAGCCTAGCGTTAGGCTTAGCTAAGCTTAAGCTTAGGCCTAGCAACCCATAGCGTGGTCCAGCAAGAAAGTCCTTCAAAACTCGGTAAAAGATCCACCCATCGTGACAAAATTGTTTCCACGTGGTCCTCAAGACTACAGGCGTCGACTGGAGCAAAAGGCATCAAACACATAGCTAACTTTCACAGAAAAAAAAGGTCAACAAGCAGGAGCTGATGTTTGGACGACCGCATGAATCGGCGCCTCCTAGCGTCCTCCAGTAAAGAGAAAGCACTTCGTTACCTCTCCTTTTTGAGGGCATAGCTCACTCAGAGCAGTCTTCATGCTTCGTGGCGTGATGATAGTGAACCATCGGAAAACTTGTTGAAGGAAAAATGCTGTAGTAAGAGCTTCTTCTGGGATATGAATTTTGTGAACAAGGTACCAAAGACCAGCAGCTGTAGCAGGGTGAAAAAGAGCATGTGCTGTAGCAACGTTCATTTTTTCGAAGTGCGAAGGCTCCAAGTCCCGCAGCTTCAAGTGTGGCAAGAGCTTCAGCTGATGCTTGGCGTCATGTTCACAGGCCTTCTTTATGTGCTCTAGGAAGACCTGAGAAATATAGGACATAAGTATGCACTTTGAATTAAATGGTTATCAGTTTCCCACAGCATAACATGTGCGTTACTGATTAAACGACCCCTGACCGCTAATTAATTGTTTTTACTTGCACGATTAAATAAATTAGGGGCTTTCTGTCTAATAACCACCTAGCTGAATCTTAAATAGCCTGTAATATTTAGTGACAAAAAATTCGTAAATGGGGTTTATGCAGGAGCCAGCATTTTGAAAAGTGAACTGGCTAACAAATTGTTTCGACAAGCAGACATGCCCGCTTGTGGAAACATCAGCTACAATACAGTTCTGCTTAAGAATTTTTCCTCAAAATCTTCTGTCCTCCCTTGGATGCGATCGTCATTGAATTTTTAATGTATTGTGTAATTAATGTTGGCGGCACACAGAAAACCAGTCGTGCCGATTTTCATTATGGTAGATGCTTCTGACCTAGCTGTTCGCACTGTTTTGCAACAGCTAGTTTACATTGCATGGCAGCCTGTATCTTTATTTTCACGATTGCATGAATTACAAAAAACTCGCACTGAGCCCACTTGCAAACATAGTTTTCAACAAATGGGAGGCAATTGGTTGGCAATACTTACTAGTCAGGGCAACTTCACTGATGTTTATTGTCAAATGACGACAAGACTGATTATTCAATTGGAATCTAGAACGCGTGATAGTGTTCTTTATTTGTGACTGACCACAGGGCTTTCTAGTACGACAGAAACTTTCTGTGTGAACTGTCTTCACGGCTTCGCATTCAACATGCTCATGTCGGCTTCGCAATGAATACGCGCAACGAATGCATGGATATGGTCGCTAGCATGGAGACGTTTGAGCAGCAGTGCCAGAGGCACTCTTGTTAGAATTTAGGCTTAGGTTTCTGATAGGCATACTAAAGAATGTTGCACAGCTCAATTCAGCAGTACTTAGTTCTTTCACCCAATAATAAGCAAATTCGATTATGGTTGAGAATGAAATAAGAACATCTGACACAAAAATGAAAGCACAAGGATGGGTACCGGACTTTCAACTAATTTTTGTTAGTCGACTCACACATATATGAAAGCACGTGGTCACAAAAAAAACAACACATAAGGCGCTCGTCCTTGTGTTTTCTTCCTTTTGTGTCTCGTATTTTTGCACTGTTCTTAACCATGAACTTATACCCACTGTAAGCATTACTAAACTACTAAAAAGATGCCGTTTACAGCACAGTGACAGTAGCTGTTGTTGCTTGGCCGTAGTGGCTACATTAAGGTATTCGGAGTTACTTGCAAATGAAAAAATCCTTTTCAACGTGGTATCGCGCCTTCCCTAACAAATAAAGAAAACTATTGCAGCATCTGTAATCCAGTGAACAGCTTGTGTTCACAAACCAAGTCCATACAGTGAAACTAGGAGGCAATACACTAAGCTTACCTTGTTGCTTGGAAGGTTCTCTTTTTAACAGTGGTGTCATGTAGAATTTTCTCCTGGCCTCGAATAAGGTGACCTCTGAGAGTTTCAAGAGATGAGAGGCATCATCAAGGAAGTACAGCTGCCTTCCTTTCCCGCAAGGTTGAGGGTATGAGATATTTGGTTTTCTATATTTTGAAGATTGTATACCACAATGTCGCCAGGTGGCCATGTTGCCAGGTCCCATGTCAGTCACAACAGCGCTGACTGTTATGCCAAGAGCTTCAGAATGCTTAATTACATCGAAGAGGCAGTTCTATAATTCCCCTGGATCAAAAAATGAAGCTACCAAAGAAGAAATTCAGAAAACGCACATTAGGTAACTGTGTAAAAATGCTTTCAGCAGAAACATGGCCTATATGCACAACTTTCTAGAAAAAAGGGGCTAGGGCAACATCCTAAATTGCATTTCATATTATGTGAAGGTACTAGAATATAACCTTTAGTAAAAACAGCAACCAGCCTCAGAGCACAATTGGTGTGGTAATGAAAATATGTGGCGCCAGGAAATTTTAATGTTCTAAAGTGGCACAGGCATGAAAAGAAGCTTCACAACTTACATGTCAGCTGATAAGCAACGGCTTGTTTCTACCGGCTTCTCACTCCGCCAGCATAAAAACAAGTGCATGGTTTGCAAGTTGTTCGTTTGTGGATGAATTTGAAGGGCGCACGGTTGGCTGACCTGAAAGAACAAAAAAATACAATCAATGAAGTTAAAGACAACTCAAATGCATGAACATAACCACCTAAAGCATTGTCAGTCAATTGATAAACCCAGTTATTCTACCTATAATGTTCCCAATGAACGCGTCGTAATCAAACCCAGGTGAAGTCTGCATTTCGTCCATTAAAATACATGCATGTCTCTCCTCTGGGGCCATTGTAGTCACCTTCTCTTTCAGGGCTGCAAAAACTTCATGCAGGATACCTGCATATGAATAGTTGGTTAGCTTTATTTAATTTCATTTTTATGAACTCTACAAAATAAATCTGCTCGAAGTTTAGTGGTTGAAGATTCTCACGGGACGTCTCAAATACTTCAGAAATGATAGTATAGTGATATTTACCATGTTTGAAATTTATGTGCTCAATGTGTCTCAGCAGGGTTCGTGTTGCTGGTAAAGCGGTAATGTTTTCGCTAACAAACCCGTATCCGTTGCTGCCACAGGCAACTTTTACGCAGAGCGCCTTTTGAAGCGATGCTGGTGACCAAATATTCCCTCGCATGGTTCCTTTTTCTAGTACAATAATTTGGTCACCAGAAAACACAAGGCCGAGTGACTCGCGAAGCCTGTCTCTCTCCCTTTCTGCTTTACGCCGCCGCTTCTGCACCAGGTCAAGCCTGCGCTTCAGATCAAGCACACTGTCGGACTTCGCAGGTATCACAGTTGCTGAAAGAACGCCTATAATTCAGAATTAGTCCTTACAGTTCTACCACTGGACAAAACTTTCATGTTATGCATGTTTCGAAGTATGTGGAAAGAGACGAGTATGCACATGGGTCTATGTAAGCCTGACAGTATTTCTGATGTGTACTGGGTAGCACCACAAGATATCACCACACAATAAATATGTTGTTCAGTTAGATCTCACTTTCACTCACTAATTAAAAGTTTTCTCAAGCTGACTCAAGTTCACCAAAATAATACACAACCACACTTTGACTCAGACTCACAACTTGATTTGAGACTGAGCACGTCAGCTCTTGCAGGAGTTAGCCAGCTCATAGTTACTGCTGAATAAGAGCAACAAAATCATAAGTCATGCGAAGTTCCATGCCTGGACATATATTTATTATCCTGCATATATGCAGGCTTACTTCCCCGTGCTGAGTATAAAAAAGGCAAGCTAACAGCAAGCAAAAAAAAACATACCGTCTACACATCCGAAAATATTATTTGGTGAGATATAAAGTTAAATTACAGCATTCTTAAACTTATTTCGTTTAAACTTTTGTTGATTAAGCGTGCTTAAAGTAAAGTAGGTAGCTGACTCATGCAGAAGGCAGAGCTATGGGCTCTGATATCATTACTCTGTGACAACGTTTATATTGCTAGTTTGAATGTTCTAGAACATTTATGAGAGTAAATGAATAGAACAATAGTGCTACTTAACTACAACTAGCTTAAATTTGTTCAATTAAAACTGGAGTAAAGAGCAGACGTTGCGAGGCAGGCAGTGAGTGCTGAGAAGACTCAACGGACTGCTGTGCTCCGGTCACTCCTGCAAAGCCAAACACAGAATGAAATTATCAAGAATATCTGTGTCAAGAATGACCCAGCAAAGGTTGTAGCACTATAAAAGTGGCGCTTTGAGAGTGGCAAAATAGATATTGCCGCGAGGCGTATTGCGGATAGTGTGGCGCATGCCGATACCGCTGGCACGCGGCCTTATCGTGGTCCAGGATGCACCGCGGCTCATCTGCGAAGATTATGGCCCGCACGTCGACCATTCGTTGATAACGAGATAGCGCCAGACGCTACGGTGACTGTATCTCGGATGGTGCACGCGCCTTGCGTTCCAGTGGGACATTTCTGTTACCCGACGGCCGTCGAACGCGCCTTGCGTTCCAGTGGGACATTTCTGTTACCCGACGGCCGTCGAACGCGCCTTGCGTTCCAGGGACATTTTCTGTCACCCGACGGCCGTCGAACGCGCTGTTCGCCTGCCGCTAAGCCGGTGTGTCTGTTTTCCTTTAGTGGGCGCAAGTCCGCCAAATAAACGGATCTCCTATTTCTACTAACCTCCCGGTTTCCTGTCTTCGGGCTACCCTCACTCTTACGTGACAATATACTGAGCATATGTATTGTGGCCATGAGCGACCTGGCAGACTGGCAAAGTCTCGGTTTTAACATACGGAGGGTGAATCCAACAAGACCATTGAATTCAGTAGTATTTTATTGAATGCTACCGAACGCTAGCGTGCACTAGCAGCACATTCTTTATGCAAGCATCCCGATAGTCTGAATGCAATTCTGATGTTGTGGCCGTTACAGTATTAATAAAAATAGAAGCGAATATGCTTACGCAAGCAGGAAACTGAAAATTATTTTTAAAGCCATTTTTCAAAGTGTACCCTATTTACTCGCCTGTCGACAGTGGAATCAATGAATGTTCCAGGATCATCGCAGCAGAGATATTAGGTGTAGCTGATACTTCTGGCATATCACCTGCAACATAAGATTACATAAAACACGCTAAACATTTCAGACATCTGTCATGCCATTTGAAGATCAATACAAGCCTTTAGCACCAGTAGATAATGTAGGTGCAGTTCTTTTCTGCTGTATCTCCCTGCCTGCCTTCAAGACGGAGACACGTAAAGACAATATGGAGGTCCAAGGCAGGTATTCATTCATTACAGTAACCTTGATAAATTGTGAACTTCATTAAATACTTACCTAGCTTTGATGGTGATAACCCTGCTTGTTCAGTCTTGTCAGGAGCCAATGATGATCTACCATTGTCAGATACTATGGCACACTGGTGAGCTATAAAAAATTAGAATGTTAGCAAAATGCACTGAGAGTTGTTTCAATTTATCCTCACCACAGAAAATGCTGGGAACTGCAGCTGGCTTTAGTCGCTTCCTTCCTGCTAGACTATCTTCTTCAAACTGGTAGACAGTGAAGTGGTCCTCCAGTTATACAGAGTAATAAATAACAATTAGTGCAAGAAACAATGCATCAAATACATAAGCACTGTTGGGCTAATGGGGTAATAAAAATGCAGCACTGTGCGCCCATGCATGCCACTGTAATTTAGCCTTTTTTAAAACTCGATAGCTAGCTTGGCAGTGTTATTCCTGCTGTTCAAAGTACTTCTTATCAAAGTAACAAATCCATATTAATATGGGCACGCTAAAAGCACATTCACAATAGCGAAGCTACAGTCATATGCCAAGGTTGAGGTATATGGGACTCTGCAGTTTGTTTCTAGGAACTGTTATACACATGCTAAGATTGCAGCTCATTAGGCGATTTTAAATAACCATCTATTTTCGTCGATGCTGCGCCGATATAGTAAACTACTCCAGAGGCAAGCAACTACATGCATTTTATTGCAATGTTTGATTCGAAACACAGTAACGTCCACTAAAACAAAACAAAAATAAGGAAGACGACGCAACTATAGTACACCAAAGCAAATAGCTCATAAGCACAGAAACGACAACCATGCTCATTACGAAGGCAGGAGAGTTCGACACAACGGTTACACGATCGTATGGCGCTGCGAACTCTTACCATGGCCCTGCAACAACTTTAATAATCTTGCAGTCAGCGATAGTACATATGGAAAATTTAACACAGCCCGTAAATGGTCACAATACAATGCCTCTACCTAGACAAGCACTCAGAGTGAATGCTCATGTGCGCTAATAATGAATACAGTAACGACTTTCAAAAAGACCGAATGCAGCTTACCTCGCATAGCCTAGCTCTTTTCGGCGGCAGCTTCTCACAGCCCATCCGCAGAAGCCACTGGAGTCGGCGGCGTACTTGCGCAGCACATTTTGCTCGTGGCACCGCGAAAAGCGCCTTGCCATTTTCGCTGCGGTCGTGACAGTTCGGCGCACAACAACCTGTCATGGCGAAACACCTCTGGATGCGTCTAACCCCATGGCTTAACGTAGTACAATTCAACATAGAACGCCCTTCCTACAACATTTATCGCGAACCAACAGGCAACATCGCTACAGTACCGATTCGTTGAGAAGCGTGGCGAAAACGCGAGAATGCACGAGAATAACAACACCACCCGATGTTAACAGCGCTCGGGCTGCCCGGAATCTGCAGAGCATTGGCGTTGTCGGCATCGTCTGCATAGGGTTGGCTTCTCCGCAATACATTTAAACCACCTTTAACCACGTGATGGCGCGCGACCAATAGCGTCGCTGATATCGCCAGGAGCTGGGTGAGCGGCGCTAGGAAAACAGTGGCGCAACTCTGCTACCTAAAGGTGGCATATAGAGTAACTCTAAGCTAGTCACAAGCTCACGAGTTCCCTTTAACGGTACACCATACTGCACAAATTTACAAAAAATGAGAAAACAAGCGCGAAGCGTGAAATAGCAAGACAAGGAAGAAACAAAAATGGGCGAAAAATACAAATAGCATGGTGGAGAAAAATAGATAAAGAAAGATATAGAACGAATTAAAGAAGGAAAAGCAGAAAGAAGGGAAAAAACACCAGGCCTGCACGGAAGGCCGAATACAGCCACAGCAAAAGCTAGAAGAGCAGCGTTTCAGAGCCTTCTATAAACACCCAATGGATAACTTCTGCAAGCACACTTCCTTGATACCAACTACAGCATTAATAATAAAGCATATTGTGTAGTAGGCTGGCATTCGCTATGCTATTTTTCGACGTTCTTCTGAACACTTGCAAAGAATTTCGTGCCAATTGTTCATGCCATGGCTGATGACGATAAGGAATTGTGCCGGAAGTGGGCATGTGCCGCAGTAAATAGGTGAACAAGAACAAGATTTTGCAATGAATTGGATCCTCGGGCGACGCACTCATTACGTGTTTCGCGTTGTGTAACGACTGGTTGTTCTTTCGCTGAGACATGGCTGTGCCTTCCGCACAGGCCTGGCATTTTAGGGGCGAAGCTCCTTATAGTGGCACCCATTCGTCCCTCGTAGTCGTAGTCGTAGTGTGTCACCAGACTTACGCTTTGACCTCCAAGGTGGTGCCGGTGGGAGATTTCCCCTGTGCGTTGTTCAACAATCAAAAAAATTCGCAGCGTGCACGTTAACTAAAAGCCGAATTCTTCGGTCTCTCATTTCCCATTAGTAGCCATTGACATGTTCCAGTGGGAAACGTTAGTAGAAGTATAAGTGTTAAAAGCCGACTTCTGCTGTCTCTCATTCCTAGTAGTCGCCATTGTTTACCTCCAAGGTAGCGCCCGGTGAGATTTCTCCTGTGCGGGATTAAAAAATAAAAATTTTTTGTTCAAAACGCCGTTGATTGATCAAATAAACCAACGGAAGACGCCAGATGTTTCTAAAGCAAAACAAAAAGAAGACGATGGTAAGGCAATGGTTTTATAATCAAAACCATACCGATACAGTTTTGTAATTGCCGATGCTCGTTGCCGTCGGTGTGTGCTCGTATGGATAAGGATGCCGAAAGGCAGGCGCACAGGACAGCGCGGCGCGCGCTCGCAGACAGGACCCTGAAGTGAGAGCACGCGAGGCAGAAGCGCGCCGGGAAGCTGCGCGACGTCGCCGCCAAGATCCTGCTGTACGGGAACAAGAAGCCACTTCAGCAAGGCAGCGTCGGCAAGATCCCGCTGTACGTGAACAATAAGCTGCAACGGCACGTCAGTGTGAGCAAGATCCTTCCGTACGGGAACAAAAGGCCACATCAGCAAGGCAGTGTCGGCAAGATCCTGCTGTACGGGAACAAGAAGCCACATCAGCAAGGCAGCGTCGGCAAGATCCCGCCGTACGTGAAGAAAAAGCTGCAGCGGCACGTCAGCGTTGGCAAGATGCAGCTGTGCGGGAACAAGAAGCCACAAAAACAAGCCAGCGTCGGCAAGATTCCTCCGTACGTGAACAACAAGCTCCAAAGGCACGTCAGCGTCGGCAAGATCCTTCCGTACGGGAACGAGAGGCCAAGGCAGCACGTCAACGTCCCGAAGCAGATCTTGAAAACGTTCGACAATAGGAAGCGGCGAAGAAGCGTGCATATCGCCAGGCGAATTAACGGAAGAGAATATCATGGCATTACTTCCAGGAGCTTTGCCCAATCTCATCATCATTCACCTCGTGGATCTGCCGTCATTTTTTTTTTAAATTTTGTGCGTTGTGGTTACGGACACCGGCGGCGGTAGCGGCAGACAACTCCGGAAGTGCGTGACTCCAGTTTTGACCTCACAACAGCTTTAGCTGTAATAGAAAAGGAAAGTTAGCAAGAAAGAAAAATTACATCGTCTCCCGCTGAAAGGAATTTATATATATGCGAAGCAGGCGTCACTAACACTTACACTGTCGGCGGCGCTTATGCTGGTGCTGATTGCGTCATTGCTCATTAAAGAAACCTGGGGATGCACAGAACACGCAGTGATAGACCAAGCACACAGTGACGCGTCTGCATGGGCTGTCTTGGGAAGCACTGTGCGGCTTGCTTCCTTCCTTGACTCTTATGTTTCGGCGCGTACCTACTACAAATGATTGACCAATAAACTGGTGGTCAATATAATTAGGCAACAATTAAAATTTTGATGAAAAATGAATCAGTCATTTAGGCATTACGGAATTGAGCAATCTTGAGGTTACATAAGATGTAAGTACAGATCTAATATTTTAAATAAATATCTAAATTACAATTCCAAAGTACTACATTTTATTAAGAATAAATTGACCAGTAAACCGTATGTCTCTAAGAAATTTGCTGATACATATGAAGATGTTGCTGTTCAGTGGCCTGAATAGGAAGCACCATGGTGAAGGATATTTTCAGAATAAGGAAAATGTATATTTTAAATGCGAAGAATTTCTTAGCGAACTTCGGTGTCATTGCGGGTATCTATCTATCTATCTATCTATCTATCTGTCTTGCCGCCTACGATATTTAGCTCTCTTGGCCGTTTAGATTAAGGAATCGGTACCAAGCTTGGTAGGACGCAACATGACTGTATGAAGAAAAAAATTTACTAGTCATAACTTGAAAATCTAGGAAAAATCCAGAAACCAAAGGACTCCGGTGCGCGGATTTGAACGTGGGACCTCTGCGTCGTGAAAGCGAGGCGTTAACCACCCAGGCCACCCCAGAGAACTGGCAGTGGTTTCGTTCACATGGCATGTTTCAAAACTAGTATGGTATGACATGATTGCATGGCGAACACAAGTGACAGACCCTAGCATGAAAGCATGAAACTCATCACATGCGTTTCATTTAAGTACGTGACTACATGCCAAACTCATGATGTGCTCGCGGGCCTTTCGCTAGCGTCACATATACCGAATTTGGTATTATGGTGCGTGGACGGACGGCGAAGGTATGATACTGGTGCAAACATGATAAACATCAGATGCGTGTCGTGTAACAACATTACATGTCACGCTCATCATGCGCTGGCGGCCGTTTCGCTAGCTTCAATTATACCAAATTTCGTATTACGAGACGTGAGTAGATGACGAAGGTATGATACTGGTGCAAACATAGTAAACATGAGATGCGTGTCTTATAACGACATGACTACATGCTACGCTCATGATGCATTCGCGGCCGTTTAACTAGCTTCACATGTACCAAATTCGGTATTACGTGACGCGAATGGACGACATATGTAAAGGACACATACAAACACGATAATCACGACATGCGTGTCATGTAACCGCATGACTACATGCCACACTGATGATGCGCTCGCGGCCGTTTCGCTAGCTTCACATATGCCTAATTTAGTGTTAGGTGACGTCAATGCATGACGAAGGTAAGTGACTGATGCAAACATGATAATCATGAGATGCGTGTCATGTGAGAACATGACTGCACGCCACAGTCAAGGCGTCAATACATTTCGGCGTGACGCGGTGCGCGTGCTCACCGGCGTTCATTTCGTCGGGTCACGCCGGCGTTGACACGCCAGGCACTGGTCCTGCCATATACTCGCAGGCACGCTCTGCGCTGCGTTGCTTTGAAAACATGTGCGTTTCCGCTCGTCCGGCGTCCCCCCGTCATGAAAAGAGGGAGACGCAGTGTTGTCTGGGTAATGCATCGGCGCGAAATGCAGCACGTCACAATTCGCTCTGGTTGCCATCGGGCCGCGCCAACGGACGCTCGTCGCGCCTGGCGTCACAGTCAAGGCGTCAATACATTTCGGCGTGACGCGGTGCGCGTGCTCACCGGCGTTCATTTCGTCGGGTCACGCCGGCGTTGACACGCCAGGCACTGGTCCTGCCATATACTCGCAGGCACGCTCTGCGCTGCGTTGCTTTGAAAACATGTGCGTTTCCGCTCGTCCGGCGTCCCCCCGTCATGAAAAGAGGGAGACGCAGTGTTGTCCGGGTAATGCATCGGCGCGAAATGCAGCACGTCACAATTCGCTCTGGTTGCCATCGGGCCGCGCCAACGGACGCTCGTCGCGCCTGGCGTCAGACTATAGTGTGCTCGCGCTTTGCTAATCTAGCGTCGCTGTGCTAAGCGTGTGCGCGTGTCAATGCTACATTAGAGTAAATTGAGCCCTTTATGATGGTGAAAAACTTTCTTCGTCAGAAGGCCAAAAAGGTAAATAATACTTAAAAAATTAAAAAGCACAGTTGTGAGCGGTTTTTAGGCTGCTGGCTGGAGCGGCCAGGCAGTGCCTAGCCGCGGCATCCTCCGCCCAAGTCACCAGCCGAAGTAGCGGGTCCGGCCTGGTGCTGGACAAAACAGCCTCCCACTGCTGCGGACTTCGGAGGTGCCAAGAGGCAGGGGGCAAGTGTGCCAGACAGGAGCCTAAATATGTGCCCATAGTTGGCGATTGAGTACCACCTAAGCGGCAGGCCGGCGAGTATGTTCCGGGGTGGAAGAGGGCAAGACGTGCAGGAGTAAAGAAGGTGCGGGCCTGAAGTTGGCTGCACGGGTGCTGTTGGTGCTGGGAAAGGGATTAGTGTGGGGGGAGGTGAGGCGGGAGAGGCGGTAGTGTGATGTGGTGTCGTGTTATGTGAGAAGCGCATGTCGCGTATTCATCCCCGGCGGGGCCGGGCTTGCTCGGTCGGTCGAATCGCGAGCGATAGAATTGGCCGCCTCGTTGCCTGTATGACACGCGTGAGCGGGTAACCAGATGATATAAATGTGGCGAAAGGAAATGGTGCCAGACCGCAAGATGCGTGTGGTCAGGGGTGCCACCCTTCCGACCACGTAGTTATATACCGCGGGTTACGAGTCGGAAAAAATCTATTCTGCTGAGGTTTGTGTAAGCTGTGACAGTGGCTACTTTGCGCTCGTCCTGTGTAAGGTCGTTTCGGGCGTGATTTCTTGAGGGGCGCACTGTAAGTTTCGAACTGCTTGTCATTCTTTGGGTGAAAATGCAATATGTTGCTGTAGCACTCGTTCCTTCCTCCTTGTGGCAAAACAATGTAAAATAAACGCACAACTCGCAGCGGCGATGATTCTTTTCACTTTCGTGCTTTGATGATTCTCAAAAAAGAATTCAGCTATGTTTTCTATGTGGCTCGTGTAACAGTAACTAAAACGTATTAATGTTTTCAGCCTCTTGAACCTAAAAGCAAAGAAAAGCGGCACGAAGAGGCACAAAGGTATAAAAATCTGACATACTTATGACATTGGGCAGAGAAACACGTTTGTATTATCTTCATAAGAAATCACTCGGACCTACGTGTGAAACAAGGAGCCTTACCTTAAGGTGGCATCATTCCACAACCACTCTTTGACTATGACGGACCGGACCGACCATGCCCTCCGAGATGGCGTGGCAGGTTTTTCTGCGGCCGTCCCGATCGCATGGAGAAAGCGTGCTTCCAGAGGTAGGCATGTCCCGCTCTTTTCTCCGCACCGCAGCTATTCTTCGTATGGTCGAAAACATTGCCGCGCTGTTGTCAAAGCTTGCTTGTGGCGAGAAAAAAAATGATTTCGCACTTTTATATATCTTCGTCCTTTTTTTGGAAATGTCTAGCCATGGTGTACGAAAGGTAAAGTTAATGCTTGGGCGTTAACTGAGATTTTTGCTGTAGATTTGCACCACCCATTTCACAGCGCCAACAGTTGCGATTCGTCTGAAATAGATCCACATGTGCTGGAAACGTACTGCATTTTAAAGTTTGCAGGCTGTATAATATGAAACGCACAGGTGAAGAAAAAAATGACAGCCCGATTAACAAGCAAAGACAGAAGAGTGCCACGACTTTTTCTTTCCTTTCATGAAACTAGCACTGCTTTTCATTTTAACGCCGTTTTGAGAATGCTCCTGCCAAGCTGCACGAGCAGAATGCAGAGAAAAGATTGCAGGTGGTCACCATATGTCTAGACTATGTCTAGACTGAATATCGCCGGTTCTGTGACAACCACAAGCTGATTACAGGCACCTTCTTGGTCTGTTATCGTCAATCATTCGCACTGGCAAATTTACAGTGTATAGTGGATATGTTAGACAATGCAAGAACGAACATTAGAAATGTTTTCCTCGATCGAGACGTACGCAACACGCGTTGAGAGTTTGATGAACCTGGTATTTAACATTCTAGTGTTACATAGCAGTGACAATGCGTAACTGCTCTTCAGTTGACCGCCTTATAAACACCCGTACGTAATATAATAATAAAAGTATAAGTCAGGACTCAGTGAACCGTTCATCTAGTGAACGCTTCAACTACCGCTATTTTGCATCTTTTCATCGTATATTACTCATATACAAGTTCACCATCTAGCGGATATTCTAGGAACTAAATGAGAGGTCGCTACCTAACACTACATACATCGAGGAGGCACCAGCCATAGCTTCGCCCCTAATATACCATGCGCACTCTGGAATCCTTGCGCTCTGCTGTCTGTTGTGGAATTTACCACCGGCAGAATCCGCACACTCTCGTGGTAGCCGGGCGTGCGAGGCGACAATCGTTCATCTTGCTGTGGACCACGGCCATGGGAACGGCCGGAGAGAAACACGCCGCGTACCTACCGTCTCAGAGACCATTTGCCGACGGCTCCAGTTGAAGAGCGTGCATTTGCACTGCCATTGTAAAAAATATTGGCGGTTTTGGTACAGATAATCAAAGCCCTGTCAATAGGTAACGCATGAACACACTCTGAAGCTTCGATTGTCATATCTAACGTTTATGCAGTGATATTGAGGACACAATATGCAAAACATCTAGTCATAACCTACTTACGCAAAAGGCAGTGTATGTGCCTAAATATTATCTACAAAACTTCTGCAGCAACGTTTACTCCCTTTGGTGGCTCTTTCATTGCCAGTACTTTCCATTTGCTGCTACCTGCTGCATTATAACATAGATTCTAAAACTCTGTTTATGTAACTTTAACGCGGCGCTGCGAATATTTTTTTTTCATTTTTGCCGTTGCTGCAATACTTGTGCATTTACGTGCATAGGATAAGAAAACACATGTAATATCTCTAAAACGTAAAATGAAAACAGCGCATAAACTCGGCACGATTTTGCAATGCTGGAACTGAAATTTATTGACGATTGTGGCTGTCTCGGGCTCAGTTATATTTGAAAAGAGTTAAGCAGCAGAATTTTTCTTGAATCTCAGAAGAACTACAACAGGTATTTCGCTTCGAATAGGGATTTGAATGCACACTCATGGGTACATTTGGCAGGTGAATAAACCTTTGAAATTAGGAATTTGTAAAGCAAGTTAGAGCACATTCTGTGTCTACCTTCGAGTTACACTCACAGTAACAGCACCATAACACACATACACATAATCAGAATAGATCGGACCCCATCGGGCAATTTTGAAGTGTTCAAATATCAAGTCACTGTGGGGCTGCCGGATGATATGCTGCTGTTCACGCGGCCCTTTACAACTTTTTTGTTGACGGTCTTCGCCCCATTTGCACGTCCGACATAGTCGGCCTTCGAACTTGAGCTTTGATAACTGGCGTAGGGGGTGTAAATAGGAAAGCGGATGGTCGTTTAGCCTGGTTTTTATCAGCTTCTTCTTTGTTCATTGATTCAACGAGCTGAACCGATGATGTTTGGTCAGCAGCCTGGCTATCTTGGGGGCTGGTTGTACTGAACTGTGGAGATAACACTGCCGAAACTGGAGACAACGGACCTGATGAAGATTTTGCTGCGGTGGTGTCGAGTTGTTCTTTCTCAGGTGGGCTCCTTTCATCAGGCTGTAGTTCAATGGCTTGTGGAGGCGTTAATAACAACTCAAGTTGAAGGGGTACAGAAGAATTGACTTGGACCACTGTTGCAGGTGAGTTATGAGCATCGGCTGGAGGTGTGAATGCACCAATCTCTACGCGCGGGGGAGATAATTCAGGTGTTGGCGGAGAAACTAGCTGTAATTTTGGGTCCGTGTTAGGAGCGTCGACTGGTCTTGAGGGCGATGCGGACTCAGCAACTTGGCTTGGTTTTGCTTCCACTTTTAGCGACAGTACTTCAGTGTTAAACAATTGGATGGCCTTAGGCGGAGAGACCAACTGTAGTGACATCGGTCGGGCACCCGGCAACGCCGAAGGTGTAGGTGGAGTTGACACGTTAACTATTACTGGCAGTGATGACACCAATTCGGTGGGTCCCGGCGGGGAATGAAAGCCCAGGGATAGCCGCTGGTGCGCCGGTGATCCAATAGGCCCAAGGTGGCTCGACAAGCCAGCATTCACAGGCTGCAATGGGGAGAATTCAATGGGCTTCAGAGGAGAAACTGAACCGAAAGCCAGTGGCTTTTCCATCAAGGACCCTACAGAACGCGGTGGACTAGTCAAGCCAACGGTCATTGGCTGTGATGTGGCGAATTCTATAGGCTTCGGAGGAGAGGCTAAGCCGAGTGTCATTGATGGCTGCATCGAGGACCCAATGGAATCAAATTCACTTCTCAAGCTAGCTGCCTGTGGAGACGATGGGGCGAATTCGATTGGCTTTGGTGGAGAAGCTAAAGATGGAGTCTTCGGCTGGTCCTCCTTAAAAGAAGTGATAGCTCGAGGTGGGCTAGACAAGTTGGTTTCCGTCGGAGGCGTTGGGTTGAATTCGATGGCCTTCGGAGGGGAACTTACGCCCAAAGTCGTTCGCTGTCCGTTCGACAACCCAATAGCCCCAGGTGGAGTTGACAATTTACCTGTTGGTGGTGACTGGGTGAATTCGATGGGCTTCGGAGGAGAGGCTAAACCCAAAGTCATTGGCTGTGCATTCCAGGACCCAATTGCTCCAGGTGGACTTGACAATTCAGCTGTCGTCGGCAGTGATTGGGTGAACTCGATGGGCTTTGGAGGAGAGACTAAGCCCAAAGTCATTGGCTGGTCCTTGGGAGACCCAGTATGACCTGGTGAACTTGACAAGTTAGCTGCCGCTGGCGACGACGGAGTGAACTCGATAGGCTTCGGGGGAGAGGCTAAGCCCAAATTCATTGGCTGGTCTTTGGGGGACCCAGTATGCCCAGGTGGACTTGCCAAGTTAGCAGCTGTTGGCGACGATGAGGTGAATTCAATGGGCTTAGGAGGAGAGGTTAAGTGCAAAGACATTGGCTGGTTCTTCGAGGATCCGTTATGCCCAGGGGGACTTGATAAGTTAGCTGCCGTTGGCGACGATGGGGCAAATTCGATGGGCTTCAGAGGAGAGGCTAAGTCCAAAGTCATTGGCTGGTGCTTCAAAGACCAAAGAGGCCCAGCTGCACCAGACATGTCAACTGCCATTGATCGCGGTGGTGTGATATCAATTGGCTTCGCAGGCGAAGGAGAAAATACGCCTCGAGACTGTGGGTGGCCTGCCAAGAAGTCGATGGGCTTCAGTGGTGATAATAAGCCAGAAGACGCGGGCTGGTTCAACAAGTGTTCAAGCGGCTTTGGTGGAGAACTAAACTCAAGTTGCTTTGCCGGCGAAGGAACGTATTCGAGGGACTTCAATGGAGTGAGGAAGTCCTCTGGTATTGGTCGCGTCTGTGAGAATTCTATGGAACTCAGCGGCGACTCATGAGCCGCTGGTTGGGATGCATGTTCTGTTTTCTTTGAACCTTCTGTCGGTGTCTGCCGGGATTCAACGGTTCCAGAAGGTGTAACAGGGGCTCCATCGCTCTTCATTTGATTTACCTCAGTAGGCGATTGCATGTGCGATTTTGACGTGCTTGGATCAGAACCACTTCTGTGAAGACTGAAAGGCCCTGGTGAAAAAAATGAACCATATAATGTGGGCTGAGCCGTCTGCACACTAGGTGACAAGGCTTGTCTAGATTCTGTGAATGCTTGACCATGCTGCGTCTGTGTGCTTCTGTGGGTTTTATCTTTGTCGACCATGCTGCTCAGTGAAGCGGAGCTGAAAGCTGGCTCGAACTGCGGCGGCTGTATAGTGAGTGGTTGCATGTCGATGTTCGTAAGCTTAGCAGGTTGACAAAACTGGGAGTAGCCTACCGCCGCCGAGCTAGAGGCGGCTGGTTGAACCACGTGCTTAACTGCGATGTCTACGGAACTCAGCACGGTCGTAAGTTCAGGCGATCCCCTGTCGGCCGTGCTTGGAAACTGCAGTGCATGTGAGAACGACGCAGTCTGTGAACATTGAAATGATCCCGTACGGTGCGCCCCCATATTGTCGAGGCTCTGGTTAATGTGGCCACTGTAGCTGGCGTTTTTGGTACCAGAGAAGGCTTGCCTTTCATGTTCCGCTAGGGCAGCTCCCTGTTCCGCTTGTGGCCACACGGATCCAGATAAGCTTCGCCTCGTCAGCATGGATGGTACTCTAGGCCATGTCTTCCTGCTACTCCCCACACTGCGTAGAGATGTTCGCTGAGCTGCACCCCAGCGTGCGCCGCTGCTGACGCCGCATGACGACGCGTGATTGTAGGGGTGCGAATATGAAGAAGCACTTACTGCTTGCGGCTGTCGGCTGAGAGAGACGGGTTTCGGCAAAGACGGACCAGTGATCGATATGGTGGTGAGGCTGGCTGGCAATGCGTTGCTGTTGCTCCATGAGGGCTGACGGGAAGACGTTGACCGGACAGATATTTTCGACATTTGCACTGTTGCGGAGCTCGCGGTGTTCGGGGCCCTGTGCCCCGAAACGTGTCGCCGCATGGTAATTTTGAGAGGCCGCTTGCTCGCTTCCTTGCTTACTTGGCAATTCCTTCTGGGCTTGTACCCACTACGGCGAAGCGACCATGGCGCTCGTGGTCACTATCATAAAAAAAATTCGAACAGAATATAGATGAATAAAGATGAAAAAATTATGGCCTAGGTTATCAACAAAAATTGAAAATGTGCAGTTGTTAAAGCAAAGACAAGCAAATACTACTAAAAACGGCAAAATTTTGGTTTTCAAGTATGTCGTCTGCTCAGTATTTGTTGTTTACTTGGCTTGTAAATTTTTACACATCAGATGACTGTACATGACACGCATGTTGTTGTTATGGGCCCAGCACGCATTCTTGCGCAACTTCATTTTTTTTCTTGGTTAGCACTGAGGGATTGTCAAGCGAAAAAATTCATTTCCCATGATTTAAATTGATTTTCAGATGGGCCCAGCACGCATTCTTGCGCAACTTCATTTTTTTTCTTGGTTAGCACTGAGGGATTGTCAAGCGAAAAAATTCATTTCCCATGATTTAAATTGATTTTCAGATCCTGCTGTAAAGATGGGTGTTTTATAAAATGAAGAAGAATGGAGCAAAATAGAGGTTACCTTCCTAATTTAACGTAAGTTTGAAACAATTCCAAAAATGTTTATTAAACTTTCGACTTCTCAATTATTCATTCCTAGTAAATCCCGCAAAGTGGGTACGTGCCACTATTTTGAACGAAAAGCAAACAAACAATTTTGTCAAACAGACCAGTTCTGGAAATGTTATTACTTCATGGCAACTTAGTGGTTGCCTTAATTTTATTTCTAATCGTTTCGACCGGTAGAGGGGTCTTTGTCAGTCTTACAATAAAAGTAAGGCAAACGTTGAGTTGTGTCTCTTCTCTTGTCAAGTGCTTTTTAGTTATTGAAAAAAGTTCTTCACTGCGTGTGTATATATATATATATATATATATATATATATATATATATATATATATATATTGAAATAACTTGAAATAACTCTGACGAAGGCCGTGCCACGGCCGAAACGTTAGTAAATACGATCCTTTTCTTATGTGCTATCTTCAAGTTATTTCAATATAGAAAATACCCGGACCTGTCGTGCCTTCCCTTCAAGTTCTATATATATATATATATATAACTCATCCCCTGATGAAGGGAGGTCCCCTCCCGAAACTGTTGGGAAATAAATATATTTATCCTTGTTGACAACGCTCCCGTTGTGCCATATCCCATACCTATATATATATATATATATATATAAGTCAAGTAGATCCTCCAAGAGAACGGTAACAACGGAAGTGTTTAATTCGACAGTTTCGGCCAGAGTCTGGCCTTCATCAGGAGTCATGGTACATTCTGTTTGCGCTCACATTTATAGTATTTTGGGTAAAAAATGAGAGGGAAGGAACGAAAAAAAAAAAAAAAAAAAAAAAAGTTTGAAAAACGAGAGAGGGAAGGATATCCAGAAAGTTCCAGGTTCCACTGTGCTTCGCGAGTGGCGTCGTCAGTGTGTATTTTCTTAGTATTGCGTTCAGTGCAGTTTGGTGGCGGTCCCTTTATTGTAGACGGGGCCTGGCTAAGGTAAGGGCTTGCGTGTCGCGAAAAATGCTTTTTTTTATTATTATTTTTTATTTTTTATTTTTTAAAGACCGTCACTAATTCGGCGTCGGGGACAGCGTTCCGAGGCTCCAGGAAGTCGGCGCGGGAGAAAATGTTTCTTAAGGCGCTGTCTGTCGTTTTGAATGCTATTTTGCTCTGCGAATCCGCGTTTGGGGGTTTTAATTGTGTATGGGGTGGCCCTTCTATATGTCGGGCTTTGTTGTCGAAATGCGGGAAGGGTTTCCAAACTGCGAGAAAGGACGTTTGAAGTGATTGCTATTTTGTACTGGGAAACCGCGTTCGGGGCGTTTAGTTGTGTATGTGGATGTCGGGCTTTGTTGCCAAAATCGGGGAAGGGTTGCCAAAAGGCGAGAAGGGGCGTTTGAAGTGATTGCATTTTGTTCTGGGAATCCACGTTCGTGACACTCTCCATCACCCCTGCCGCCACAAATCTCGACGAAAACAACCAGGCCGCATGGCAAAACGTCCTTCTAGAAGCATCACTCAAGCTAACAGAAATTGCAATCAACCACAGTGAAAAACAAGTAAAGAAACTGACCAACATGACCAACGCCATTCTGCGCGACAACAACCACTTATCAAACGAGGAAATCACCCTACTAACAGAGTTCGAACAGAATAAATACCAAGAGGTCAAGAAAACTAAAATACAGAAACTTAAAAGAGACAATGTTTCCAACCCCACACTACCAGACGCTACACTGTATGACTACAACACATTCACCCACGAGGAAACTCACGGCACAAACAAGAAAACACCTATCAACACTCACTACGACGCTGCGATTATAAACCTATCAGACACGAGTTTGTCAACTGATGAAGTAAAACTATTATCTAAAGGACTAAACTTCTGCCCAACTAGAAAATCTTTCGATGAGTTTCACTTACTCCGAGACCTCGACAACTTCGCTAGAAAATTGAGGCTGCACGAATATTTCTTGGACAAGCCGTCTAACATTCCAAAGACTCCCCGCCACCAAACAAGCGATTGGACACCAAAAAGTCATCGAGACAAGTGTCTGGACTTATATATTAACGCGGTCCAGAAAGATATATTACAGGAGTATCACAGACAGAAGGGAAAGCGGGAAAACATGACAAAATCCGAGAAAAAGAGTATGCAAAACCTAACATCTAGGACTGATATAATAATAAAGCCCGCTGACAAAGGAGGGGCAATTGTAGTCCTAAATACAACCGACTACCTACAAGAAGCATACCGTCAACTAAACGACTTAAAATTCTACGAACGCCTCCCAGGGGACCCGACAGAGAAATACACGCGTATTGTAGCAACAGAACTGAAGAAGCTGTTGGACGAGGGAAGAATAACACGCAGTGAGCACAAATTAATGTGGCCAGTACACCCTCGTCCAGGGCGCTTCTACATACTCCCAAAAATTCATAAACCCGGTAATCCAGGCCGACCAATCATTTCAGGTATAGGCACAGTAACCGAGCCCATATCAGGGTACGTAGACAAATTAATAGGCCACATTCCGTGCACTCTCGGGTCGTACGTAAAAGACACCTCACATTTTCTTCGAGATATTGCAGACCTGCGCATTCCGAAACACTCATACTTAGTTACCCTTGATGTGTCTTCACTTTATACAAATATTCCCCACGATGATGGCATAGCGGCATTAAAAAACACATACACAAACCATAGACAACCTGACACCCCAGATTTCTCTGCCATCGCAAGCCTCACAAGACTTGTATTAGAACTGAACTCATTCGAGTTCAACCAAGAGTACTTTCGACAAATCAGCGGCACCGCCATGGGTACCAAACTCGCACCAAACTATGCTAACATTTTTATGGGAGAACTAGAAACCGAATTTTTGTCCCAAACTCCCTTGAAACCACTCCTATACAGGCGGTACATTGACGATATTTTTCTTATTTGGACTCACAGCGAGGATGAACTGCTAAACTTTATCGATACTTACAATACTGTGCATCCAAACATACACTTCACACACACCTACTCACAAGTAACCGTAAATTTCCTTGACGTTACCATAATAATAGAAGATGATAAACTTTCCACAACCCTCTACCGCAAACCAACAGATCGACAACAGTACCTCCATTACCAAAGTGATCATCCACGCCATTGTAAAAACAGCATTCCATACGGCCAGGCCCACCGTTTTAAGCGAATTTGCTCAAAAGACACTGACTTCCACGCGAGCTCACAAAAGCTTAAACTCGTGCTCGAAAAACAGAAATATCCTCCACATGTAATTGATGACGCTATTCAAAAAGCTAGAAAACTTCAGCGTGATGACCTTCTGATGAAGCGGCCACCACAACACAACCTGCAACAGACACACCTATGTTTAACATACAGCACGAATTTCCCCAACGTTAACAAAATCCTTAAACGACATTACAACATACTGGAACAAAGTGAACGTCTAAAACGTGCATTCCCATCGGCTCCTGGCGTCGTTTACCGACGAACACGCAACCTCAAAGACACACTTGTAAACTCCCAAATCAATACTTCAACTTCCGACAGTTCATGCCGACCTTGTCTGAAGCCTCGATGTTTTGTATGCAAAGCGATGCGAGATACAAGCAAGGCAAGCAGCACACAATCCAACTTTTCAATTAACATACGAGGAAATCTAACATGCGATTCCCCTAATGTGGTATATCTACTTGAATGCAACGTGTGCGGCATGCAATACATCGGACAAACGGAAACACCCTTTAGGATTCGTTTCAATAATCACAGAGCCCACGCGAAATCAGCGCCGAATCTACCTCTATCAAAACACCTTAACCTTCCCGGCCACTCCTTCGACAAATTGTCAGTCACACTTTTAGAAACAGGATTTAAATCAAACCGGGAACGTGAACAACGTGAATCATACCTCATACACCGATTTAACACCCTCGAAAAAGGCATAAATGAAAGTCCGGGTACACTTGCAGCAATCAAAGCACTATAATATATACATATGCATTTATATGTGTATATGTACTTATGCATATGCACATATGTATGGGGGTGTATGTGTGTATATGTAAGTTTATAATTGTAATCATAACAGTTCAAGATTTCGCGGCACTGTGGCGGCGACGAGGACTGGACAACTACAAATATCTTTGCGTGTTTCAGTGAACCACTGTCGTCTATTTCTACTTCTCTGAATAACCGAACAATAGTTGTAAGCCCGACTTGTCGAAGGGTCACCGCATGCACAACTAAAAGCCCCGAACGTGGATTCCCAGAACAAAATGCAATCACTTCAAACGCCCCTTCTCGCCTTTTGGCAACCCTTCCCCGATTTTGGCAACAAAGCCCGACATCCACATACACAACTAAACGCCCCGAACGCGGTTTCCCAGTACAAAATAGCAATCACTTCAAACGTCCTTTCTCGCAGTTTGGAAACCCTTCCCGCATTTCGACAACAAAGCCCGACATATAGAAGGGCCACCCCATACACAATTAAAACCCCCAAACGCGGATTCGCAGAGCAAAATAGCATTCAAAACGACAGACAGCGCCTTAAGAAACATTTTCTCCCGCGCCGACTTCCTGGAGCCTCGGAACGCTGTCCCCGACGCCGAATTAGTGACGGTCTTTAAAAAATAAAAAATAAAAAATAATAATAAAAAAAAGCATTTTTCGCGACACGCAAGCCCTTACCTTAGCCAGGCCCCGTCTACAATAAAGGGACCGCCACCAAACTGCACTGAACGCAATACTAAGAAAATACACACTGACGACGCCACTCGCGAAGCACAGTGGAACCTGGAACTTTCTGGATATCCTTCCCTCTCTCGTTTTTCAAACTTTTTTTTTTTTTTTTTTTTTTTTTTTTTTTTTTTCCGTTCCTTCCTTCTCATTTTTTACCCAAAATACTATAAATGTGAGCGCAAACAGAATGTACCATGACTCCTGATGAAGGCCAGACTCTGGCCGAAACTGTCGAATTAAACACTTCCGTTGTTACCGTTCTCTTGGAGGATCTACTTGACTTATTGCAACGCTACGGCCATTTTCGCCACCATGCCTGCCTATATATATATATATATATATATATATATATATATATATATATATATATATATAGACAGAGAGAAAGAGAGACAGAAGGCATGACAAGTCCAGGTAATTTCTGTATTGAATAACTTTGCAGATAGCACACTTGAAAAGGAAATTGCCTTTACTAAAACGTTAGTAAAGGCAATTTTCTTTTCAAATATGCTATCTGCAAGTTCATTCAGCGTATATAGATATGTATATATTTCATGAGATGCGTGTCATGTGACTACACGACTACATGCCACATTCAAAGCGCCAATACATTTCGACGTGACGTGGTGTGCCTGCTCACCGGCGTTCGTTTTGTTGCGTCCGACCGGTGTTGCCACGCCAGACGCCGGTCCTGCCATATACTGGCAGATGCGTGCTGCGTTGCGTTGCGTTGCTTTGACGCATGCCCGTTTCAGCGCGTCCGGCGTTCCTCCGTCGCGAAAAGAGGGAGTCAGTCAGTCAGTCAATGAACTTTACTTACAAATTGTTCTGAGGAGCCGATTCCCCTCAAGAGGGAGGGTCGGCTGCGGGCCGCACCCACGTGGGGACAGGAAGAGCGAGCCCTTCCGCCAAGTTGCGGGCCCTCTGGACAGCCCGGATTTGGACCTCTCGGTCCGAGCTGGTAATTGCCGTCCTCCAGGCAGCTTCTGTGCTGAGAGGCTCGCCATCGCGCAGCGCCGCGCATTGCCAGAGCATGTGGGGTAACGTGCAACGTCTCTCTTCGCAATGAGGGCATTGCGGCTTTATGCTGTCGATAAACTTGCTGTACACTAAAGGCGACGGGTAAGTACCCGTTTGCAGCCTTCTTAAAGTGACTGACTGGGCCCTAGAGAGTTGCGGGTGCGGGAGCGGAAAGCTACGCCTGGCCAATTGATAATTTTTGCAAATTTCGTTAAAGATGAGGAGCGAATCAAGCTGCCGCATGCCATCCCCAAAATTAGATGCCGATTGCCCGTCACGGTGGGACAGTTCGCGTGCTCGGGCATGGGCAAGCTCATTGGCATTGGGGATAACAGGGTGGACATCCTTGCCCATGTGGGCAGGAAACCAGGTGATGTGGCCGTCGATTTCCGTGCAATGTGGTCTTTTGGTAAGAAGATGGGCCGCCTGCTCACAGACTGATCCGGTCATGAACGCTTGTGCAGCAGCTCGAGAATCAGTGAAAATGCGCGTGCGCATCGGAATCGCCACGGCCATTGCTATAGCAGCCTGCTGAAAAGAGGGAGACGCAGTGTTGTCTGGGTGACGAATCATCACGGATTGCAGCATGTCGCATTTCGCTCCAGTTGCTGTCTGGCCGCACCGATGGACGCTGGTCGCGACTGGCGTCAGACTATAGAGTGCTCGTGTTTTGCTAAGGTAGCGTCGCTGGGCCTAGCGTGCGCGCGCCTCAACGCTACATTGGAGTATATTGGGCCCTTCATGATGCGCTCACGGCAGTTTTGCTAGCTCTACGTATACCCAAATTTGTGTTCCGTGACGTCAATGGATGACTAAATATATTACTGGTACAAGCATAATAATCCCGACACGCGTGTCATGTAAGAACATACCATGCTCATAGCGTGCTCACGAGCGTTTCGCTAGCTCCACGTATGTTTTTGGTATCATGTGATGTGAATGTGATGTGGTATCATGTGACGTGAATAGATTACGAAAGTAAACGACACATCCCGACATGATAATCATGCCACGGAAGTCATGTACGACATCATTTTTATGTTAGGGTCTGTCGCTTGTAATCGTCATGCAATCATGGCATGTAATACCAGTTTTGCAACATGTCATGTCAACGAAATGAACGCAAGAGCTGCAGGACCATGAATTGTAAATCATAATATTAATGACATGCACGTCATTATTTTCATGTTAGGACTAGTCAAGCTTGTTCTTTATACAGCCATGCTAAGCCATACCAAGTTTGGTATCGATAGTAATATCGAAGCAGCCAGGAGAGCTAGAAGCCGTAGGCGGCTAGATAGATAGGTACGCTAAAAGTCGCCGAAGTTCGCCAAGAAATGCTTCGCATTATAAAATACTGATGTAATGAGACCATTAAGAAGCCTATTACACCTCACAGTAGTACCCTTGCAACTCCACACATTTCTCTCAGCGGTGCTCCCATTGTTGGAAGCATTCCGAGAAGGCCTCTTTCGAAATAAAGTTTAGAGCTGTCGTTGCAGTTCTAATGTCCTCCCTTGTCTGCAATCGCTCTCTTTTCATTGCCGTCTTGAGCATTGGAAACAGCCAGAAGTGGCAGGGGGCCGTATCATGAAAGTAAAGAGCCTGTTGAGCTACAAAGGTCTGACTTCTGGCCAAAAAATTCTGAACGAAGTGTGAAGAATGTGTAAGAGCATTGTCGTGATTGATGCGCCACTTTCCTGTAGATCCCAACTCGGATGTTTTGCGCCACACGGCCTCACGTAGGCGTCGGAAGCACCCCTTTAGTACTCTTTTGTGAATGTTTGTCCCCGTGGTGCGTACTCGTGGTGTACCACACCTCAGGAGTCAAAGAAAGCACTGAACATCACTTTATGTTGTTGCGCACTTGGCAGGCCTTCTTCTTCATGGTGACGTGAAATGCTTCCTTTATGACGACTGAAATTTGGTTTACGGGTTGTACCCATACAACCAAGACTCATCACCAGTAATAATGGTGTACATGATGTCAAGGTCACTGCTTCTTAAATTCTGCATGACCAGTGAGACTTCACACGAAGTTGCTTTTGCTAAACCATGAGCAGTTTTGGCACGAATTTTGCCGCAACTCTCTTCATGGCCGACGGTTTGGTCTTAATGAATTGTGTAAAAAGAGTGCTGATGTCTACCTCTTACGGCAGTTTTCGGTTAGTTACACGACGGTCCCACATCATTCTCCACCAATGTGAGGCTGTCTTCAAGCTGATTGTATCATTCATTAATTGGTGTGCGGCTCATGGCGTCGTCCCCGAAATCTGTCTTGATTTTCCGAAGGGTTTCCACTTGGCAATTGCCCAAAATTGCCCAAATCTCAAAATTTGATGTAGTAGTGCTGTTGCAGTCACTCCGTCATTTTCCATGCAATGAAAAAAAAACGACGAAAGCACTACGAGTTCTCACTCAAACAAACACTGTGTCCCAGCGACTGACGCTATTCACAGACGGGAAGAAAATCACGCGTGTGCACGACAGTTCAAGGCTGGTGGATGCAAGCCCATTTCTTTCAAATCCATCAGGTGCTCGCAAAAAAAAAGTAAAGTCTGATACTTCTCTAACAGACTTATATTCAGACTTTTTGGACACCTTTATGCTGTGATGATATAATAAATGAGCTTTGGGATCCCCTGTGCAGTATTACTGGAAGAATGGTGATGTTACATCTAAACGCCGTTACTAAGTAAACAATTGACCCGGAGCAATACGGACCACTGAAATCAAGGTTATTACTGAATTGGCGTGCTTTTGATGTCACGCACGCATAATGCTGCATTTAGACAGGGAGCCCAAAGTCATCAACTGATAGAATGACTTTTATATTCTGCGTGCTGTCAAGATTTACTACGTAAAGTATTGGTGGGGTAATGCCTTCTAACCGGCTGTTCACAAAGTGGAAGCAAGCGAAAAAAAGTACAATGCTTTTTAGTAAAAGGTCGAAAAGACGACTATGAGTACTAAATAGATGATCTCGCATAACAACGATGACGGAAGTATCATAAGAAAAAAATAAATGCAACAATATAGAGAGATGATGGCATGGAGGCACTATATACATTGAGTATATATGATATCGTTTGTTGAATAAAATATCTATGGGCAGAACGCTGGGTGTGAATTCTATCAGCAAACATGACCGATTCCAAAAATTATGAGATTATGAAACGAATGAACTGCCAGTATCTCCTGAAAAGCAAAACAATGGTCGCAATACTGAGGTTTACTAAAGCGCTCGACTCCTGGGTAATGTGCTAAAACTAATTTACGTTAATTTCTCTTTTAGAAATGCGTCGGTTAAAGGAAACGGCTAATGGAGATATTCGCTGTGGTTCTCGTGTGACTTCAAAGAATACGCGAGGCTTCTGACATTAATATTTCATGCCGAAGCCGTGACTCCATTTCTCGAATAGCCAATATTATGAAATGTGCGCACAAATAGAAAGTAGTTCGCTTGCTCACTTTCTCCATTTTCTTTTGAAAGTGTAAGCAAGGTAAAAATTAATATTCATTTAAAAGACTAGAACATGTTTGCACTTAAAGTGTCCGGTACTAATTTTGTTTTAATGGAAAGGTCTAGTGCGTGGTCCAATTCACTGTCGTTCATATCTTGAAAAGATGAATGCAGATGTCATTTTTATGCGACGACACGTTGATTGATCTCAGCAATGCTTGTTGCATCAGAACAAGAATGTAATCCTTGGTGACTAATTCATGCGTGTTTTTTACTAGAATAATGCAAGTTCTGAGAGCGTTGCAAAAATAAAAGTACGAGGCAAATACGTGGAAACCCTGAAATAGCTACCTGGTTTCTTTGCATGAAAATCGCAATGTTGAAGCTGCATACACTGGCAAATATAACACCGAAACTTTGGCGGAGCTTGCACAATACCACGCAAGGTTTGAAACAGCGAAGCTGAACAATTCCGGTGACCACAGTGGATGCTTGCACGTTTTTCGAGGCCTTGCAAGCTGATGCAGGCTTTAGATAGCTTGGGTGTTGTTTCTAGGCTAAGGCTATATAATTCGAGGTTGTTTCTGCGCTGATTCTCGGCGCAAAGGGCCTGGTTGCTTCAAGGTCACTGCTGTGCTTTAGCTAAGCCATGCTGTGTTTTTTTTCTGCCTTTCATCTGAGTGCAAAGAGGTCTGAGTTAAGCCAATTACTGCCACAGACAACACCCGGTTGTGCGAACTCCAGGGACAGAAACTAGCGCCTAAACGAAGCGTTCGAGGCCTGCACCAGACCAACGTGCCGTATACACACACACACACACACACGCAAAGATATATATATATATATATATATATATATATATATATATATATATATATATATATATATATATATATATATATGACTACGTCCTCTTTGGTGTAGGCTTTCTACCCCTTCGGCGTCTTCACGCTTCCAACGTTGCCTTTCTCATTTTTATTTATTTATTTATACATGTACCTACATCGCCCTTACGGGCATTATTGTAGGGGGGAGAACAAGCAAAAGAGTACAGTACAGTCGATATACCGAAAAAGATGGTTGCGGATAAAAGGCTGTATCGTTTGAAAGAACATAGTCATAACAAAGTGAAACAACAAAGTGACACAACACTGTCATAAATAAGGCATCAAATTGCAAATACAAAGCAAAACATTTGATGTAATAGAAAGGTTTAGAGCAGCGCAACGCAGTATTCCCATTTGCGTTGACAATTTTCACCTGGACGTGGGGTGGGTAATGTGACTTACCCGAAGTATGCGGCAGAAAACCCTCACCGAGGGCTAGAGATTTCTGCGATCTACTCGCAACGAACAGTACGTCGAACAGCTTCCTTGTTGACTCTTTTCTACTGTGGCTGGCCGCTCTCCTCAAGTTTTAAGAACCAATATCCTCGGGGGCTACCTTTGGACGCCGTCCAGCGATATACCGGCGTCCACACTCGTATCACAATACCTGTTCCACTACTGCAAAAGAAAAAAAACTGCACCGTACGTCTTTCCATCCGTGCGCACGTGCACCTGTTCATCCATCCGTCCATGCGTCCGTCTGTCCACCTATCCATACGTGCGTCAGTCCGTTCATCTGCTCACCCAAGTTTCCCTCCAATTGTCCCACCCCCATTGTGCCCATGCGTCTTTGCGTCCATGCGTCCATCCGTCCGTACGTCCATCTTTCATTCGTCTGCCTATATTTTAGACTAGTCTGCGACTTCAGCGTAGACAGAACAGATTGTATACGGTCTTGCTTATAACACTCATGATCAATCATTTCGTGGAGCTGAGTGAAAGTTTTATTCTATTCAAACTATATTGAGGTTTTGCTGATATCTGACTCCAAAACTTGACGCACATACATGACAGCATTCAGTACAATACAAAGTTTGCCGTAGCATGATGACTGATATTTTATATAAGTAGAAAGAGAAAGAAATTGAGAGAGAAAGGGCTGTATCAGCTGCAGCTGCTGCTTCACTAAAAGCACAGATTTCTGCTGTTTTTGTTGGTCTTCTCGTTCTATTCCTCAGACCTAAGGGCTGCGTTGCTCTGAACAAATTGGTATATAGCGCTTCATTTGAGTAAGTCCCAGAGTGCCAACTTCAAAGTGATTTTGCGCGTGCATAAAATAAAAACCACATTCACACACAGGAACTTCCTAGTTGCTGTTTTATATTGCACATTTATAAAGTTATGTCTACGCTAGCACACGCTATGATTTTATGTTTTGGAATCAAACAATCAGCTCAGTCTAATAGCGTTAACAGAGGTGCCCCGCCATATTATTATTAGGTGATTTCTTGTATTTCCATCGGCTAAATAGCAAGAGGTGTGAAATTCGTGAAGTAATAAATGTCAAAAAAGAGGTCTGAAACATTTTTGAAAGCGATTTGGCCTTGTGAATGCAACACGGAGAAAAACATGGACGAGCTTACTGTGCTAATACTAAATACTACATAAGCTATTGAACGTATACTTGTTCACATTAAATGAGCTATCACCGTTCTGATTTCAGTAGTTGTTAACGGACTGACGGTCTTTCAGAAAGTTTATAATGTTAACGTTGCTAACAAGAGGCTGCTATTGCCTTTTTTCTGTCTCCAAGGGCTAACAAAAATTTCTTTTAACACGTATATTCAGTTTTATTGAGCGAGATAACGTTATCATGCCCATGCAACATGCTTTCAGAAAAAAAAAAAGAAAGTGACCGAAACTGTGCTGCTTGCGCAGAAAGAATTCCGTCTTCGAAACTTTCAAGAAAGATGCCGAGTAGTACCATTCTTTATGATGGTAAGAAAGCCACCTACTCCTTCGGCAGCTTAATCATACAATACTTTTTGCCAAATTTAGCGCTATTGAATTCGATGACGTGCCGCTGAACTCGTGAACTCATATTTGTCGCATTGGCATCGATACGTCAACATTAGTGTGAGCTCATCAGAAACGCGAGGTGTTGATTCAGGTGGGTGGCAGAGAAGTTTGCTGGGGCCTTTTTGTTTAATTCATATATTAACGACATCATGGTCACTTAAAATGTTTCATTTTATGTTAAACTCGCCAATGACGCCAATCTACTTTGCAGTAATAAACATCTTGACAAATTGATAACAAAAGGTTGTGGAATACTGGCCTCACTAGAAGGCTTATCGAAACTACATGAACAAGAAAATAATGTGGCTAAAACAAAAGTAATCCTGTCACACCATAAATTTTAAATTATACTCTGGTGCGAATGTTTGACTAATGGCTCGGAAAACATAAGTTTACCATTATTTAAACTCCTGGTGTTTAGTTTACTGAAAAGCTGCTCTGGAATGTGCAAATCAGCCACGTGTGTTTAGTTAGCTGTATAGCGTTTTACTGGTCTCTCAAACCACAAAAACTACGTTCTTACTAACCATATAAACAGGTTGCTTTTCTAGTCTTTGAATATGGTTCAAGTGAATTATTGCACAATTGTATAAGACATTGGCACACCCAAATTCTTTAGAAAGCTCCGCATTCTACAAAAGTAGGCTATGTACATAATTTACAACTTGGCCAAAGATCATCCTTCTGCACAGATATTCTCAGATGCCGATATTGCAATGGTCTTAACAATTCATAATTCACGCCTTGTTCGTAGATATAAATACTAAATAAAGAACAATGTTCTAAATCTTGCACATTTAGCAGTTGCGGCTCGTTGAAATTTTTGAATAAGAACGCCATGAACAAACCACGGGATCCATATGCTAAGAATATGTTTGCCCGCTGTGCTAAATCTTTTATTGCAAAATGGTTTCGACATGTTCTGTCGCAGGCCTGGGCTAAATTCTTTCTTCGTGGACTTATATATCAAACGTGAGTTTTTAACTTTATCTTTTTGTGTGTGTTTTTCTCTCGTCATTTTTTTTCTGGCTTCTTTAACCAAAATCGGTAGGGAAACTCAGTCAAACACACAAGGGGTTTTCTCCCCATGCCTTCTACTTCCTGAAGTTGTAATAAATGATTAACTAATTCACAATTATGAGTCGAGGCAACCATACTGTAAAATAATGCAAAGACCAATGACAGGGAGTCGGTTCATATCAAACTATTTTTATTTTAACAGAATCGTCAACCCAGAGCCTCCCTACTAAACCCATGATTTGCTTCTTGACAAACGCGATGACAACCTTTTTGGCAATGCTAGTGCCTACTTCAACGAGCGTGCCCCAAACATACGGGTCCACACTTTCGAGGTCAGCGTCGCTAGCTTGAACCACGGCAATCTTTAGCAATGCATCGTGGAGTGTTGGAAGTTCTTCATCGGTGCTAGGTGCACCTTCATTTTGCAGCCACCACCCATGGTCTTCAGAGCACGGCCAACCTCGACCCTGACGTCACTAATTTCATATCCTGAAAAAGAAAAACGCGTTCCTTTTGAGATTTTGAACCCGATTATTAAAAGTAGAAAGTTTGATAGACGCATCTTTAACGGCGTATTTAGCCGGTGGTTTTGTAGCTATAACGCCAGGGTGTTAAACTATAAGTAACAAGTTAATGCTGTCTCCATATTGAACACATTAAAGTGTGTCTTGTACTTTGGCTTAGATACACTTGATAAATCACTGCGATACCGACCAAGTGAATGATGTTAGAGGAGCTTGCTTGGAGAACAGGTAACCCCCGAATTGTCCTACTGCCATCGCCACTTTTGCCACAAGACCTCAACAAGCTCGGTGAGTTTCGGCGTCTCGAGCAACCCAGGTTGCTTACGTTGATACATCGGTATATTTGTGCCATGAGTTCAGAGACACAAAGGTACCTCACTTGTCAGATTGGATGTCACCAAGAACTTCGAGAAGGCAATACAGACTAAAGGTCAAACAAACACGACCCATTCATAGTAGTTGGATATGGCAGCATGCAATCTAGTGAGTATCCATGAAGTTACGGGAGATGCCCTCAGCGAGGACAGGTTGACTGCGCTCGTATGCAGCCCAGAACTTACTGATCAAACCCTGGCCGTCCAGAGTGCCCGTGAACGGGTCGCCAAGCTCGGCTTGACGGTCCCTACGTGGGATTAGCCGGGTGGCGCGGGGTTTCCCTGCGTCTTCTCAGGACTGAAATAAAGTTTTAATCAATCAATCACCCGCGACGCTTTGTGCGGGAGTGCGCCTTCTTGGAAGCGGTTCAGACATCACTCGAGAAGTTTACACTCCAAGGCGCGAGCATACGGACAAAGCGCGACTGTACTCGTCTTGCCGAGTGAGCTCCTCAAAATGATATAGTTTGGTTGACGCGGCATAGAACCTTCCTTGCATTTTACGCCGCAATCGCATAGTTGTTTTGCGCGTTGCTATGGCAACAGAAGTTGTTTCCTTTAGCTGGCTGTGACTTACATGAAACATCATCGGGCAAAAAACAAAAGCTGTTCAGGTGATCACACTATTGTACTCGAGACTCAAGGCGCAGGCTTTGAGGTGATTTTTGGTGAACTGATGCATCTCTTATAAAAGAAATTGAATTAAGGAATGCCCAATTGCTTAAAACACCTTCCCATGCTCCATAGATAGTAGCTGGGTGACAATGTGTCTTGAAGTTTTGAGCGAAAATTCCCTTGCGTTTGCACAGGGAGGATAGTATTGCATAGGAGGGGGGGCGGGCTGAAGGAAGTATGAGGGGAGACGGCGCACAAGCTGGTATAGGAAAGCTTGCAGTGAACACCAGCAACGCGCCGGCGTCACTACGCATCAAAACCTATACAAGCGCTTATTCGTACACACCCGCGAGTCAGTGGTTGTGCCATCACCATAGGTGTGCGCGATGGATATTGAAAACATATAACCACGATTGCGTGAAAAATATAGACAAGCTTCGGAACAACATAGTCTATATAAGGACCGAATTGTAGCATCCTCGTCGCTTATAATGGTACCATGCTTGTAATCAGCCAAGCCATTCTCAAAATACTCCTATAAAGGTACCATGCTTGTAATCAGCCAAGTCATCCTCAAAGTACTCCTATAATGTTAAACTCGAAGTTTTGATCTCTGAATGTTCGAAGCTCGAAGAAAAGCACATGCGTGAAAAAGTGCTCTATTTTCAGAACGAGGTAACATACTTTCTCTTTCATTTTTTCAAGCCGTGTCCTCATTTCACTGTCATTCGATTCCTCGAGGCAAAATTGTGGTATGATCCATGAGTCATTCAGATTCTGGAGTGGCCCCTCCGCAACACTGCTTCGTACGCCCTATTGCAACCTACACAAAGAAGGTCTGGATAGGGTAAGGGCGAAAAGGTGGGCGAAGGGGAGAGATGACGGAGAAGGGGAGATTGGCGTGCCTAATGGGTAGCGTCAAAAGAAAAGCGATGCATTTCACGAAAAAAAAGAACGTAGTAGAGAGGCGGGTGGAGGCGTTTACTGAATGAAGTATGGTTGTCATAAGACACCATAATTGATAATAATAATTCGGGGAGATCGTCGAAGTTTCTAGGAAGGCGTAACTCAAGAATTCAATCCTTCTGCTTAAAACGACTAACATCAGAAGTTAATAACCAACTAACGGAGTTAATAACCAACGATTTCGAAGTGACAAAGAGAAAATGTTGCCAGGAAAACTATTCTATATTTCAATAGTGATCACGAAAAAGCAGTATTGATAGGCTCAGTTGGAAGATAAAAAGGAAACATATTCAGCTCATCGAACTGTCTGCCTGTCTGGTGAATGTTCGTTGAGTGGGTTCGATTCTTTTGCTCACTAAAAAGAATTTTATAAAGCGAATTGGCCAACAAAGAAAATATAAAAATTCAACGTGCTGAAGAGTAGAGAGAATAAGAAGCTGAATTTCATGCAGATGGGACCTAGTTAAATGATACCTGTCACAGAGTGACCCTATGTAATAATATTTATTGAGAGCATGAAACAGTGGATGCACTGAAGGTTCTCTCCGAATAAACGTCACGAGCAACAACGGTAATTAAAAAGAATTTGGTCCCTACCCCCCCCCCCCCCCCCCGGCTACTGGCTACAGTTCTCGACTGTTGGATCGAATACCACGTGATCTAATCCCAGCTGTCGTCGCAGCGATTATATAGACATAACATGCTAGAAGTAGCCTTTAGGTGCATGTTAAAAAAAACCCCACGGAGGACAGGTACAAGTCCGTCTACTACACCATTTATCGCAATGATTACGGAGCTTTGAGGGCGCGAAATCCTTAATTTTATTGTACTATAAGAGTTTCTCTTTGTTACACTAAAAACTTACAGTCTCTGTTTACCTATCGTGCTTTACTTCACGCATTTACGTAGTGCAATGCTATGCAGCAGACCAAGCTTCATAACGAAATTTCGCAGGCGACCCTTGTTCTTTAGTATCTGGTAGTAGCGCTCGCAGGTCACCATTCATCTGCTCTCTTGTTCTCCTTGATTTAAATTCGCCCTTAGCGTACTGTCGATGCGGACCTCCGATGTAACGTTGAAAGATTCACGTAGTTGTGTGTTGCTAGGCTAGGTGCTCAAAGGATCACCGCCGCGCACCAATTGTCAGTGAGCTTACAGATTTACAATATTCATTTTGAACATTAACGGGTTTTGAGTTTTTTTCTTATATTATATATTATATTATATACAGGTCTTCATTTACACAATGCTGAAAGTAAGGGGGGACTGGACCTGGACATACATACACACACACACACACACATATATATATATATATATATATATATATATATATATATATATATATATATATATATATATATACGAGCTGCGCTCTCAACATAAAAAATGGCGCCACAAGTCTGCTTGAAGTGGCCGTGTTTTCTTACGCCAGCATTTTTATAGTTACGTGATATCGGACCAAAGTGAATTGACTGCCAGCCTCACTATGTATATTACCGCCGTCACTACGCACTGCCGTTGTTGTGGTGATCTACTGGGGTCACGTCGTCGGAAACTTGGTTAGTTAGCAAGCGCATATTTACTACAAATTATATTGCTCGTAATATGCTAGCCTTGCTTCGTTAAACATTCCAATACTTCGCTATCGCATTCATTGCTTCGCCCTTTTAGCTAAAGTGTGACTTTTTAGAGCATGGTTTGAGTAACTACTACAAAAACACTTACTGTGCACCGACTACGCCATACATAATCATAATTTTTGTGCAATAGACAGGCGGGCATTCACTATGCGATCTATCGTCATTCTTCGGAGAAACGTGGTATCTGCTAGACGCTTGCAAGGACTTTGTGGAAAGTGTTTACACAATGGCGGATGACGATGAAAAAATATGCCTGAAGTCTTTATGTGCCACAGTTAATAGGGGGAAATAACAAGCTCTTGTAATGGGCCGGCGCACTGGACGACCCATTACACGCGCGCTTATCTCGCTAGTGAACAGGGGGGCAGGGGCCGCCTATATGCCTTGTGTGACACCTGGTTGTTCTTTTGCTGTTCTAAAATGTTTTTTTTACTCGTATTAAGGCGATTATTTCACCAAAATGAAGCCTGCCGCAGGCACGTTTGCATATGAGTTTCAAGCACAAGTTTGGCTCAGTGGTGGAGTACTTGACTGGCCCGCAGGGAACCAGGGTTCAAATCCCAGCGTGCCCTTGGTTAGTGTTTTTTATTTACTGCATTCTTTCGTGAGATAGTGGTTACGGACACCAGCAGCGCACAACGATGGCGCCGTGTTCAAACCATGTTGTGAGGTAATCACAGCTTCTGTTGTAAAACAAGCTTGTAATTCGGTGCTCCTTGCCCTGAATATCTGTGTACATTACTCAGATACACATCATTTCTTCATGCATCTTGTTTTCAGCCATTGTAGCCACTCCTCTTTCTGATACATTTCACTCGGCCAATATACTTGAATTTTTAATAATCAATAGTTATTAAACAATTGATACTTTACAGGTTGCTGCTTACTTTGAAGCTTATTTGCATTGTGCGTGGCACTTTTCCCTAGGCTACAATAATCGATCATCTGATTAGTAGGGACAGGCATTTAATAATACTTTAAGCGGTTGCTAAGTTTGTGGGCATAATTTATATCAAAGCTAATATTTACGAAAGATAAAAAAGGGAGTGTAGTTGTGCAGCTTACCAGTAATCGACGCCACAAAAAGAGCCATGCAGAGCAGCAAACAACGCATGTTGGCCTCGGATAGTCAGACTGGGCCGAGTGGAATGCAAGAGGAAGTTTTAGGCGCGCACGGAGGCAGTAATATTTCTAAATATCTTGAAATTGTGTTCCTCAAATTTTTACAGTAATCGAGGCTCTCACACACAGATTTTGGAGGTTTAGTGAACTAGCGATTGGTGACACATCACGCTTAATAATGAAGCGCCGAAGTCATATCCTGTTTCTTTCTCAGTACCGCTAACTACAGTACGTGAAGAGTTTGCCAGCTGGGCAGAGTCAACTGCTCACAGAAAAAAATGTGAACTATTCGCAGCTGCTTACAAGCGCGGTCTTCTGTCATCTTGGCAATAGATATATTGCTTAGAGGTTATTCGTGTTCTTGCTTACCCGTATTGCGACTGGGTAAAGAGCAGCCGGCCAGCTTTGTCCATCATACCTGACTGAATGAAGCATTGGATTAAGGCATTCAGTCTCCCGAAAGCATTGCATTGTGCGTATGGGAACAAAGCTATGGTGCAACGGGAGATCTCATGAACTCTGTCTTTACGGGCCGTTGTGAATTCTCTATATTTTAAAGATTTATTAAAATTGACGAGTCAAAATTATTGAGGCTAGAAGCGGCTTCTCGGACGTTTTGTCTAGGCTTCAACTCAAATCCCGCCATAAAACCGTGGTGAGAGCGCGACTATACACGCGACGCACAACATCCCACCCTTTTGCAAAACTTCGTAAGTTGAAATTATACTAATAGACTCGAATTCCTGGACTGAAACTACACCCACTTAGGAAGACCACTGGAACTCACGTTTCATGTAGAGTTACCTGTGTTGACGCTGCGCTGACCACACGCAACTGGGTGCGACGATGCAGAGCCTCAATTCGCATCACAGATTGAGTAAGAGACACTTGGAGTTTAACAATCTTCAGCGAAGGGACCGTGAATACTGACCTAAATGGTGACAGACGTCAAGGTTTGATGCATAACGAAAGCGAAGCCGATGAAGAGACCACGGTTCTCGATACGCTGCCGGTGCTGCACTAGCACGGCGTCTCTCGTGACAAGGTAGCGCTGTAGAGTATGCATAATGATTCCGTCGTGCAAGTGAAGCTACCTTTATGAGAAGTGCCATAAAAACTGCCGTGACATTGCAGCTATTATCCGCAGTTTTCGCCCTGAAGGTAATTCATTAGCAGAGCTAAACAAAGTATATCTTGTTTCCGTGGCACACACTTAACTCTAGAAAAATGACTAAGAAAATGGAGGTGTAAAAAGAAGTTATTCGAATACAAGCTTTATGTCTCTACAAAAAATGAAAAAAAAATACACAAACATTGAAGGTATTAGGATTATGAAAATAACAAAATAAAGATAAAACCTCAGTGATCTGAACAACGTACAGGACCATTAGGTAAAAGAGATTAGAAGTATGGATCGATTATGTAACCAATATCATTTTTACCTTTAGCAAACTCGTATCAGGCATTTCGAACCTTTACATCACTCTCTTGATGAATAAAGACTCCTCGGGAAGCATATTCGGGGAATGTAAATATAGTCTGAAGCCGAAAGATGGGAGAATTAAAAAATGCTTTTTGCGTGTGAAAGTATTCTTTATTTTGTATGCGATTCACTACAAAATGTGATATTTTCTCTTTGCATGAAAGTTTCTGCTTCTACTCTGCATGGTAAGACTCATTTCTGTTATTCAAGCGTATGAAATGTATAAGCGTTTCGGTGCAATAGTCCCGCAAATGTATTTGTGGGAAAGAGCAGTGAGTTCACTTGCCTAGAGCACATGCTCTGACGTTGCCCCTCCTTTCGGGACACAGAGAAATCTGTTGAAGACCAGTGGCTCTCCATTATCGAGAGCTCCGGTGTCACCGATCAACCACAGGCTGTCCGGAGAGCCCACGATGTGGTGGTCTGGCTTGGCCTGACTGTTCCAACACGAAAGTGGTCTGTTTCGCGTGGAATGATGTACCTCATGGTTCGCAATAGAGTTTTGCGTCCACCCATAAAGGTAAAACTATCCACGAATAACTCATTATTTTCATGCATTAGTCAAGGTATCAGATAGTGTGACAAATGATGTGTTTAGGAATAATTTCTTCACGATTGAAAGAACTGGGTACTCTAATATGGGACAGCAAAATGCCGTTTGGTCTCAAAGACCGTGAGGCTATCACATGATGCAGTGTAATAAACAAACTGAAAAGAATAATCACGGCCAAGCACACCGTGAGGATGGTAAGCCAGTAAAGCTGGAAACTGCGGCCCCGATGTTCACTTCTAGTTTATTACTCACAATCCTTAAGTATATTTCTCAAATAGTGGCTACACCTGACTTCAAGTCTCAGTGGTTGTTTGCCCCCCTTTCATTCCCTGCTTTATTTAATGGATCTTTGGTGAGAATTTCAAGTAACCCTACTTTCTCGCACATCGGCGCAAGAGTTTTGGGGCAATCACGATGAACGAAACCTGTTTTCCCTTGCATTTTACGTGCAATCTGCGAATGCGTTGACGAGAACAACTTGTCCTTGTGTATTATGCACTTTGTCAACTCAATCACCAGAGATTACAATTAGCATAGGTTTAATTTATTTGAAAATATTATTACCTTTCATGTCGTTCTCAAATGTTGCTCGCAAATGAGTGATCTTTATCTGTTATACACGGTGTAATGTGCTTTCACAATGATGCAGTCACAGATGGTTGTACCCTCGCATTTAGAAAGGAATCGCCTATAGGCACCCGACAGTGAACCAGAGGGCGCGACGAAGCTCTTTGGGCCGCCTCAGCATTATTGGTATCAACCGCCAGGGATACTAAGAAAATGGAACGCTCACTCAACACAGTGACACGCTTAAGTGTCAGTGCTCTTTTTGGCACGTTTTCAAAGAACGCTTCCTGGGCGCTTACATAATCAGCCGCGACCCCCTTGCTCACAACTAAAAAAGAAAATGATATGCACGTTCAAGTTCGGTTTTTCTGCGTCTACTCGCCAGGCTACGCATTGGAAGACTCGGTTTTGCTGCGCCTACTCGCTAGGCTGTGTGTTCCGGCGCTACCATCAGATCTCTTAAACTGCATTGCCTATTGAAACTGGCACTACAAGCGGTTTAAAGCACCCGCGGTGAAGCGGCACGTAGACTTCAGAATACCGTCTACGTGCGTTCAGACTCACGAGAAATTAAACTGCTGACTAATTTACGACGTGTCACGTACAAATTTACTTGTAATGGGTGTGAATGGTACATAACTCTGGACATATGGTGTTTCTTTTCGCAAAACGTTAACAGCGTACATGATATGATGTGAGACTCACACATTGTAAAGCTCACAACTTCCTGAATGCTTACAAAATAACTAACTGGCATAACAGCATCCACTTTTCTGAAACAGTGTGATCTATGTGATTATTTCATAATGCTGCTAAGTTTCAGAATTTTTTATACAAAATGGATCTCTGAAATTACTGCGGAACATTTCAAACATATGCTAAGGTTGATAAGTTCAAGTCTATTTATATTTGCGTCTTTACGTATAGAATTGTGTTTCAGTACCTGCGCAAAATAATCTTCAGGGCAACAAAGGCCTTATCTTGAAACGCTACCACAGCTAGAAAGTAGGATAGTGTAAATTGTAGCATCCTGCCACTTCTAAAGTATGCAATTAAGATGCACACAAGTAGGTTTGTCCTGTATATCTAGGATACATAATAAAATATAAAATCAAAGAGTGTTATTCAGTGCTTACTTCACCAGTGGCAATGTTAGAGATGCAACGCTTGCAAAATACATTAAACACAAATTTGAAAGTTGCTACATTATTTATGGTAATAACGAGCTGGTCTTAAAAAGTGCTACAGCAAGTAGCATTTGCGTCCTAGTGTGAGCATAGAGAAATAAAAAAAAGGTTAAGAGTGGACACTCCCGTAGACCCAAGCGGCCCAATCGACCCTAGCACACCTGGTGGTTGGTGAGAGCAAGTGGCGTGCGCTTCCTGTTTCGGTTTCACTGGCGCAAATTTTGAATTACTTTGCGTAACCGACGTTTGGCTATGACGAAAGTTCATGATTTTAGACCATTTTTCATCGCCCAAATGGATAGTTTTTGTAGGTCGTTTTGATTTAGCAATTCCCTGTTTTGTTTTGTTCAGTGGTTCGTGCGAATTGGTCGTGACGTAATTTTTATTTGGATTAAGGTATAATAAAAGGAGATGCAGGTAATGATAATTCACTACGGTTTTATTCATCGCGCTTGTGTTTTTCTTTTTCAACAAGTGATCAATGTATATATCAGTCAAAGAGACAGAGTATCCGCAATGTTTTATTCAAAGGCAAGGTAGAGTCTGAAAATATAAAAAGCACAATATGACAGAGGTAGACAACAAATGCATCTCACCTTACAAATAAATTTTAACAAATATTGTAACAAATACAGAGAGAACACAGACAACGCACACATCGCTAGAGTTGGCAGAAGCCGAGAAGCTGGTGAAGTATGACACACCGGGCCAGTGGGTAAGTAAGGATCTATAGCAAAAACACAGCGCACAATGCTGATGAAGAAGGAAGAAGTGACATATACACAGCAATGAAGTCGCGAATCCCGCCTGGCGTTAACCGAAATAATGCATAGAAAAAAGCGCACAGAAACCACATGACACAATATAGCAGAAAGGCAAAGGTGCAGTGTGCTGTCTGTGCTTAAGAACAGCTAGCCCAAAATGAAAAAAAGCAGACTTGACTTGATGCCTGCTTGTCCTCAGAAAGGTAGGGCTTTGCAGCTTCCTCACTACGTGAAAGACAACCTTTATGCTACAACAATGGCAGGTCTTGTGGCTCTTCTTATGCGTCGCCTTCATCAAAAACTTAAGATCCCAAGTGATTTGTGTCTGGGTGTTGCTGTGACGCTTGCGAGCTAAAATAGATTGTAGTCATCACTTATCCAGAATTGTGGACCTTAATTGGTGCTACGAGAGCGGTATAACAGGGCTAATAAATAGCATAAGGAAACCACTTTGGCTCATTATTTTTCACAAAGGCTCTACATCGTACGTTATCACTCACAAGCTATGTAAAAATAAAATGGCAGCGTCCGCAGTCCCATCAAACCCTAAAAGTTCGGGTATTCTTTTGAAAATTTTGATGGGCGAGAAGAGGAGGTTGATGAGAAGCTAAAATACGAAAAGCGTGATAACGTGAACCGTGCCCACTTCATACTGTGTTCCTTACCCGCTCGAAGACATTTCAGCAAGCGGTTTTGTTATCGATATATTACTTGAGCTGGAGAGATAAAGCATACACAGTGACCAAGCGACCCACAGTAAAGTGTAAAGTTCACCCGCATTTGCTACAAAAATACAGGCAGGATACCCAACAATCTTTTTAAGGTTATGCAAATGACTTCGAACGAATACACAGTGTCCCTACTCCTCATAGCGAGTAACCAAAACAATGTATGCAACGAAGGAGTGGTTAGTCCAGTTGAACTGAATATAAGCATATAAGACCATAATGAAGTCTGCTGTAACGAAGTAATAACATAACAAAGCTATTGCAGGATTCGGCTCCACTCGAATACATTAGTGTAAACCCACCACTAATTGCTAACCTTTGAACTTGTCAAGCTGTATGCCTGAGATTGAAGACTGGAACCTAACCCTATCTAAGTTTCGGGTCACAAAACGCACATGCGAACATAAACGAACCCGGCAAAACATTTTCAGAAACTTCGCGCGACACCCAGCAGAGCAGAAATTAAAATCACCATCACTTAACAGATGGTGATAAAAACATCGCACACTTTCAGGTGATGTGCAGTGGCCTCAATTATGGCAAGAAAGTGAGATTCAAGTTGTTGTACGTATGCAAAAGCTGCTTCTGATGGCACAGTGAGATTCCCAAGAAGTTTGCTGGGGACGTAGTATGCTTTGAGCATTGTGAAATACTAGTGGGTATCCTTAAGCGTCTCACTGTCGTCTTTCAGTAACTGTGGGCAACTGCAACCGTCACATGCATTCCGAAGGAAGTGTTTGATGAGAAAACCAGCTACATAATATGCAGCGGAGTCACCGATAATATGGAAGTGAATGTTGGTCGCAAGTTCAGAGAGATCGTCTAGAGCGGGAAAGCCGTCAGGCTGTGGCTGTGCACACTCCTCATTATCCACAAGAGACGCACTGGTGAGGGAGAATGGCGAGAGCTGCTCCTGGAAGAGGTCACATTCATCACCCTCGACATTTCCGTATTCTGACAGCTTGAAGAGTTTTCTTATGCAGATGTGCTGCAGGCCACAAATAAATTGTGCTACATTGGGGTTGGTGTTGCAACCCTGTTTTTGCCTAATGTGGCCAAATATGTTCTCCAGAGGATCCTGTTGAAGCCTGCGTGTTAACAGGTATTCAAAAATGTAATTTTTGGAGAGGTCGTCCCATAGTTGACCAATTGCCTGAATTGTAATTTGCCAACCTACGATGGTTTGTGGTTGGCGTCCGCCAACAAACTGCCATGATGCAATCCAGGGAAGCTGGCCTCGGAGGAAGTCAATCAGCTCTGAATCTTTTTTTCATGATTGCAAGCCGCAGCTTTTGCGAAGTTCTTTTTTTACTCGAGCTGTTCAAGGCATCGAAAATCCTGTCCATACGATCACAAAATTGAGCTGTAGTGATGGCCGAGGCAGGCAGCATTTTCGCATACACCATTGCCGTGATAGCAATCGAAACTGATGCACTGACGACCTGAGTTGCTCTGCTGACCTTCATATTAGATAAAGGTTTCTGATGAACGTGCCGTTCAGTCAACTTTGGAGCCAATCGCAACCGCAACTCATGTGAGGATTGGTAAAGGCTTACAATGTGCGACCAGTTAACGATGTCATCCCCAATGTATAACTTGTGTGCTTGGACATTATTGCACGTTGTTTTAATTAAATGCGGAACATCAAAAATGTAATACACCCACTCACCATTAGTTTCAAAAAAAGGCTTTGCTACAGTCACTCTTAGTTGGTTAGCAAGACTTACATTTGAACTGCCCTGGTCACAAATGACTGCTTTCACTGCAATATTAATGCTCCTAAGCTCCAAAATGAGTGACACCAGCAAGTTATGCATAACAGATGATGGTGTTGATGTGTGCCCTATAGTAAAAGCAACTGGTTGAACCCACTTTCTCGAAACACCAACAAGAAGAAAAACCAGTGCTCGATCAGCGATGGTTGAAGTGCGATGAGTGCCATAATGCAATGCTTGTAACTATACGCAGTTTCCATTATCTATCTTTGTCTTGTATGTGCTTGAATTCTTATACATTTTTAGTTGACTTATGTTGCCTTCCTGATTTGCGCATCTGATACTTGTTTCTTTATTTTGTCTTTTTTTCTTGTGTGTTATATATGTTGTACCCACCCCCTCTGTAATGCCCTACGGGCCCTGAGGGTATTCTAATAAATAAATAAATAAAAAAATAAATAATCTGTAAAAACCTGGACAACGTCTCTTGCAGCGTCATAGTACAAATTCTTTTTGAGTGCTATTTCGTCGAAAACTAAAGCGCACACTCGGTCCCGTTCATTCCAAGCTTGAGTATTTGTTGCAATGGAAGAAGGGATTCCTGGAATTATGCTTGGAGTCATCTTTACATTAGCTAGCCACCTCCTTAATCAACGCCGGGAAGGCACAGAAAAATATGGAGCCAGAAATCGGTATGCTCGCGGACCTCGGAAGTTTAAGTGAAGAGCAAATTTCTTGAACCACACGTGAAACCGCTTGCGCTTGCGTTTGGTCCTCAAGCGAATATGTGCAGAAAGAAGTTTAAAAACCTCCTCGGTGACGTGCGGTCGGATAACTTCAAGGGCCTTTGAAGTCGATGACGGTGCTTGGTGACGCTGTCTCCGCAGTCTTTTGTTAGTTTTCCGCTGTGCTGCTACTTTGCCTTGCGGATGTTTAATGGTTTGCTTGTACTTCATTGATGGAGACATTGTCGCTGGCACACAGGAACGCACTGCAATAAACAAAAAATGGATGTAAAAGCGAAGAACAACTAATCCCATACGAGCACTTTCCTCGCTCTTTCAGACCCAAGGTGCACAACTTTCTGTGGTGCAAAGTTTTTGATTCCACTACCTAAAAACAAACCATTCACAATGTTGACAATGCACAAAAAAATGAAAATAACTGAGAGCCCACCCTTACATTTTCTAAGTGCACATGTAGTGTCCTTTTGAGAATAGTTTCCTCAGAATGTCCTGAACATAAAATAGCACATTAAAAACAGCTGCAATAAAAGCATAGTCACCATTTTCTCTAGGGCACTCAGGCGTGAAGCTGTTGGCGGAGACGTCTTCGGGAGGGTCTTGTGAAGCTTGTTCAGTGCCTCGGACAGTGCTGTCGGAACGATCTTGCGAGCGGCCTGCGGAAGTCTCTATATCAATCCACTCTGGTGTTGAAGTGAACATACAACTTACCGGTCGCACAAGTTCCTTTTATGACAGCTGAACGACTGGTTAAGGTTTTCTCCGGCAAGACAAAGTCAGCAGAAATTCTTTCACTAGCTACAAGGGAGCTGCCACCTGCAGAGGTTTGGTCAGCAGTCAATTTGGGTAAAAAAAAGAAATCGCGACACTGAACGCACCCTGCTCATTGGGGCACCTCAATGTGTAGGAGCTGCTTTTTGAAGCCTCTACCGCAGGTCCTGAAGAAATGAAATTAAGACAATGTGTCAGTACGAGGCTTAAAATAACACAAACTGAAGCTCATCCGCACCTGGCAGTGCAGCTTCTGCAGCCATGTCACAGTCACTACTTGAAGCGACGCTCAGATAACCTGTATATTTGTGCAGTTGGTACAAGTTACAAAGCTTGTAGCATGGGGAAACTTAAACAGCTCTTTCAAACGCATAAATTGGTCGAACGTGGAAGAAAAGAGAAGGCACCAACTAGGAAACAAGTAATTTGTGATTTTTGGAATTATCAACAGTACCAGCTTTCACTGATGAAAGGTATACGTAAATGTGCACTCAGGCTTGAAGATAACGTGAAATAGCCCTTTAAAGTCTTTCAAAACAAGTTTCGCAGGTCAAGAGCATCAAAAAACGACAGAAATGTAAAGCTGCTGTTAGGAAGGTAACAGCCCACAATTCACAAAATTTAAGACTTTCCAAGTGTTACTTCTATAGTGAGGTTTCTCCATCGGCTACAAAAATCTTCGCGCTTAACTGTCGCCACTGATTCAATACAAGTGGCTGCTATTACACATATTTGAGTTTCAGTCAATCACTTACATGGTGCAGCTGGTTGCACACTGGGAACAGCCATTCTTGTAAGCCTCGTGTGCCCAGGGTCCATGAAACTTTGAGCAGTAAAATGGTCGCTACAAACCCTGTACGTTGCGTACAATAGGCTGGCCGGCTTACTAAGGAGATCATCGCGTCCAGCATACTGCATCCATGCTTTCATCCTGCATTGGCCATGAACTATCAGCTGAAAGGGGAAGTGCTTGAATAGTGATTTTTTATTGTTACCCTCACTGAGCAAGTACGAACAGTAAGCCTAAAGACATGCAAACCATACAAAAGCTTTAACACACCTGCCGTCCCGTGGTATGCGGAAGAAACTCGTCTCAGGCTTCTTGTGGGTTCTGCCATTGTTGAAGCACCACGATACACAGCAGTAGCTGACGTAGCTTGGACCGCCGGACGCCATGGCATCAGCGCGGTCTGAAAACGTTAGTAAGTGAATGCTTCGCTGTCAAATTATGAAAAAGATATGTGCACGTCTTAAGTGTACCAGCAAACCCCTTTGAATGATTAGCTAATCGATGCACAATACAAAACCAGTGATACATCTCTGATCCATAAAACTCTGACTTACAAAGATAGACGTCAAGACCTCGTACAAAGATCTTCAGAAGTTTCCAGGCCGCTATCCCTTGTAATGCAATGGTATCGCGGCCTGGGAACTTTAGAACACCTTCGTGCGTACGCAGTATCAGCAGTACATTGGGAAGACAAATCGAAGTTGAAATTTGTGCGGTAAAATTATATTGGAAACGTCAAAAAATTTGTGGGTAGCTTGCACTAGTGGCACAAGGCTAGCGAAGAAACGAAGATGATGGCCACTTGGCTAGTCCAGATTTGCCTCCGGCACACCAAGAATTATTCGTGTTCCGAGCCTTCGGGAAACGCGTCGTGAAGCATGCGAGGCCCAGAGAACGCTTCTCAATATTTTGCACCGAGCCACCGAGCCTATGACCTAGCTGCCCAGCTATGCTCAGCGCACAGACGCTCGCGTCCGTGGCAGACGCAGCACGCGTCGCCTTGGCTTGACGCCGTGCCGCCTTTGCTCTACTGCATACGTTGCACAATGTTCCCGTCTAGCCGCCGCATAAAGCCGCAAACTTTCTTTTTAGCGAACCTCCCCGTCCTTACAAGCTTCAGAAAAAGATTACAACTGCGTGAATGAGATGCCACGTAAGATACAAACTCGCACACACGAAGCGCAACGTGTGTGTGTGCATCTTTCTATGATTGTTGCATGGTGTCTTATCGCGCAGGTGTAACCGTTTTCTGAAAAAATGACCCAACAAGCTTAACAACGTATTATTCAACAAGCTTCGCTTGAAAACGTGCCTCACCTGTTATCTCACGCACAAAAACGCCGACGCAGCCGACGTTGACGAAAGCGACGAAAGCTTCTCGCTGTCAGTCATGCATGGGCTTGTCGCTGGGTAGATGGTGTTTATGACAGTACGGCTGAAGAAAAATAAACGCGTAAGGTGTGTTGAATAAATGTTTTTTATGTATAAAGAACATACCAGATGCGGGCGTATAATTATTATTTTGTAAAAACAATTCTGTTGCATTGATTATAACTGTTTTTTTCGCGCTTGCGTCCTCGGACGTTTGGTGAGAGCACTAGTTCGTTACGTAGTCGTGACGCACTTCCTGAGGCCAGGTTTCGAGGAGTGTCCTCTCTTGTCTTTTCCTTTCTCTATGGTGTGAGCAAGAAAAACTACATTTACACCGATTCGCTTTCAGGAAATCTTCGCTGCGGCGTGCCATTTTTGCACTTGATCGCGCAGGTTAACGTCAGAATGTTCTTGACGGTAATAGGTACGGAACAATTATTCGATAAAAAGTCTGACTTACAGATGTCTGCCATTGTCGTGTATTCCACTACAAGTCATGCCACTCTGGCAAGTTCAGTTACTGCGTGCAAGTTTATCAATGCCAAGGTAGGATGCTTTACTAAGTGGTTTGTCTCCACACTGTCGTTATAAAGAGAACCAAAACTCTGAAGGCTCGTCAAGCTATAAATGTCCCTGGTTGGAACCAACAACACTGTTCATATAGTGTCGGCTATAATAAAACCGTCGCTGTCATTGAAAACACTTGAATAGTAGGCAAATATGCAATTGGATCATAGAGTCTCAAAGGTAAAACCAGATATTTTAAAATTGGATACTTCGCATGTCCCAAAGGGACTGCAGAACTTTGCTACTGATGCCAACAGGTGGTTGATAGTCCAGGGTGTAAGCCCATGCTTCTGATCGTACAGGAAGTTTAAAACTAGCGGCCGCCTAATTCCGGTACCTTCATGTCGAAAGGACAATGCCGTGTGAAAACAAGACCGGCAGAGACAGAAGCCGCTTTTATATCTCAGCAGGCTCTAGCTCGTCCATCATTTCGTTACCTCTCGCATTGTGGCGTTCAAGACAGAATCAAATACGCTTGAAATTTCTCGGTCGCACTTGCCTTAGGAAGGTACTTGTAGCATTTCCTTCAATACGTAAAAAAAGACGCAGCTCCAGAACTTCTTTATTGCAAAAAGCATAGGTTTAGAGTCCGGTCACTGTTTTCTACATGGTCCGAGAGAAGTACTAGAGCCGCCTCAATGGCGATTGCCGTTCTGTGGGTTGCAAGAGAAGAGCAAAATGATGTCGCAGACCCTCAATGAACGAGTGTGTCACGGTGTCACTCAGAGCTACTCCATTAGTATTCTGTATGGTTCTTTGCCACAACTACGTACTGGCATTAGGAACGATCGTGTCCAGGGCTTCGAATGTCGAAATGTGAAATTGCTTGTCTGAATATTTCTCTTCAAAGCGCGTCGCGAATCCTATGAGGTCAAGATTTGTAATGTTCATCTGCATAGCTTCGTTGTACTCCCTCAGAGCCTTAAAAAATAGAGATATTTCTTTCCTAGGAAAGTTACTTGTTGTGAGGGCTCGCAGGCTGGGAAGCGACGATAAATCACTTCTGAGTGTCTTTTTGCCAAGTCCACTAGAGGTAGTTGAACGAGACTTGCAGATTATTCAGGAATTTGCCATATCAGAGCAGCACCTTAATGATGTAACTGTACATGGCGCAGGTGAGCCTATGACTGATGATTAACCTGAAGAGAGCGTTGTCGTTCAGTGCATGGCCTACATGTGTTACCTTGAGTAAAAATTGTACCGCTTATTTTTTTCTTTCCAACTGCGCTCGTAGACACGACTTGAAAAACATCATTAGCAGCAGACCAGCCTGATTGCTCGAGACTGCTGTCGGTGCAGCGCTGTGCTCGATTATTTCACCGAGAATTCAATCGGGAACTTGGTAGCGGCTGTAATGATGAGAGGTGGACGCCAAGAACTCTGTGCAGAGAAGCAGCCTGTTGTGACAGTTGAAGCAGACCATGCCTATGAGTTTTGTAAGAGCCTTTGATAGCTGATCTTCCTCACATTGTTTCTGCTGTGACCATCGCATTTTAACAATTATGATCATAGCGAAAAAGAATGAGAAGAAAACTAGTAAAGATGCCCCGACTTCGCGCTTCCTACGAAAGCTGACAAAATACCTGCCGGCTGGTGCGGGCGCTGTGGTGCATCTGTTACTAGTTGGGGAGCTATAGCAGTAAGCTCGAGGATTGAGCTGCATGACAAACTCACGCTTTCGCAACACCCAGGCTGTGTGCTGGTATTCTGCAGAAGTCCAGAGTCTGAAGTATGTCCAGAAGTGGTTTTTTTAGTTCTGATTTTCTGCTGTCTATCGAGAGCGTGGGCCTTACCTGTAGCTAAAGGTTGGCTAACATTGGGTGAGCATGGTGTAAAGAGCAAGAAACTTCAGCGCTTCCCATGAATTTGCATTATTAAAAGATTAAGTTTCACTTTAACGTCAAAGCAATATTTCTCCTAATATTTACAAGCAGTACCCGCATCCACCGTATGGTAGTTAGTTTCTCATTTTTATGGTGTTTAACTACCGAAGTCACTCCAGATATGTGAGATGCCGCAGTGAAGGGCTTCAGATAAGTTCGATCACATTTGTCCTCTTTATATGCATCGATATGTATCATTACAGGCCACTAGTATTTCGCCTGCATCGGCGTATGGCCTCCGTTGCTACAGCGAACATATGTCGTTGGAACCGGCAACCATGCACGGTAACATCTGAGCCACCACACTGACAAGTAATGAAAGTAAAAATATGTTAGATCAAAACAGCTGAAAAGCTCACACGTTTATTTTTCTAATCTAACAGCTCAGTAGAAAAAATCGCTCGAGAAGTTAGTAAATGTTAGCGACTGCCGGAGGAAAATGGCATCAGTATGAAACGCGCAAGGCGAGATAGCTCCGAAGCTGTAGCGTACTGTGAGGCTAGAGCGTGTCTGGCTCCTAAAATTCTGTTCAATTCATTGAATTGGCAGCCGGCTCTCTATGGTGGTGCTGTGAAACAAATGTATGTTTTCAAACCTCAAGTGCCGCTTTTCATCATTCCACGCCTCAGAGTCTTTTCGAGGATTTAGTGTATGCAAAGCTAGAAATTTATGCGATCAATATTTAGCCCCCTTACCAAAAAAACTGATCTTGCGAGCATGGCTTGGGTTGCAGCTGATTATGAATTCACGCTTCCCTGTTCCTCCTACGGTGGTCTAGTGCTAACAATATTGGACTCCTAACCCGAAAGTCGACGATGAAATGTCAGACAAGGCTGCCACGGTTTCGGATGGTGGCGAATATTCTGGAGAACCGATTAGTTAAATTAAGGTGCGTGTTAAAACCTCCCAGCTGCTGTAGATTTCGGGAGTCCACAACTTCGGTGTCCGTTGTAAAATTATCTTTGTTTTGGGACGTGAAACTCGAACAGTCATGTTGCACAAAGCTGAGGGCTGGCGTATTTGGTGATTGATCATTTCACCGTTAACATGAATGGCGCAATTTTAACAAGGCCATCAGGGACAAAAAGGACACGACACTCGCTACACTCGAAACTACATTAATTCAAGAAAACGACTTGATATATATGCACCCAAGCTCACTCTGAATAACACAGAAATAAAAAGTGACATCGTGTGGCAAAGTTGTGACACAGAAACAAATTGGAAGGTCATGCACACAATGGTAAACTGATCTAAACGTTCTCCGCGTTTATCACGCACAAATGACGGACTAAGCGTACTCACAGGTACAGATGAACGCGAATAAACGTCTCAGTTGGTACATTACTGTGTCTGAAAAGCGTGCCCTTTTCGCAAACGGCGACTGTGCAACAATTGAAGTGACGTTTGTGCGCCCGGTAACTACAACAAGGTCGTTGCGGTGAAAGGTCAAGGCACGCCAAGACGTACGATTGTCCCAACCGCGAGATAAGCACGCGCGTTAGCGTCCAAACCGTTCCTTGTACGCCTGGCACTCACACTACAGAGGTGTTACGTTGCGTTCCGTGCGCCGGAATCATCTTCTGAATGACTTTTCTTTCTTGCGTGTTCATATATATAGATACGTATACATATAAGGTGAGCGACGGCAAGGCTGATGCCGGCGGCAAAATCTAGCCGAGAGTGTCCATATAATTGCTCTCGCAATAATAGTAGGCATTAAAAACTTGTCCAGTAGGGTGGGAACTCCATAAGAGAATTCCTTCTTCCTTCCTTCCTTTATAAGGGCTATTTTGTCTTTTGGCAACTTATGAGTCGGTACCTCGTGGTCTACTGTTGCCGTAATGCACTGCGAATCCACATGTCACCGCGATAAGGCCAAGCGGCGCGAGTTGTGTTCATGGTGATCCGGTTTCGACTGACCATTTTTGATCCAGCGTGGCTACAGTTTTGGCAATGGTGGTCAAGTAGAATGCGCACAAACAATGCCTTTCATTGCGTTCGGTGTCACACCAACCGAGTACAATACGGGTCGAAAACGAAGAGGTTTCTGAGCAAGTCAGTCGGGTCCTCAATCCAGTGACTCACTGGCCTTTGCTGCTCACTGAGCTCGGTCGAGCAGAGGCAGCTTGCTCTATAGCCATCCTTGCTAGACAGTCACGTCTTCCTCTGTTACGTTCGAGATCCTGTCCTGAAAGGACATTTTGGGGGCTCGACTCGCAATACGACGTAACATATAGATAAGAGCTGGTCACTCTTTACACCATGAACAGCTGGGCATCTATATTTTGGGATCTATGATGTATAATAAATCTTTCCCTGCTTATAGCTTGCCAATAACTGATTCATTTTGGGATTATAAAGGTTATGTTCTAGTATTCTAACTTTTGCTGCCCTTCTAAACTTTCCTAATCTCCTCGAGCACTGTAGCGGTGCATTTTTTTTCACCTTCACTTTCACTTGCGCAAATCACGTAAATAGGTGTCGAACTACACAAGCTCGCGCTTCGTTGGATTGGACACACCTAATTGCCCTTCCGTTACGCGGGAATTAATGGCCACCACAATCGTATTCCAAATGTGCGGCCAGTTTGGCTTATTTGTAGCATGCGTGGGACTTGCGTGACGCCAACACGAAAAACTAAACTACAGCTGGTCCATCACCTAAACGGATGCCCTGACTTATAAACCAATAAAGTGGATGGTGAGGTAACTCTAGTGGTAGCTTAGTTAGTTGAGCATTGAAAGCGTTATTCGAAAGTCGCAGGTTCGGTCCCTGCTCCAGGAAACTTATTATTTCATACACTTTTATTTCTTGACGTTTATTACTTTATATACCATCCTCTATACTTTTGTTGGCATGATATTCGCTTAGTTAGTGTTGTGTTTACCAAACAAAAAGCCAGCCTTTATGTGTAGGCTTCTTTTTTTCAGATCAAATTCATAAAATAGTCTCTTTAAGGAGTAGTTATGCACAAACGAATGTCCCCCGAACGTGTCCGTAAAACGTTTAGAATATTGAGCTCCTGGTAGTCAACAATTTGATAAGTGTAACTTAGCGGAGAAAAACTTGAACTAAAATTAGGCGCATGTCTGATATGCATGTAATTGAAAGCTTTAACATCAAAATACAGGCTGGGCATTCGCACTTGCGCACACTCTGTAGTACTTGATGAACATTGGACGATTATCGTGTACAAAGAACCTTTATGTGATCATTACAGCCAGCAATCATTTATTATAAGACAAATTCATTTTCTAATGCAATATTGGTTATGTTAATTTGTACACGAAGTACACAGTAAGCAGAAGAACAATTAAAGGGGCGATGATGCCTAACTTTTTAACTTAATCTATGTTATGTGGGTTCTTTGTGCAATAACGAATAAGCTGGCGAAATTTTAGCGCATTTGTTGCATCGCCTAATTTAAAATTAAATATTCTGAATACTTTCAAAACATGCAAGCAGCCTTGGAGTCTGGTAACACTGGCGTACTTGCAATCCATGACGTAACAAGCAGCTAACTGTGCGAGCATCTCATTTCTGGCAAACGATTTTTTTTTGGTCAGCTGTGCATGAAATGGACAAATCTTATGCGCCGCCTCAGTTTCATTGAAATGAAATGTTTCCCAGCAGCGAAAACTGTGGTGGAAGAGCACGGGTCCAAGATTTGCTGCACGTGACATCACACGCGCCAAGGAAAAATGGTATCCACCGGCGGTGAGCACTGTTTAGAGCCAGGAATTTTTATAGGGACTGTTTTGCACTGAAGCGTTTTACGGCCCACTTTAATATTTTTGCAGGGATAATATAGAGCCTATATTTGCCGTTTTAGCTGAGAACAACGTTTTTGGGTGAGAGTGTCACGCTACCTTTCATTCGCAAAATTAAAAGTTCTCAAAATTTAGCAGGAGAAGCTTTATTGCACACGTAACTTGTACATAATAAAGAAACAATGAAAACAATTAGGAACAGTATATACACCTTGCAGTTGAGCACGTAACACCAATTTATCTCTTTGTACCCGAGTGTTGCAAGTCTAAGGAAAATTAAATGTATCGAATGGTTCACATTTCAGAGAACACTATGCATTCATGCGTACTAGAGTGGCTGCCTGGCAAGTACGGAAAAACCGATAACTTTAGCTGTCTCTCCCTTCTCTACTCTGCAAAAACGTGCGTGGCATCGTCAATGGAAAGCCTCTTCACCTTGTGTTCTCTGCTGGGAATCGAGGTAATTCCTCAAAATGACGCGTATTTTCTGAAAAGGGGATAGGCGTCTCTTTGAGGCTCGTGCCGTACTTCCGCTACGCCTAAGCCTTGTTTCTAAAGTGGGTTGTGCGAAAGCTAAAGAGCCGCTGCACTATTCGCTGGACGCCTGTCGTCACCGAGTATTTGAACATAGCATGTTGTGCCATCTCTCATCTGCCGTAGTTTAGGCAGGGGTCATTTGGAATGACTCCCCATTGTAGTAACCTCTCACGCGTAATCAATGACTTCCATCTCGCAATGAATTAAGGCTAAAGATGAAGTGAAATGAAAGTATAAAAGCGCACTTTGAAACGCAGTTTTTCGGTGAATACGAAATACCCAATTCTACACGTGTCATACTTGCGGAACACGCGTAGATAAAGGGACAATAAAAACCATAGAGAATGCTGCTAATCTCTGTCATGAAGGGTTCGAAGATAAGAAAATATTGTTATTCACGCAGCGTCAACTCCGCTGAATCGTGTATGATTAGCCTATCGTTCAGCACGTGTGTTTCGTCATCATTTCCACGGGGCCGTGAACGTAGCGCAATAATTGTTGAAATAAATTTAATTTAGCTTGGCCTTTCGTGACTGACTTGATTCCAAGGGATGGCGAACGCGTCAGAAGGAGAGAAAAAATTAGGTGCCAAGTGAAAATAAAAAGGTTTCAAACATAACGTGGCACCAGAACGTACATGACACGGTTGATTGGCGAATTTTAAAAGAGGCCTTTGCTCTTTATTGAACATAGTCACGTTGATTTTGAGAATAAAAATTTTGAACTCACAAAAAAAAGTAAACTGACATGCTTCAAAATCTAACATTCTTGGTTTAAAAAGCACATTGATAATCAGAATATTGAGAATGTTTTCTGTTTTTCCTAATAAGTTTTAAATGTTCACATGTCCGAAGAAAATGGCAAAATGATGTTTTGTGATCAGAGGAGTGGGCTTCACTATGGTCATATATGAATTGTGCCCTCATTTTTTTGTTCGCAATAGAACATTCTTTTTTTCATACGTACTGAAAACTATCATGGCGGCGCGTCGCAGGCAAGTTAAAATGCGAGCCCATAAGGCAGGGGTTTCGGAAATGAGAAGTAACAGAAAAGGATGCAAAGGAAAGTATAAGGGATCTTCTTATCAGTAATTGTCACAAATATGTGAAGAAAGAAAAGAGGATGAAAGAGTGACCACCCACTGGCAGGCTATTTTTACGCTGCACGTTTCTTAACATAATTGTCTGCTACCTCTCAATAATGTTATACATAACAGAGAAAACAAACCCTTAATTTTACACTCTGCATAAGACAAAACTTTCAGATGATGGAACAAACATCAAGTTTTATCACCAGAGCTAAGAATATTATTTTGAATGAAAACACATAAAACAAACGAAAAAAGAAGGTATCGTGGCTCTTAACAGTACTGATGAGCACTATTGAGGAACTTCACGACCTCTTGTATGAGGACGTTGGTTCAAGCATGTTGACACAACAAGTTGTATAAATTCAATAGCTTTGCAGAAATTCACATATGCACAAAAACATTAAAGCGCTTAAGTATTTCACAAGAGAGAGAGAGCCTCACCACATTTAGTTTGAATTTTAACCTTGAAGAAGGGTTCACGTCATGAATATAACATGATTTCTGATGTATATCGCTAGATCACAGAATAATAACAATCAATCAATCATTGAGTTGTTGTTTTTACGCACCCCATAACAACCATGACGTCTTAGTGCACATGCTTGCAAAAATAAAAAAATAAAATAAACAATACAACAGAGACACACTTCAGAAAAAAAATCGAATAAAAGGAGTCAATACGCACAGCGGAAAAAAACAGCCCAAATTGAGAAGAATAAAAATACAAGAATATCATAGAATAGGAGGGGGGGAAGGCAATTGATTGATTGATTGATATGTGGGGTTTAACGTCCCAACACCACTATATGATTATGAGAGACGCCGTAGTGGAGAGCTCCGGAAATTTAGACCACCTGGGGTTCTTTAACGTGCACCCAAATCTGAGCACGCGGGCCTTCAACATTTCCGCCTCCATTGGAAATGCAGCCGCCGCAGCCGGGCTTTGAACCCGCGCCCTGCGGGTCAGCAGCCGAGTACCTTAGCCACTAGACCACCGTGGCGGGGCAGGGGGGAAGGCAAATACACACAACTACTTGGAATCCTTCCTTTAAGACGGAAAATGAAAGTATCTGTATATTGCAGAAACCTTGTTAAGACAGTGCAGAAGTGACACAAAAACAATGACAGTGAACTCTGAAAACATTAAAATCATGAGACGTAACATTACAGGGACTTTATATTCTGTGAGCGGTAGAGTGTTGAAAGATGGCAGGTATATGAAATGGTCAATTTTTCTAGTTAACTTACGCGGAATCCAAAAATTAACACAGCTGTGAAGTAAAGGCCAGGATATCATACCAGGAACTGGCTTGTAAGAAATATCAGTCGAGTGAGATCTCGTTGGCAGTGAAGAGATGGCAATGATATTATAGCTGTGGTGACAGAACAAGATCCACCGTCATTTCTAGCGAAAGGATAGTTAGAGACGTTTGAGAGCTTTTTTCTGGACTCACTCAATGGCATAACAGCCACATTAGGCAATTGGTATTCCAGATCACAGATGCATACCCAAGTTGAGGAAGACGTACTGCGGTGTAGAATTTGCGGGAGACTGTAGGAGAAGTGACTTCTCGTGAGATTCTGCAAACACAGCTGAGACAACGAAGGCTACACGTGGCAGCACGTTCAAGGTAAGCACAAAATCTTTTCAAAATATCGAAGAGAACACCACGATCACTGAATTCGTAAACCTTACTTAACGAGGTAGGCAGAGTATGTAAATGGCACGATAGAAGTTTTGCGAGGTATATGCACCGAATCGGCCTTGAAGATAGTGAGAGAGTGGTTGTTGTTCTCGCATCATTTGAAAAAATAGCACAAATTTCACAGGAGCAAGAGAGACTAGTTAACTGAATAGACTTTCCTAAATATCTTGATGTCAGTGTCCTACAAGCGAAACGGAGAAGAACGAATTGCAAAAAGAAACATTGTTAACGTAAATAAAAATAGGATTTCGTGCTATACCGAACCTTGAGTGACTTTATTATTCAATTTGTAAACAGAAGAAGTTCGGTTATTTACAGCAACATCGCATGCTCGATTAAGCAGATACCTGTGCAGGCGATGCATAACGGACGAATAAAAATCTAAGTTTGTGGGCCTAACTGAAAAGAGTGAAAGGCTTACTATGCCAAATGCCTTGCTCAGGTCAACTATGTCAATCTGTCCTATCAGAGAAATAGGTGATGGTATTCTCGTCAAGCAACTAGCAACTTTTTGGCAGTTGAACAGCCAGGGAGAAACTCGTGTTGATTAGGAATGAATGGATTCATTACTCTAACGTACAATATGTTGTGAAGAGCCAGCTCAAAGATTTTTGATATAGCACAAAGTAGAAAAATCAGGCGACAAAAAACATCAGTTCTGTAGCCCGTCTTAAACACTTAAATCACACGCAGTTTTCCAAATGCTGAAAAATATGGAAGGGTTCAGCTAGTTAATAAATGTGAAAGTGAATACTGGGGCGAATATACTACCATAAGCGTTTAGTATGGCGGAAGACATGCCATCTTGGCCACTCGATAAGGACGGATATAGGCGCCTAATGCATGAGTAGATGAGCTTCTCATCCAGTGACAGACCACTAGATATTCCAACTGCCTTGTGCTGTTCTCCTATACGAGTCCGAGAGTCTGAGGCCTTATAAACGTATGGATTATGCGTGGCAAAACAGTCAAGGACAGCATGCACTTTGACAACATCTGACTCCAGTAGCTTGAAGCACTCCCATATTTTACTAGACAGTTTGCGTGCACACTTGCCAAACTGAGCTGGCCTGTCAGAAAGATTTTTTGCTAATAATGCAATTGTATGAACTGTGGTCCCGTTTATGTAGGCACTTCCAGAGAGTTCACGGACAGCTGAACTCTTTCATTAACTTCCTGAATGGAGAACATATAGCCTCCTTGAGCACCCAAACTCTATGCTTCAGTGTACTTTTAAGCTCAGGGTTTAACCAGTGCGGATATTAACGACGTCTAGACGTATATTTTGGTATAAACGCACGCATGCTATTTAACACAGGCTCCGCATACTGCTCATATTGATCATTGACATTTTGGTTGTCAGCAACCTGTGCCCAATAAACGGCAGAATAGTAATAATAAAAGCTCATGTAGAGGGGACGTCTCCATAAAGCAAACCTCAGAGATTTGTTGAAATGACTGCTGTAGCTCGTTGTTTTGGCACATACAGATATTCTTACATTAAGGTGTGTGTGAAATTTTTCAGAGCGACAAGAAAGAAATGGGAGGTTGAAACTTGAGCAGCTTGATCGTTTGACAAATGGAGGTCTAAGACGTCTCTGCAAACGGCGTCTGTGTTATGTTGCAGTAGGGTAATAAACGCCAGAACATCTGAGAGCAGGTGCAACTTTTTCCCACTCAAGTCATCATAGTGAGAAAGGTAAGTATATAATAATAATAATAATAATAATAATAATAATAATAATAATAATAATAATAATAATAATAATAATAATAATAATAATAATAATAATAATAATAATAATAATAATAATAATAATAATAATAATAATAATAATAAAAATAATAATATAAGAATAATATTAGTATAATATTATTAACAACGGGTATACCAACAAAATAAGACACCGACCATGCAAAACCTTACTTGCTTATCTGCGGTCTTTTCGCTAAAAACATATGGCAAAATATGACAGCAATTCAGAACTGTATCTTCAAGGAAGTAACGTATAGAAAAAGCCATAAACTATAAATATTATTTTGTGTAGTGCGAGCCCTGGAACATTTCAAATGAAAGTATGATCGCCGTCAAATTATAGTTATCTTCATTGCATGCAATTTTCTTTTCGTCTTCTGCTATTACTTAAGAGAAGTGTGCGCCTTAATAGGATCGGTGGACAACAACTTTCAAAAATAACACATTGATTTTCTACAGTTTCCTCTTTTTATTTGTTAAAATATATTCAAATAAGTGTTATTTTGAGCTTCATAAAAGATATAAGAGATTCTCTTGAATTAACGCACCTTCTTTTATGCCAAAAACTGACGAAAGACTCTCCTTTTCTTTCAAAAAAACTTGAAAACGTGCTTTCAGTTTCGACATTAGAAAGTGATAAATGTGATGACCGGAGTTTTTTTTTTGGGGGGGGGTTGCAATGCTTGTGACATTAAAACCATCAATTGTTGCAGCCGCATTTACATCTGGCTGACGAAACTTTTATCGCATAGGCTCTCTGAATTATTTATTGGTCACTCATCAAACAATAAATGTGGCTTGAGCGAATTCGTCACCAGTTTAATGTCTGGAAGTAGTGCAAAACATGAGCCCTCTTAAAATATAATACGAATAATACGAATTGTTGAAACTTGGGAAGAACAGGCCCAAGACTTTGTTTTGACGAGAACGCATGGCTGTATACCCGAAAAAAGCACAAGGGCATAATGCTCTCTATGATTTTGATGGCCTATATGCATGGCTCACACCCTCTATGGCAGAGTTGCTGAGAGGCAAATAATGAAAAAGAAGTGATCATCAATCACACATGACTTTTATTTAAAATGAATTAACAAGTGAATAATTTAAAATATTGATAATAGTTTACTTATTTACGATCACAACAGAGCATACGTCGCAACGTCGTCTTCTTCAAAAAGCCAGAAGCTGCTTCTCGTGCTGCTTCCTTCGTTCTTCTGTCGCCTTGCCAGCTGTTATGAGGGTACAATCTTTCAATATTCGTTGAATGTTTGAAAGAGTTTATTTTCCTAATCAAACTTTCGAAGAACTATGTTGCAATGTCCACAAGACACATGTTTTTAATAATTCTCATTGTTGTATATTTACGTTTCACAACGATGTCGACTGGGTGACTAAAAAAATTTCGCTCGAGGAAGACAGTTTACGTATGAAATTTTCAGTTTTCTTGAGGACAGTCACGTATGACGTCTCCTTGCAAAAGGGTTTAGACCATTCAGTTTATGAATACCCCACAACAATTACGACGGGAAGCTTTCCCTGAGTTGATTCTTCGCCTTTTAAATACCTGCAGCTCTAATATTTAGTTTAATTCTAAGACGCCATTATTCAGGAGAACTAGGCAGAAGAATGAGACACATGTCATTTGGAATTTATATTCCGGTTAAATATTGTGACTTTAGTAGGCGAACACATTTTTGCATACATGCAAAAAGGCTTATTCTACCGCACCTTCCTAACAACTGCATGATTTGGTAGACCCAGACAAAGCGTATAGATCCGTGCTGATCAGCAAACTGTTTTCTTGGTTCAGAAAAGACAGCAGTCTTCTGACTAAAATAATACTCACTAAATGAAACTAACCTACATATATGTCAGCTGACACTGACCCACCGACCTTTCATCCATACCAATCCGCATGTGTAAGGCTGTTATACCACGTGAGTGATACAGGCACTCAGAACACAATCAGAAAAATATTGGTGTTTTCCTCTGATCCATCCGCATTGTGTTTGCATCCCTCGGCAAGATAGGAGAAACGTTCGGCATGGGTTTTCCCGGGCTGGGTGACCAGCCAGAAAGAAAAGGTGAGACTTAATAGAGTGCCTACTTTATCGAGGTTTGAAAACACAGTGCACTTTTGTCACGCGTGTTTTGGTGTGTGTCCCTCTGTGTAGTTTCCCGACAATAAAGAACTGCGGCGAAATCAGTTCTGTTATCTGTGTTTTTCCAGCTTCATACGTTTCCCATGGATTTTTCTTACAATTGCCTTTAAAAGCCCGTAAAGCTGCTGGGCTGGTAGCACGCAGAGTTTTAGTCGCAGAAACCCCGCCTACGTGGACAGAGTGAGTACTCCGAGAAATAAAAAAAGTGCAGTAGAGAAGTTCATCTTGGTATAGGGTGTATTACGGTGTGGTTTACTTTTGGTTTTTTTTAAGAATTTAATTGCGATAACTCTCGCTGGGTTTTGTAGTGTGTGTAGCCTGTAGAAAGAGCTCACCCGCAATGTTTCATATTCCTGACGCTGGTGCTGTTGTGACAGTCTTTAGGGCATCGAAAGTGCATGTAGAAAGAACTCAATGCCAGCGTATACGTTATGTTAACTGTAGTTTCACGCTGTTTGAGCCAAAGCGAGCACATATTTACAAAGTACGCGGTTTCTCGAGATTCTGTGTTAGTCAGGGCCACTTGTGCTTCTTTGTTGTGCACTGTTGGCATAAGAAAACCAGTGTTTGTGGCATTTTTTTGCCGATGTAAATGCAGTTGCTGTGGTGGTGATTAGTAGGTGGAGACTGGAGCTAAGGTGCACAATATATGATGAGCTAAGCTTCCACGACGGGTGATGAGACATAACATTTAGAGTGTGTACATCAGTGGGTTCTATATAGCTCATTTACTGGTAAAGAAAATGCAATCCATTTCAAAACAATTTCTCGATGCAGCCTTGCAAGAATTGGGCTTGTGAAACAAACTGGTATATGTACGTCACGCTTTATAATTTAACAGCGTCTCACTCACCGAAGGCTACAGGCCTAGGCTTGAAATGCGCACCAAAGAAACAAACCGATTCTCACAATAATATTTCATCCGCCTCCTTAAAACCACTTTTCAGTTCGAGGTTCCTAAAAATGAAGGCTGCAGTTCTCGTTTCCCTTCTGACTTTGGTTGTCGCCGCTCCTTGCATCGCTTACACCATAGGCGAACACAAGGAGAAAGGTAAGTGGAGTTATCGCTAACTTGCGTATACAGTTAAAAGACCACCTATCAGGGCACGTCATTTGTTGCTAATGTTCATACTTTTAATATCAACTGGGCGGAGCCTATAGGTGCATGAAATCACCTGTTTGCAGTAAATAGAACTTGTATTTTACAAGCAAAATTAAAGATTGCAAGCCGGTTTGCAGCTTGGGAAAGGCTACATAATTTATTTATCGAAAGAGCATGCAGAATACTCCTATGTAAATTCAAACTTAGCATGATAACTGCAAAGATGACTACAAGTCGCACACCCACGTGCCTCAACTAGTAAATTCTCTGCCTCATTCATCAGACACACTGCGAAAGACTGGAAAGTTCTTCCTGATGACATTGCCGCCATTACCCGTCCATCTCAAGTTGCAAATGCGTGTAAATAATCAATAGTAAACTATTTCTGGTGTAAATCTTGTGAAATATTGTCAACCCACACCTCATGTGGTATTTCTTTTGGGAAACCTCTAAGGTAAATAAACTGAACTGAACTGAAGTATAACTACTAAGAACAAATATAAATGAGAAACTTTAGATTCAACAATGTGTGCGATTTTCCTTGAGTGGATAGTGTTTCAACAGTGGCAATTAAACAGATGGTTCACGCTTTAATTTTATTTTTGCAGATGCACCCAACGACTCACTCAAGGAGACTGCAAGTTATCTACGAATGGTTGGACACGTTTTGCAAGAAAAAAATGTCACGATAACATTCAATGCGCTGTTGGCTGATCTGGCAGCCGAACTAGAGACCCTCCGTGACGCTGATACACCACTGGATGAAAATACCTCCGAGTACTTCTTGAAGAAACTCCGCAGGGTAGTGGAGAACGTCGCTAAAGCCGTTGTGGTGAACCAAGCTGTGGGTGCCGTTGCTGGATGGATGGGATAAATGTGAAGCCGCTTTACTCCTGCCCGACACTTTAGGAATAAAAAGAAATACATGCCGTGAAGAATTTCATCTCACATGCTTCGTCGTTGTCTAATGCAGAAGTTGCCGCTATCCGACGTATATATGCCAAGCTGCTGAAGAGCGAGCAATTGCTAATATACGCAAACTATGTCAAAAATATTTGGATATATTGTTGTGTCATTGCTGTAATACTATTTATCAAATGTGACTGTAGAAATGTACTTCATGTTTTGCATTTAGCAGCACGTTAAAAGTGTTGCAGCTAAGTGAAGCAGTCAATCCAGAAGAGGTGGAAAACTCAAAAATTAGAAAGGAAGTTTCAGAAACGTATAACGCTCCTAAACAGAGAAATCAAAACATCTGACAAGAAATCAAGGGAGCAACATTGGCATGAAATTTGCAACACAATGAAAAAATATATAGGTTTTCGGCGAAACATGGCGCTTCTCCTTCTGTTAATAAACACCGAGAACAACAAAGCAGTCCATCCCCAAAATAGGCTCACCTATGATTGTACAGGTATAGAAGATGCACTCTAGCGACAAATTGCAAACACGCGCATCTCTAAAGCGGCTCCTACACTACACATGATTTATACCAGTCAGACAAATGTAACTCCTGGCAAGCAATTTTCGGGATGCACATATTCGGGCCATATTTGAACACTAATACACCAAATACGCTCCTGGTTTTTCTCCATTACAAACAAGAAAAAACGTAACTTTGACGACGAACTACTACTCCTCTTATGGACTACATTATTGCATGCTAGACTGCAGGGCATTTGCTCTCACAATAGAATGTTACCGAGAAGATTCTCGTATGAAGCGGGAAGCCGCTGAATATTAACAACCATGGAGAAATTTTTCTAACATCTTTTATGAGCAAACGTATAATTGATTGATTTAGGAGGTTTAACGTCCCAAAACAACTTATGATTACGAGAGACGCCACAGTGGAGGGCTCCGCGAATTTCGACCACCGGGGGTTCCTTAACGTGCCCCCAAATCTGAGCACACGGGCCTACAACATTTCCGCCTCCATCGGAAATGCAGCCGCCGCAGCTGGGATTTGATCCCACGACCTTCGAATCAGCAGCCGAGCACCTTAGCCACTAGACCACCGTTGCGGGAAACAAACGTAGGCGGAATAAACAATTACCTTCAAGGCAATGACTCTCTCTCGTGCACTATGTCAGGCTTCCTAAAGCACAGTTCATGCCAGGGCCCAATGCTTCAACTGAAGCACCAAACCATGAACGGCACGAACAGGTCAACTGAAGCTACACTAGGTTCGCATCTTAAGAAAGCATTCGATAATGTTACTCCCTGTACAATAACCCAACCAACGCCTCCTTTATTTCAATGCCAGTGCAAACGCGCGCTTCCCAACGGGAGCTGTCAGTCCCCTTAATTGAGAGAGTGGTCGTGATGTGGTGCTATATGAGGGGTCGCGCTGCTCCCGCCATACGTGCATCCGAGCGCTTTCCGCCGAAGATGCGTTAGACATGATCCCCACACAAGTGTAATACGTTTGTCACATTCGCTCCTTCATGCTGCTGCTTTCTGGCTCGAGACAATGCCTCCACCGCTTCACAGAGCAGCGCATGCCGAAACGTTGCAGTGACGCTGCCCGATTAGCGCCACTAACGGCGACACACTGTCTCAAAACAGTGTATTTCACAGACTCAGCGTGACTGCTAATATTCTGAACACGAGAAATGCAAGGCACCACCTCACGGATCTGTACACAACTGAATGAAAAATTACTTCATATGATTTCCGTCACGGGGCACTGCATGGGGGGCTACATTCTTCCATGACCGCAAAGCACACCTTAAGGCTAGGCTATGGGAGATATCGGGAAAATGTCTGGAGGAGAGGGTGGTGAACAGTTGGATTGTGCGCATCTGGGTACCATTGGTAAATTAGAGGAGTCGTTGGTTCAGCAGGTTAACGCCTGAAATCCGAGAACTCAATGATATACTTATATTACCAATTTTCTCCGGAACCGACCAGATATAGTCATAGTGAATGGACTGACACCATTTCAGATACCCATAGGAAGCACGGGAACACAGCAGAGTTCCATTATATCTTCTAATCTATTCAACTTACCTGTTCTCGGCTTTCCGTCAAAGCTATTCGTGATTATCGGGCTTCATCACAGCTCCTATGCCAATGATATTACCTTGTACATAGGCGACAGCAGCGATGACTGTATAGAAGAACGACTACAGGAAACGGTATACGTGGTGGAAGAATATCTACCCGAAAGAGAGGTCTCTTCTTCGGTGGAGAAGCCTGAATTCCTCTTATACGCCCCCCACATAAAGGTTGACCGCCGACCCATACAGTCCAACCATTTCGTGGCAGACATTAACCTGAAGAGAGCCGATGAAGGTTTCAGCGCTTCTTATTGAAAGGAGAGGTGCCAATGTTGGTACAATCCACAAATTAGAAGGTAAGGTCTTGAAAATGATGCTATTTAATAGAATAATCACTAATGAAAATCAGGTCATGAAGAAAAAGCGTATTCTCTGGCTTTTTCATGCTTTCGTCCTCTGCCACATTGCTTATTACGATGCCTACCACCTCTAGGATTTGTGGCAGTAAAAACAACAAATCTGCACAGTACTAGCAAAACACTTCTACCTAAACTCATGGCTACATAATCAAAACACGCTTCATACCACGCTTGAAGAAATATTTGAAGCGCAACACATCTCGCCGTACAAGTGCTTAATCAATGCCAAAGCAGGTCACCAAATTCTCGAGTCTTGGCGCTTGTTTTCACGCAACACTTCGCATCAAATACAACATACCATGTGAATGTTGCACTAAAGTTGTAATGCCACTATTGTCAAACAACACGCATCCATAGCACAACAAAGACAGAGGTGCCAGTATAGAGCCACAGCGCTGCTCCACAAATTTTGACGCAATGACGAGGTGATGTTTGTCGGAGCAGCGTGTTATGGAGACAATCGCCGCTTCGGCGCTGCAGTTGTAGACCATACGCACAAACGCATTACGAGCACTTTGATGAACACAAATCACGTGGAAATGACGGATTTTGTCACTAACACGCTGGCCATAGTTTACGCCATTGCTCAATATAATATCACTGACTCAGGAACAGCTGTCCAAACTTTTGCAAGTTGTAGGACATCTCCCGTGGCAATCTCCTTACTAAAGCCGAAACTCACTTTGACGACCAAAATGCCTACATCCTCTGGTTTCCCACCAACACGCCTGTCGACCAAACTCAAGTCAACTTTAACGAGGTGGCGCACGACGTGACTCGAGGTCTAACGTTCCGAGCTCCACGTGTGGTTGACATCTCCTATACAGTCTCTCTTGTAGAGGTATCGGAGGGGATGATAGTGTATTCTAATTCATCAGTATTGCCCATCAATATAATCTTCAGTTAAAGAAGAAGGGATTAATCTCGCCTTACCTCAAGAGCAGCCATGCCAGTCCTTTTATTGACACTATTTACAAACATGCCCTTACACTAATCCCGTAATTATTAAAACACATTTACCCCCCTTTGGTCATGAGCAACTCGCGCGAGAATTGCACTACTTGTACAACGCTCTTTTTTCCTGTTTGTAGCACTTTCTTTGGCCTACCTGCTCGTGCCAAAAGGTTGAAAAGAGTGTTACACACCCTTCATCATGGCCATGAGTAGCAGTCCTCTCTAACGCTCCCAGATTTCAAGGCACAGCGCCAGATGAATTTGATAATTTGTTACTCCTTTTCTGGATGATGATTATGGTGTTGATGATGCTTCAAATATGGCCCATACTCACTGAGAGAGATCGGCCAAGAGTTGATTACCCGAGTTATTGAAACATTTTCAGTATTGAACATATATGAGAAAAATACCTTACGTAAAACGAAAACAGTGCCAGAGTTGTTTTTTCTCCCGTTCAGGTCAGACAGCATAGTAGTTATCTTGACTACAAATTATATGATTCAAAACTTTTAGTAATAGAAACATCACTTTTGATCTTAAACTATTGATGTATAAATTGGACACAAATAGTCAGACAGTCTCATTTCTTTTGTTTTGTCAAGGTAACCACAAACGACCTCAGAAGCGTTCTTGCGGCTCAAGCCCAAAGCCAAGGCACCAAGGAGAAGTATTTTCTCAGTTGAGATATTCATCCCCAACTTATAGAATTGGATAACAACTCTTTTTCTTAGTAATGTGTGCCACCGACATGACAAAAAATATAGTTTTACTGTTTTGGTTTTTAACAAGAGGACAAATTCAACACCCTGTGTTTAACAAGAGGACAAATTCAACAGGAGGGCACGACATCGTAATCTCGTTAATATGACTTCAAATTGTTTAGCAGGACCACATTGATATTATTACGAAACTTTAGAGTAACTAAACTCTGTCCACGACATTACCAACTGCATAGCATCTGCAAGAAGCGAAATTTTTATATCTTCTCGCAGTTATTCTGGATATTTCAAAAAGGACCCAAAGTATTCATCCTTTCAATGCCACTCATGCTAGAGAGTCAGCCATTTCATTTAATTTTAATCCACAGTGACCAAGTATCCATACTAATTTCAGTAGCTTCAGCTCTGGGTGGACTAGCATAAGAACTGTAGTTAAGATGGCTGTTTTTGAGGACGCTGAAAGCGACGTGCAGACAGACAGGGAGTCGGCAAATATCATTGCTTTATGGCATTGCCAGGTAATTTTAACGGTTCTAGAAAAGTTGCCGATATTTCTGCTTGAACAACGGGGGTTAAATCCGGTAGTCCTAATGAAAAATACCATCCAAGCAAATGGAAGTATATATCTGTACATGTCGTTTCGTTCATCACCGAAGCATCCGTGGCTATTACGTTAGTCGTTTTTTCGTGTGCAAGATAACATTTCAATTGACTATATAAGACCTTGTACAATTGTAATTCAGGCCCAGAGGGAAACTATCATCGTTTTCTATGGGAAGATTCTAATTTGAAACTTTTGCTTCAGGCACATCTCAAGTTTTAGCATTTATTCTGGCCCCGCCGCGGTGGTCGAGTGGCTAAGGTACTCGGCTGCTGACCCGCACGTCGCGGGTTCAAATCCCGGCTGCGGCGGCTGCATTTCCGATGGAGGCGGAAATGTCGTAGGCCCGTGTGCTTAGATTTGGGTGCACGCTAAAGAAGCCCAGGTGGTCGAAATTTCCGGAGCCCTCCACTACGGCGTCTTTCATAATCATATGGTGGTTTTGGGACGTTAAACCCGACATATCAATCAATCATTTATTCTGTCCAGTTGTTTCTGAACAAAATATTCTGAGGTGTTTGAAGCTATAGCCAATGCGCAGCGAAAAAGAGACTGGATCATTCATGAAAGCATATTCAGTTCGTCTTAGCTGATGGCTCTAAAGGTTCAAGAATGTTTGAATCGCAAGGGTACGGAGATGGCAAGACAATGTAGGCAATCACGCTTCCTGACACATAACGTTGTTACTCACCAACCTAGGAATCCCTAGACAAAATCGCGTGGCTTCACGTTCTATGTAGCATAACCAGAAGCTTTAGTTTGTAAGCAGGGCCACCTGAGAGCATTACGTACCGAAATACTGTTATTGGTCGCATATACACTTCGTATATCAACACAAGTGTGGTCCTGCGTAGTCCATATAGGCGGATGGTCAGTCTGCGAAGAATACCAAAGGCGTGTTTGCCTTACATACAATTCTGTCTATGTGGGGAGTCTAGTTTAGCTTGTCACCTCAAGGCCGCCCCCCCCCCCCCCATGCGCTGAGACAGCGCATGGGGGAAGGGGCACCGAGAGTTTGTTTAAACTTTGACAATTTGCAATCATCCTTAAACCAATAAATTTCTCTTCTTTCCAGAAATTGCCTCACTCGCGCAATTATATATTTTGAAAAATTTTGCTCTGTACTATGTCCAACAAAACTGAGTGTTTCACTCTGAAATATGCTTGGCTATGTCAATTGTCACTAGAGCCGCATGTTGTCTTCTTTTACGAGCAAGATAACTGCGGCTTTCTAAGTCTGCGTGTGCCCACCAACGTGAACAATTCACTCTGAAACAAATCAGATTTGGATTTGCTAATACATTTTCCTCTTACAGAGTCTAATTTGTTCATGTATGACCTTCTCAACGAGGTATAGTCTATGAAAAGTAAAAGAAACGGGTCAAATGTTTTGAATGTTTATAGCCAAATCCTTGTCGTTTTTGTATTGAAATTCATTCAGCCAATTTTTAATCATGCAAGATCCAGGTATACTTTATCGAAACATTTACAGTGTTTAGGAGGCCGCATTGTGGTATGGATGGATGGATAAAATACTTTATTACAGTCCTGAAGGATTCCACCCCCGTTTTATAGGGGTAGGATTGCGGGCTGGCCCACGTAGTGACGGGGAGGCCTAGCCTCACCGCCGCATTGTGGGCCTTCTGGGCAGCCTTCAGTTGTGTGATAACCGCACTCGTGAGCATTAAATGAAAGGCATTTTCGAAAAATTCATCATTTTTTCTTTGTAAAGAAGGGCACCTCAAGAGCATGTAGTTAAAATTACTGCAATTGTGGCAGTCCGGATAAAGTTCTAAAATGTCGATATAATGGCTATGGGTTACAAGGCTAGGGTATGTTCCCGTCTGAAGCATGCGAATAGAGGTTGGCTGTGGGCTAAACAATTTTTCGAGTGGTATTGGAAAGACCTATAGCCTAATAAATAGTGCTTTGTGATGTCGTTTAGGGTAATCAAATTGTCCCTAATATGAAGGCCATGGGCTGATTACTAGGTCTAAGAAGCACAAGTCCCGGTGCGTTAAGTTAATCGCCACGCCTTGGATTGGACTAGCTCGTTGACATTGAGAAGCCCCCGACCTTCAAGCTAGGGTGAGCAGGGAACCAAATAATGATGTGGTGGGTGAGTTTCTTGTGAGCGAGTGCTCTAAAAACTTAACGGCACCAGAAGCGAAGACTCTAGCAGTGGAGTAAAAGTCCGTATAAATATCATCAGAGCTATGATTCCGTCAGAGCCTGGAGCTGACGTGGGCAAACCTGGATTCACACGCGCTAATTCTTCCATTGTACCTTTGGTAACTTCTGTGCTAACGGTGATTTCAGTAGATTGTAGATATTGATTGATTTAACTCAACCCTCCAGGCCATCATTTATGTTTTCTAAAGGTACATCAATGTTCATTTTCTTCATGATAGCTTTATTCTGTGTGGCAGCCCTCCACTTGCTAGCTACTCACAAACTTTTTCTGCACACTTACTCACGCAGTGTTAAGTGGTTAGTGTTATTACATTTTATACGTGTCGGTACAATAACGTAGATAAGCACAAGTAACCCAACATTGTGCTTCCCGCTACATAAATGTTTGACGCGTTTCTGGTAGTGGGTATGCACCACTTGATCGCGAGTGCACCACCATGAGCATCGGCAAGAGTCGACAAAGAAGACTGGGTGCAAAGGAAGATGGCGTGCGTTTCGACGCCCCGGCTCACGGGCTCCTCCGATGAAGACCCCAGCGGCTCCATAGGCCTAAAGAACGCTCCGGCGTGCATCGACTCGCCGGATGAAGGATCAACTCCCGAAGAGGTCGAGCTGCGCAAGCGACAGCGACAGCAGAGGTCCGAGCGGACTTCGGAGCTGCTGCACAGCATGCGCCTGAAGCAACGCTCCACGGAGGGCCTCTCGCCGCGCAACCCAAGGCTTAAGCAAGCCATCGGAGCGGCCCTAGTCGTTGGTACGGGTTGGCTGATCTACAAGTACATCTTCGCCAACAAGTAGCAGCTGGCCAGGAGGAGCTACGAATTCGGTGGCAACCTGAATGGCGGACGATCCGTAAGCAACGAGTGATTGGCCTGTGGCGCTGATTATGTTAGGCCCGTTTCAGCGTCAGACAAAATTATCTTCCTTTTAATGCGCAGAACTGCACGAAACTGATGCGAGAGTGTATTCATCAGCCCGGTCTTCTGAAGAGAGCCACCGTGCCATCAATTAAAATTCATTGATGATGCCATTGCTCGTAAGGTACTTGTGTCATAGCAGCCAATATACGCATTAGGGCTACTGCAATACTGTGTCACACTCTTTTGTATTTTCTATGTCGAATAATTTATCTTGTCCATTAAAATCGCCGAGTTAATAAATACGTCGGCATCTGCATTCTTCAATTTACGAAGGTATACGCGTTGTAAACCAGGGCATTGGTTGATTGATATGTGAGTTTAACGTCCCAAAACCACCATATGATTATGGGAGACGCCGTAGTGGAGGGCTCCAGAAATTTTGACGGCCTGGGGTTCTTTAACGTGCACCCAAATCTGAGCACACGGGCCTACAGCATTTCCGCCTCCATCGAAAATGCAGCCGCCGAAGCTGGGATTTGATCCCGCGACCTGTTGGTCACCAGCCGAGTACCTTATCGACTAGATCACCACGGCGGGGCTGTAAAGCCGGTCAGCCTGCCCTTCTAAGAGGGCGTCCGTGAAATGACGACATCCGCTTGCATAAGCTATAGACACACTGTAGTCCTTGTACGTTCAGATGTAAAACTTGCAGGACGCTTCACCTTCACCTTCTACAGCAGAGCGCGATAGCATAATCGCGCCTCGGGCGTATTGCCGTCTGAATGGCTAACGTGCTTCGGTTGTCGGTGCATGTCCCAATCATGTCGTGAGAGAGCGATTCACTGTGCGCTTATCATTCGCCATTTAATAGTATTGTAGAATGCCTATGGCACGTACTACTGGTGAGTGCCCACTACATCCTAGTTACTCCTTTTACGAATCGGCGAACGATGCATGACGCGTCCGTAAAGCAACACGAAACCCACACATCCTTTCTGTTTGATAATTTTTTTTTGTTGGTGGTGATTATTAGGTTCGTTCGAGTGCTCCATGAAGCATGGCCATTTGGAACACCTATTCCTTGCAATTTTTTTTTTATTTTGCATCTAGTCCGACTCTACGCTTCTGCCAATCCATAGTATTCGCACTAGGAGGCCCCCTTGTCTACATTATACTCATTAGTGAATTTTCCTGAAGTAATTTAGAAAACTTACGTGGCTCGGTGGTAGAGCACCTGTTTTCAACGCATACATCTTCGAACGTTTTAGCATTTTTTCGTGTTTATAGAGCTTTATATCACGGATAAGATGACTTTCGATGACAACCAACAACGCCGTCACCGGCACTGACGCAAGCACCGACACCAACACCAAAATTTATGCGAAACAATCTCTTTAATGCTATCGCAATAAAGTGACTTGAAGAAACAAATAATGATGCATATTAATATTCAGAAAAATGTTCGTAAAAGCATGTGGACAAAACTCGTAGTCAGAAAAGCGTAAGAGCTCAAACATAATGTGTCCTATTGCCTACTTTGCACCAAGGCAGGGCACGGGTGGCATGACGAATAGATAGATGGACGAACGGACGGATGGATGAATGTACATGAGCATGAGACAATAAGGGCTCTCTACCTAATATTGTAGAAAACTCTATGGGTACAACGAAAGCATACCATGCTCCATTTCACACATCAGGTGCAATGCTGCGGATGCTAACGAGACTTTTTGCCGGCAATTTGTTCACAATAAAAATTGTTTAAGCATGTGACTCCTCAATTTGATGCCTCCTTTTTGTTTTTAGGCTCATTATTAGCATGGTTTGTTACAACTAAACAAACCCCGTTCTATGGTTGTGCCTTCGTGGCTTGATCAGTTAACGCCTCCTTCTTTTCCTTCCGCAGTATTTTCTTTTGCAGGCCATCGACATGCGCCATGTGAAGCCTCGTGCTCGGATCGCGCGAGTATTTTACAACAATAAGGGCTTAGAATTAGACGCGCGGAGTAACGCATTTTGCTGATCTAACTTCTTCCACAGCTTTCGCAACGTTGCACTTGATGTTCGAAAGAGAGTATAGGGAATGGCAAAGGCAACGGCGGCTTCTTGAAGAAGCCGAGGAGGTGAAATCTATGTGCCGCAGAAGACGTGCTCCAGAGCTATCAGAGGTGCCAACGCTCGTTTTCAGCGCTAGTTTATCTCTTGGTAGTTTGGACGTGTGGGTCGGGTCTGTGACTGTCTGATGGTTAACAGGAATCTCTCTGCGCTGAGAACAAACATAGAAGGAACCTTGCGTCAGCTAATTAAAATCTAGCAACAACTTAGGAACGCCCATATTAGAATTTAGAAAGATCCAACTTTCCCGTTTGAAGCCATGGGCGATATTGGGCAACACTCATTTTTTTTCACTTGAAACGACCATGCTATCTTCGTCCGTTGTCTAGCGCACGGGCCTCACATTTGATAACCACCGGCTAGGTATTCATCTAGAACTATACCTCGCGACCATTTTCGGTGGCAGCCAATCTGCTTGGTAGTCCTTAAGCTTCTTCGGTGGCAGCTCAGCCGAAGCTATTAGGGTGCAGATTCTAAAGATATGTTACTTCGCCAAGTATTCCGTTTGCGTGCAATTTGTTTTGGTTTCACACAGCGCAACCAAAAACATCTACGTTTTTGCACGAACATCTAAGGTTTACGATGTGTTTTGGAAACACTGTGTTAAATGATGCGTTATGTACAGCAGGAAGGGAAAGTTGTAACAAGCCTAGAGTTACGCATGGATGCGCCACTGAAGGAAAAAAAGCATAGAAGGATGGCTGTGCTCTTCAGCCAAGTTCGTACAGTGGCAATCAGCCAGTGGTTCGAGCATGAATGCAAAGTGAGTACCAAGCAGTAATGCTGGTATTTTTTACAGAAATGAATACACCTAATTAAACGAACAAAAAAAAAGCTCTATGAAAGCGGTAAGGTTCACTTATAGAAAGAGCATGACCCACTAGGAATTGTATGATAGAAACTGCAATGCAATGGCAAAAAACAGTATTCTAACTTTTGGTAAGACCAGGGCTGGTATCACTGCTTTTTCTTCTTTTGATGATGCAGATGCAAGGACTTACTGGAAAAGCTCACGTTATTTTGTTGGTGAACTCGAAAGCATCGATGGATCGCAGATATTTGGGAAGCAGCAATCGGAAGCATAATGTCTTTTATGTTGAGTGTGAGTGAAGTATGGACTAAAGATGAAAACTGCAGACTTCATAATAGGTGGATACTTGTAAGAGCAAGACGCATCGGTGAACATATACGTTCAATCATATTTTTTTCTTTTATGATGGTTCGACTTGCAAAATTTGGGCTTGACGTTCGTGAGAGAGTGAATTGAAAAATATAAAAAAGCATAGGCTTCGTACTTAGAAATGGCACACATACCCAATTTCTCGTAAGAAGTGTCCCCAACCGTAGCCAAGCCAATGTTCGCCTCCGTGCCTAACACTGCAAATGGCACGGATGGCAAGCGAAAAGCTTTCATCCAGAATTCCACGACATTCTTTTCATCATTAGGTCTTAATACATGATACACGATACTTGGTTCATACCTGGTGTTTTCGTCATGTACGACTCGACCTTCAAGCGTGTACTTAAAAATTCTGCCTTAAACAAATCCTATTTCCGAGCCATGTGATGCGATCGACTGCAAAATAAAAAAAAAATATGGGGAAATGTTACCTGTAAGAAGCCATGCAGCTTCGACCCACAATCATTCCAATTTGACTTTGCAACCGTCTGTTTTAATGTATTTGTGCACAGTTAAACACCTTTTAGGTAGCGCACAGGAAGACAAGTGGCGCGGTGAAAATCTTTTAACACCAGCCAGGTAACAAATACGGCCCAGCTAGTACGTTCATGTTCATTGCAAGGCTACCGACGTGACGTGAGCCAATAAAAGCAATTGATATGATGTTCATCAATAAAGCGCATTTCATAGTGTGAAGAGCCACACAGCTATTGCAAAAATGTATGAGTGCATCATCTCTACGTGAAGACTTTTTCATGAGACAACCTTCTACTGACTGCAATGTTTAAATAGGATGCAGATTATAAATTCAAAATCTTTATAAATTTTCACCACTTGTCCAGGGCTTCAACTGCTTCCCGAGAATTTAAACGCGGCACAGATGATGTGGCTTTGAGTTTGTGAAATCTGCAATCAAAGTAAATGACGCGAGATTTATCTGTTTTTCTAGCGTCAAATATAAGGGAAATCACTCAAAGGTGTTAGATGCTGCAGTAGTAATGTAAGTGCACCTGAAAAAAAGAAGTACATCTTAGTATCAGTTCCAAGCTGAAGATATTGTGACGCTTCCACGGTTGGCTCCGTTGATGACGTACAAGGAGCCATTTTGTCTGTTTTGGTTCCTGATATCATACATTCTGTCCATACTGGTTGCTAGAGCCCACCTGCCCCACACTAGGGCCAACGTGACAAGGTGCACCAAGTTAAGGTAACTCTAAATAAGGAACTAAAATACATGCCGAGCCTTTCCCGAGTTTCACACTAGCTCATAGTCCTATCCATACAATGGATATTTTTTACGGGAGAGCTAAGTCAGCTTTTAAAATTAGTGTACGTACCCCTTTCAATAGACTCAGAAACAATTTTTTTTTCAAAATACAGAATCATGCAGCTTGAGCAAGTCATACACCTGCGTTCATTGTAGTCGATTTGTTGCAACAAAATAAAAATAAGAACATAATTTGCAATCTGCTTCAAGAGAGGCCAGAATCATTTCTGTTGAATTTCGTACGATACAATACATGGTCAACGTCACCATTGATGACTTGAGCATCTTCAGGCGCTTTTTGACTACTTCCCAACTAACATGAATTTTGCTTACGGTTACAAAAATCAAACCGTGACTTGGCTTATCTTCGAGCCCAAGTATGTCCTCAGCTAGCTCATTTGAACTTGCCTACATAAAAAAACTTGGAAGATCACACGTATAGTAGAAAACTTTGATATGCGACGCACCAATGAGAAATGTTGATATGTCACCTCAAAATCTGCACAACGTTATGAGGTGAAGGAAAATGATGAAGTACGTGGCTTCCGCGTCATGATAATCATGTTTGGATGTGTCGTTTACCTTCGTCATCTCTTCGAGTCACGTGATACCGAACTTAGTATATGTGGAGCAAGCGAAATGAGAGTGAGCACGCTATGAGCGTGGTATGTTGTCATGTTCTTACATGACACGCGTGTCAAAATTATCATGTTTACACCAGTAATATATTTCATATTACTTGACGTAACTAGAACCAAATTTAGTGTACCTGAAGCTAGCAAGTTGACCACGAGTGCATCATGAAGGGCCCAATATAGCAGCGCTGACACGCGTGCACGCTGGGCACAGTGACGCAACATCACCAATACGCGAGCACTATATATTCTGAGTGCAGGCGCGACCAGCGTCCGTCACCGCAGCTCGACAGCAACCGGCGCGAAATGCGACATGCTGCAATTCGCACCGATGCGTTACCCAGACAACACTGCGTATACCTCTTTTCGTGATGGAGAACGCTGGGCGCTCTGAAACGCACATGCGTCAATGCAACGCAGCCAGTATACTGCAGGACCACCGCCTGGAGTGGCAACGCTGGCGTAACCCGACGAAATGAACGTGGGCGAGCACGCGCACTGCGTCATGCCAAATTGTATTAGAGCCTTGACTGTGGCATGTAGTCATGTTCTCACATGACATGCATCTCATGATTATCATGTTTGCACCAGTCACATACCTTCGACATCCATTGGCGTCACGTAATACCCAATTTGGCATAAGTGAAGTTAGCGAAACGGCCGCGAGTGCATCATCAGTGTGGCATGTAGTCACGTTGTTACATGACACGCATGTCGTTATTATCATGTTTGGATGTGTCATTTACCTATGTCATCCGTTCGCGTTGCATAATACCTAGTTTGGTACATGTGAACCCAGGGAAACGACCACGAGCGCCTCATGAGTGTAGAATGTAGTCATGTTGGTAAAGAAAACACATCTCATGTTCATCACGTTTGCACCAGCCACATACCTTCGTCATTCATTAACGTACCGTAATACAAAGTTTGGTATAAGGGAAGCTAGCGAAGCGGCCGCCAGTGCATCATGAGCGTAGCATCTAGTCATGTTGTTACTTGACATGCATCTCATGATTATCATGTTTGCACCAGTCACATACCTTCCTCATTCATTTGCGTACTGTAATACCAAATTTGGTATATGTGACGCTTGCGACACGTCCGCGAGTTCATCATGAGCATGGCATGTAGTCATGTTGTTACATGACATGCATGTCATGATTTTCATGTTAGGGTATGTCGCTTGTGTTTGCCATGCAATCAAGTCATACCATACCTGTTTTGCAACATGCCATGTGAACGAAACCACCGCCAGAGCTGCAGAACCATGAAATATAAACCATGACATTCATGACATACATGTCATATTTTCATTTTATGGCTAGTCAAATATGTTCTTCATACAGTCATGTTATGTCATACCAAGTTGGGTACTGATACCATTATCGAAACGGCTTGGAGAGCTAAAAGTCATAGGCGGCAAGATAGATAGATAGATAGATAGATAGATAGATAGATAGATAGATAGATAGATAGATAGATAGATAGAGATAGATGGATAGATAGATAGATAGATAGATAGATAGATAGATAGATAGATAGATACGCTCAAAGTCGCCGAAGTTTGCTAAGAAACGCTTCGCATTTAAAAGAGTGAAACAAAACAACACAAAGACAATATTCAGGAATTATTCATTCATACTTGATCATGAGGTGCAAGAGGTACAAAGATAGTTTGTAGAGAAAGCAACAAGTGACGTCAAGGCGACATGACAGAGTTAGCTACTACCTAGAAGCGAAACTCATGACAGTAGCACCTGTCGATTGCTGTAAATAGGAAGCCAGCAGTACACACCGAAGCGGGCATGGTACCAGCTCTAACAAGTTGCTCATCTTTGTTTTTTTTTGCACTTTACACGTGAAAACTAGTACAAAAAATACAACGATTAGCTGCTCGATTTATATACAACCGGTATAGATGTCGCGATTCGCCGTCAGCCCTGTTGCAGGATGCGAACCTCCAACTTTTGGCCGATCGAAGGAAAACTTCACGGCTTAACTTTTTCCGCCTTTTATACTTTTCCAGATCAGGATTGCATGCACCAGATTACATAACACAGGACACAACCAGGGCTTCACGTCATAAAAATAGTCGTGCATTACACCTATATTTGCACGCACTAACATTTACAAGTATTCATTTTTCCTGAGAACTGTCTCTGATTGGAATGCTCTGCCCCATAACTCCCCTATGCTCGACACGCCAAGATGAAACTATTCCCTTTTCTTGTCGCTTGAGTCTGCTTCTTTGCCTGTATTTGTCCCTTGTTTTTCACGAATTTTTAATGTACATGAATTTTGTTCTGCAGTGAATGTATACTGCAGCGGAAGTGTATGTATGTAGAAGAATTTTGAACTGTATTGCCCTCTCCTGCATGGACCATACTTGGTCCGCAGTATGTGATAAATAAATAAATAAATAAAGTACAGCTTGGTAATAAAAAGTGCTTACTAGTAAATGTCTTTGCTACTGACTGGTCTGTCATAGCTTCTTTGGGCGATGAGCAGTGTAATAAATGCGAAACATTTCTTAGCGAACTTCGACGTTGAGCGTATCTATCTATCTAGCCGCCTAAGACTTAGCTCTACTGGCCGTTTGGACAATGGTATCGATACCAAACTTGGTATCACCTAACATGGCTATATGACGAGCATACTTCACTAGACATACCATAAAAATCATGATATGTATGTAATGAATGTCATGATTTACATTTCATGGTCTTGCTGCTCTTGCGGTCGTTTTGTTCACATGACATGTTGCAAAACTGGTATAGTATGACATGATTACATGGCGAACACAAGCGACAGACCTTAAGATGACGTTATACTCGCTGGGCGTAACCTCCTTTGTTTTAGAAAGGTTAGCGTACGTTGGTCCGCAGTGCCAAGGATACAGTGAACTAGTATATCACATGAACTCGAAGTGGTTAAAGGTAGGAAGTATAGACACGAAGCAAAAGCCGAATTTTCCTGTCTCTCATTCTCCATGAGCAGCCATTGGCATCTACATTGACCAATTTCTGACAAGAAAGGGTTGCTATGTTATATTCGCTGGGCGTGACGTCCTTGGTTTTAGAAAGGTTTAGCGAGCGTTGGGCCGCAGTGCCATGAATACAGTGAACTAGTATATACCATGAACTCGAGGTAGTTACAGGTAGGAAGTAGACACAAAGCGCTAGTCCTAAGAAAGTGTGCGTGTGCCACCTCTCGCTTAGTCCTTGGAATGTCCACTGGATGGCGGTGCCTCTATATGCGGAATATATGATGAAATATGCGAGATGGTGGTACTAGGAGTGTTGACTAGATGGACGAACGGACACACAGATAGATGCATGCACGGACGCAAAGATGGCTGCACGGACGAATGGACGCATGAACGGACGCAGGGGTGTATGCATAGACGCACGGAAGGACGGACGTACGGATTGACGTGCGGACACACGAACAGACGCACGAATGACCAGGCGGATCGACGCATGGACGGTCACACAGATGGACGCATGGACGGACGGAAGCAAGAACGTATGGACGGACGGAAGCTGCGCCCCACTCTCCATCAATCACCCCGTGGATATGCTGCCATTTTTTTCGGTGAAACGTCGGTGATAACTCTATTCCAAATTAAAATTTTCTGCAGAGAGTACCAAGTTTACCACCTGTAGCATAGGTCAGTGGGCTTTGGCTGACGATTGCCCACGCGATGGCGCTACCACTTGAGTTACATAGATCTAAAGCTGGAAAAGATACACAAGCTAAAAAAAGTTTCACAAATTTAAAAAAAAAATTATTACTCTCTGGTAACTTCGCTTATGTTTTACCTACACAAAGCTTTCAAATGAGACATCGTGCATCATATCTTTAGTCCGAGCACCGAGGCGAAATTAGGAGGCTGAATACAAACATTTTTCTAAAAAAGTGAAGTTTGCATTTTTTTCAGACGATCAGCTATACTCTCCGTGCCGAAATTGTTTTTATTTTGTAGAGTGTCAAACAGGTCACCAGCACATATTTACTTGTGCTCTTTCAGTTTGCCATGTTCTCGGAAAAAGGTTCCTAGTGTCAGCGGCACTCGAGTTCGCACAGCTGAATTCTCCGGCAGCGTTTCATTCTCCGGCAGCGTCTCCGTGCTTTCTCGGGAAACGCTGCACTGCGTTAACGTGGACTCCGAGCCCTGAGCGCGTCCACTCGACGCGGTTGCCCATTGGTTCAACGAACATTCAAAAAACAATAAGTGAGCCTTCGAGCGAGACCGCATAGCAACGCATCGCCAGAGAGGGAGAACGAGCCGAGAGCGAGCGGAGACGCGAGTGGCGTCGGACGTATCCGATCGAGCTCCTGCACCGAGCCCAGTTTCCTTTTACATGTAACCACTGCCGATTCACCTGTAACTTAGCACAATACAGTTTTTCTTAAAATTTGAACCTTGCCTTGACTACATTCATTCGGACATCGCTGACACTAGTTAGGAATATTTCTTCAACTTTACACCTGCGAGAAGCCCTTGAAATATTCATTCCTGTACGTGCCATTTCTTTAATAGTTACAAATCTGCATTACCTTCCCGCAAATACTATTTTATCGAGTGCATTCCAGAAACGCCCTTTGAAAAAATTTTTTTCGGACACCTTCTCGCTCAGTTGTTGCAAAACTTCACTTTTATAAATAGACAGAAAACCGTTCGGCAACGAAAATAAGCAGGCAGGATTGCTATTGAACTTTCAGGAATATGCCAAAATTTTTCATGCATATAAGCGATGGCCGGAAAAATGCTGGTCGATTTGTCATGGAATCACCCATGGTAGAAGTTTCGGCCAAGGAGCAAATACTGGCTAGAAAACAAAAAGGGCTATTGAAGTACAATTGAAATATACTAGAAATGTGAAAAAAATTATGTGGATGAAAAGACAGATTGCCGCCGGTATAGGCTGAACCTGCCACCTTGTAATAACAAAAATGGTGATCTAGTGCTTGAGATACAGTGGGGGTCGACCCGCCGTTCGCTTCATGATGTATATCTGTGCACTAAAGCTAGGGCGTGTGAGCCCTGCTGGTAGCCGTAATACGGTAGCCGTAATACGTAAGTACGGAAGACCACTTTTTCATCTATGACATCTCATAGCATGCGAATGAAAAAAAGGCTTCAACAGACATCTGTTTGGTCGGCAAATAATACTTTAGTAAATATACAAGAACACCTACCACAAGATGGCTAACAATGTAGTATTAGTCCAGCACCCAGAATGGGAGCTTTGCTCACAAAGCTGATGTTTTTTTAGGTGCTGGAACTTGTCTACATCGTTAGCCATCGTGTAGTCGGCGTCCTCGTATTTTTAGTCAGCGGGGTATGGGGAACAGAGCCATAGGCATATATGCTAGGAAGACTTTTTTTCAAGCCCACAACACCACCAATGCATGGCAGTGCTCGTTGGCGGTGCTCATGGTGACGCCACAGCAACTGCCTAGGCCTGAGCAGAAGTCCCACGTTTTAGTTTTCTGGTCGCGCCAAGCCAGCAATTGTTAGTGAAGATATGGCAGATTCCTGCATAATTCAATCATGAACTTCTGTGTAGAGCTGCAAAAGACTCCCTGCAATTTTTATTCGTGTAGCATTTCTGTGTACATCTGTTGGACTAGCTGAGCCGGCTGAAAGCTTCAGTTTTTATAATGTGTATTGCCAGGGTACTCTATGGCATATAATAAAGAAAAAAAATCACAAGTTTGATCCCGACGTGAGGTGTAAGAGCAGTCTATTCGATTTGAAAATACACTTGGAGTCGATGTACTTCGACACTGTCAATGAGCGCAAAGCATGAACCGGAGATCTAAAGGGGAGGTGAAAGGGCATAGTTGTGATTAAGTAAGTTAAGGTATACATTATTTGTTACCTTTGATGAGAGCGTGTGCATTGTTATTATGGTAGCTAATACATAACAGGCTTATATAACGCTTCCAAGGCACTAACTGCCGCTGTTGTATTTCGCACACAGTAAAGAGCCGAGCCAGCAGCCCCCTTTCGGTGAAAGAAAATTCGAACGGATTTGGGAGACGGGTGCTTGCACAGTCCCGGACTAGTCATTGACACTTATTTTAAATCTGCCTAAAGAGGGAGGAAGAGTGCTTGCTCGGCATTTTACGGTAGTCTTACTCAAGTTTTGGTGAAAGTTTGTGGTTGGGCATAGGACGATATGATGTTTCGGAACATTCATTGGCTTCCTTATTCACAGATCTGGACTGAAAGTTGTCAAGTATACAGCCAGTAGGGGATGCAATGAGCGTGCGTAATTGGCGGCGTAGTTCCCGTTGTCTTATTTAGTGTAGCTCGCGTTGACTAAACATTAGGGATTGCAGGAGCCAATGGGATGTCATGTTGTTTTCTTCTGCGAGGGTGGTAGCATTATCCCAGTCAGTAGTGTGATTACGATCATGCACATGCCTAACAATGGCGTTTATTGTGTAACAGTTATTAGTCACATCACGGTGATGCTCCTTGATGCACCGGGATAACTTTCTGTTTCGCAAATGTGCACTTGACGGTGATTGGAGCACAGAATTTTGTACACCACAGCTGGGAACGATACACTTGGCAGCTTGTTGTTCCCATTTATGAGCTGGTGCCGAAACTTGTTGGTTGGAACGTGAACAATGCTCAAATCATACATATTTTTTTAGGGGCGAAGCTCCTTAAGGCATGGGCTGTGCGTCCCCTGTATGTAGCCACCTCTTGTTTAGTTCTTGCAGTGTTCACTAGATGGCGGTACCGTCTCCTGTATGTATATCCACCTCTCGTTTAGTTCTTGCAGTGTTCACTAGATGGCGGTACCGTCTCCTGTATGTATATCCACCTCTCGTTTAGTTCTTGCAGTGTTCACTAGATGGCGGTACCGTCTCCTGTATGTATACCCACCTGTCGTTTAGTTCTTGCAGTGTTCATTAGATGACGGTACTTGTAGCTGATGATGAAAAGATGCCAGGTGTTATAAACTAGACGGCGGTACTTGTAGTTGATGATTAAAGATGCGAGATGTTATAAAATAGGAATGATGTCACATATGGCGCGTGTCATTGGTGGAAGGCCGTCGTTCGATTTAGTGCGGCGACGTACGCTAGGGGGAGCGTTGTAATAAAATCGAGTGGGCAAAATGTACGGAGGACTCATGGTTACCAGTTTTACCTCCGGAGCTTCGCCCACTCATTATCCTTCACTTCGTGGATATGGCGGCATTTTTAAAAGGCAAAGTACATCACACCTATTGAAGACGGCGGTATGGCCTCGCTTGACAACACGTCATATTTTACAGCTGTCCCAGTAAATTTGCCTGTAACCACGTGTAAGCAAACCCCCAAAGCACATAAGGGTCTTGCTGATCACAGCTTCATTCCGGTCTCCGAATTTAGCGAGCTACAGCGGTTTAGTCTCAGCAACACATTTTTGTGTGGTGGCCTTTGCCAGCAAACTCATGGTACGGCGAAAGGAGTGTGAATAACAGTCAGGACCGCTAATCTAGTAATGCTATAATGTGCAAATTATTAGATAGATGCGTCGATGACTGATTCTACATTTTGAAGTTGCAAGACATCCAATGAAAGCCCCGCCATGGTGGTCTAGTGGCTAAGATACTCGGCTGCTGACCCGCAGGTCGCGGGTTCGAATCCCAACTGCGGCGGCTGCAGATCCAATGGAGGCGGAAACGTTGTAGGCCCGTGTGCTCAGATTGGGGTGCTCGTTAAAGAACCCCAGGTGGTCGAAATTTCCGGAGCCCTCCACTACGGCGTCTCTAATAATCATATGATGGTGTTGGAACGTTGAACACCAAATATCAATCATCAATCAAGACATCCAATAAAAACTTGCAGTTGACTGTTTCGCACAAGAAGGACATGCTGCCTTTTTTCGATGTTCTGGTTTGCTGGGGTGAGAATATACAGGAAGCCCATGCACACAAGCTCTTTGGCTTGGCGCCACTTGGACGCATGAGACGTTGCGACTTGATCTCTTCCAGGTTAGCGCTCCCAGAGATGGGCAAAGAGTGGCGACATGATGAAGGTCGTTTTTTGAATTATCCGGGGTTATCGGCACCCCTAGTAAAACCCTTTAGACTCGCTTGACCAACTGACGGATTAGAAAGAGCTGTCGGCCACCGAGGTGGCTTGCTTTGCCGCCAAGGTGCCCCGGACAATGGGCCAAGCGACTGAGACTCATGTACGGGGTGCGTTCTGACGTTCTCCGTGGTGCTGCCATGTCGTCGTTTCCACATACAATGGCCTACCCGGCACCGCATACTCAGCAGTGCAACGGACTAGGAAGTTGATTTCTACATAGCACTTAATGCCTTCGTACTGTGCCATGAGGTGAGCGGTGTGCAGTTTTTTCTCCTTCGCCATGGGACGAACTGGGCGCACCAATTTCTTCTTTCCTGGGTTGGGAAGGAGGCGGTAATTTGCTTTCTCCTTTTGGAGGTGGAGGCGGAGATGGCATTTTCATTGTACTGTCTCGGCCTCCAATGTTTTTCCATGCAGAGAATTATTGTGTGAAGGCCATTGCGAAAATGTGGGTGTCGAGACGCTCCAGACAAGCTTCGAGAAGCTCCCCTTATGCTTCCATTGGAAGCTTCCATGATGCCGCTCCTATCATGTCGTAACTCGCTACCTGCAAATAATGTAAATGAACAATACTGTTAACGCCTCCAGACTCCTTTCGTCGAGATCATCCCAACACTTTGGCTGGCTCCGGTTCTCTGGGTCCACCACCGACTACATCATTAGAACACCAAGGCGAGCATGTCGATGCTGCGCTCGAACGGCTAGATAAACAATAATCCAACCGAGCTTGGCCAACACCACTTAAATGAGTTTATCTAGGTGGTGTTGGCTTGGCAGCTTGGGTTATAGAGCTACCAGTTGTGACGTAAGCCTTCGGTGTTACTGTCGTGGCACCGCATTTTATCGGAAGCGTGCTGCAGCAAGTGGCCGGGTCACACCTGGATTATCAGCGACGAAACGGAGGCTGCGCAGGTTTGCACGTTGTCGTCGCCACACATTTCTCTGCAGTAAAGCATTGCTTTGAACAGCTAACACAACATTCGAGTCTGACATAGTTGCTGCTGCTTGAAAGAAATATATTCGTATAGCAGATGAACTGCTTCGTGAGCACACTTTATATTTATTTAGTAACCGACTGTTTATTGCAACGCTTAAATTTCAGACATGCTCGTTCAATCAGACACTATCGTGGCCCGCTGCTACCCACATTGAAGCTCATGCAAAGTAATGAACGAAAATTTGGACTACCCCCCGCACCCAGTTTGATTTTTTTGGACTCAGGCTGGCTGATCGGTTGCGGCGCGTATGCCATGACAGGCTATAAGTGATGTTAGGAAAACATTTTTCAAGTTACCAGCACTGAAATCTTGAACTAGCGATGAATGGACGTCAAAGAAGAGCCAAATTACGCCTATATCGAAGGCTCTGTTTGGCGACACGTTCTTTTGGCTTTAGCCAGCCACGTTGCCATTGAAAGTCTATTGCAGCGAATCCTAGCCAAGTAGATGCTTTACTCGGCGTGGCCTTGTTGTTATCGTGTCGGCACAGGCATTGCCCGTGGCTTCGGCGGCTAGCGCTTATAGGCACCGTGCAGTCGAGTTTCCCCGTGTGACTGCAGCGCCAGAACACAGTGTCTACCGGATGAAAACGCAATATAGGTTGGGATGAGTCAAAATGGAACGCGATTCCCGCGTCTCCCTGCCCGCGTGAGTGAGTGGATTGCAGCAGGTATACACGGGGACGCGAGCGCGCGTCCGTTTTCTGCGTGCCCCTAACGACCAACGTCAGCAGACTTAGGATGGGCTAGTGCCAGCAACGCAGCTCCCTCTGATCAGCGCACGGGGCTTATAGGCTTCTCGTGCTCAGTGTCTCGCTCTCTTGTGTGTTTCTTCAGCGTGCGATCTGCTGCAACGGCTCCAACACCAATTTTTCTTAGATGCGGAGCATCTAATACTCGAGGCTTGTAGTGCGGCGCCGTCCGCAAGCTTCCTCCTCCTTCTTCCACCATCTGTGCATCCCTTCCTCCTCTACACACCGCGCGCGCTTCGCTCCTCCACCATCTGTGCACCCTTCCTCCTCTACACACCGCGTGCGCTTCTCCTCTTCACGAACATTCGCTAGCTGTATAATGTAGCGCGCATGCGCCGTCACGCTTCGAGAACATCGGCAGCTGACGCGCGCGCATGCGCCGTCGCGCTTCGAGAACATCGGCAGCTGACGCGCGCGCATGCGCCGTTGCGCTTCTCCCCCTTCTCGAACATTCGACAGCTGACAGTGCATGCGCCGTCGCGCTGTATATATACTCAAGGTCGGCGCTCGCTCGCTCAGTTGCCGCTCGTCGGTTGGTTTGTACGGCGCGTCGACGTCCAAGGTCGCGGTGAAATGAATTCCAACGAATCCACAAAAACAATGATCGACGTCCCTTCGACCAGCGCCGCCCTTTCGCATACGTGTGTACGTGTTCACTCATTTAACACCCCCTCCTACAACCACGTTAACCAATTTAGCCATCGACCCAAGTAAGTCGCAATTTAACACCCCATTTCACAACCACGTTAACCAATTTAGCCATCGACCCAAGTAAGTCGCACTTTAACACCCCGTTAACCAATTATATGCTCCGCATCCTCCTCAGTGTTCCCCCGAGGGAAGCTGCGGGCAATTTTTTTTCGACTCGAAAAACGCGGTAAAATTGGTTGTACCAGCTTAAGTACCAACTTTTTCTGTGATCTATCATAATTACCTTTGGTTTAAAATGCCGGTAATCTTCTTAGAATGACCGCACTTTTGTTTTTCACTCTATATATATATCAAGTGAATAAATATGACTGTTTTATTGTGCGTCCCGAAGCGTCTGACGGTGCATAACTTGTCCAAAAGCTTGTGTCATGAGCAAAAAAATGCTTCATGATAATGCACAGCAACGTTGAGTACAATGAGGACTGGTTGGTGGCACATGGGCGGCGCGGGTGCGTGACAAGGCTTTATATAAGCGGGAATACTTTAGATGCCACTGCTTAAGCAATTAATCATCCATAAATTAGGAGTTTGCTTCAACTTGGTCAGTGATTTTCATTTTCTTTTGCAAAAAAATGTCTTTCTTTGGAAAACATAACTGAAGCAGAATTTTAGTGATTATTTTATTCGAATAGCTACACAAGTGCATTTAGGCATAATATTTAGAGGAATAATAGCACAGTACAAGTAAAATTAAATTGTTGGGTTCCAAGGTCAGGGAGGCGGTTGCGCAGGAGCCATTGAATGGTATAGAAATAAAGACACATAGCAGAGGAAATATATGCCGTGTGACTGAAAATCTGATATTATTCTTAGTGAAGGAGAAGCATAACTTTCAAAGTAAATCCTTTGCTCATATGACAACACCACGCAAAAAAGCACGCTCTAACTGTATTCCCATCTGCATTTTAAGGTTCTAGTATTGAGACGAATGCAAAAAAATATCAAAATTTGGGCAATAAAACTGAATGTCTTCATCTTGTAAGTCTAATAATAACCGCAAACGAGGATATACAGCGTTTACTGCCGTGTTTAACTCTCTTTTGACGTCACTGATTGCCGTCAATCACCCGAACACAGTTAAAGAAAAGACAAGTATCGCCTCAAGGCGACACTCGGCGAAGCCTATATTAGGGCATTTAGCTATACACGCCACTTCCGCTGCCCCCCAAAAAATATCGCCGCGTGGCTGTGCACTAAGAGGACACATTTCCTGTTAAATTGAAATAATAAATACTCTGCTTTCTTTGTTTGCTCTAAAAACACCCATATCTCATTCTTGATCCATATCTAAATGTTTTGGGCTGATGAAAGAGTTTTATTCTATGAATAAGGTACGATTCGTTTCATGGCTGATCCAACGTAGTGCGTTTCACCAGGACTTTACGAACCAACTAACAAACCAAACAACTTTGTTGTCGGCGTGTAAATTCGCGCAGTGATACCGCTGTCTTTCGCCATGAAACAGAAGCTATTCATAGCATTCTCTTACATTCTGCCGCAAGGCCTGTTATGTTTTGATGTAAAGTAAGCGTTACGAGGCCAAGAGGGCCATGACTACCTTTATAAATAAAGGCCACCACTTCGAGAAGCTTAGTCTATTGTCTCGTCTTCCGACATTTTGTGGTCGCCTTCATCCAGTGATTAGACCACAGCCTGTAGCCGATCGTCATTATTAGTCACGTTGCCTGCCTAATATAAGGAACCATTCAAAAAACACCATTAGATTACCCGATGTCTTTATGGCAGGTTACGGTGTCTAATTTTTTCTGTGGTTGCATAGCTGCGCACCTTGAAATCAGAACACACAGCTTTCAACATTCTAAAGAGGGCATTCACAAGACGTTTCTATGAAAGCCGTTTCCGGCAACTCCATGCGAAGGGTCTTCGTCTTTGTCGACTACAAGAACTTGATTGCTGGATTCGGTAATTGTTTGGCCGCCTACTGTTAGACTCTATGCATGACGGAAACTTGCCTGTACATTTTTGACGCCACGAAAAACAATGCCTAAGGATATACAGGATTCCAAAATAAAAAGAATAAATGAACGCATATCCGCGGAATGCATGATGATGAGTGGAGCGAAACATCTGTCAGACCGTCCGTTCGTTCCTGCTTCTGTCCTTCCATGCGTCCATTCTTCCGTCCGTCCGTGCATTTGTCGGACCGTGCGCCTGTTCACCAATCCTTCCATGCATCCGCCCGTGCATTCGTCTGTCCATCCGTGCGTTCGTTTATCGTTGCGTCCTTCCGTCTGTCCGTCCGCTAGTCCCTTCATCCGTCCATCAGAACATCTGTCTGTCTCTCTGTTCGTGCGTCTGTCCATCCGTCCGTTCATCTAGTGAACACTTCAAGTACCACCGTTTCGCATCTTTTCATCCTATATTCATCATATAGAAGTGTCGCCATCCAGCGGACATTCCAAGGACTAAACTAGAGGCGGCACGGCCGGACTGGAGGAGCGGCACGCATGCACTTTCTTACGGCCTGCGCTCCGTGTCTAGTTTCCCCCTTTCGCAGCCACTAGTTCACGGCACTGCGGTCCACCCCTCGCTTAACCTTGCTAAAACCAAGGAAGTTACGCCCAGTGAGTTTTACGCGGCAACCCTTTCTGTTCAAATAGTGCTCAAAGCGCATCCTGCTGATACTAGTTTTTTTTATTAGGCATCAAATTAGAGACAAAATTTTGTTGCAGATTAAGTCACCGACACTCGTTTTTGTTGGTTATTTCATGCGAAACAATTATCTTTTTATTTATGACTTACCTGCGCAGGTTTTCTTCTCAATTCAAATGAGTGCGCGCGTGCCGCTTTTCTAGTCCGGCCGTGGAGGTGGCTACCTACTACTACTACTACTACTACTACTACTACTACTACTACTACTACTACTACTACTACTACTACTACAACTACTACTGCTACTACTACTACTACTACTACTACTACTACTACTACTACTACTACATACATTGCGTACGCACAACCCACGGCTTAAAGAGCTTCCTCACTAAAATTACACGGTTGCACGTACTAAATACCGCAGCGTCAGCATCAACGCAGTATTGCATGGCTATGCAGCTCCGAAAGAAAAGATTGACTTGCCTCTGCAGCGATAATAAAGATTGCTCTGTGGCGGACGTCAGACAGCCACTGCGTGATATTGATAAATGGATCATTCACCTACGTTCATTATTCGTGTCGCAGATAGTGACCACGAAGAATAAAAGAAGGCTGTTGCGAACCTGAAACATCTGGCAACGACTCTTGAGCAAACCAAGCGGGCAATCTACACTGGTGTGCCACGTGTTTTTCATTAGGTTATTGTGAATATTATTCGAAATTTTGTAGTTATTGTAACAGCCTAACTTTTACATGCTTTTTTGAAGTTGCAATTGTAAATTACACTGGGATTTTAAAGGATTTGCCTAAATTTTTACTGTGCAGCATTACCAATATCAAATAAATTGAAGGCTCTTTTTATGCTAAACTTAAGCTGAAGCAATTTAAAAAGCGCAGTTTGTAGATTTTGTGCGGGCCGCGGCTGCATCTCGATTGAGTTGATTTTGCTACAAAACATCAACTTTATACTGCATTTTGATTTTTTTTTGCTTTTTAGTGTGAGGACAATGAAGACCCTGCTTGTGCTCCTTCTACTAACCCTGTCAACGTCCGCATGTAAGTAGAAATGCTTATCTTTTTATATTAAAAAATTGAATCACTGTTCCTACATTCACCAACCTTTGAAAATGAGCAGAAAAAAGGAAGATCCCGCGCACATTTGAATTTATGTTATGCGAAGCATGGAGCTGGAAGGATGTTAGCTACACGCACTACCAGCATGAACTAGGGTAGGCTGAAATGTTTCATTGGCACGTGATCGTAGTTACGTGAGCAGATATAGCGAATACGCATACATGTGTGACGCATCTGTAACGTCCGAGTGTCGATGGGTCATGTACGCGTCCAGTAGGATGTTGACACCGCCTCGACTGTGCCACGTTCCTGTGAAGTGTGAGCACCATTAGCGAAAGTATATTTGTTCCGGTAATCACTCGTTAATACGGTAATAATGGACCCGAATACACTGAAGTGTGACGTAAAGTTGAGTTTCTAGAAATTGTTCATGTCTGTAATGAAGAAGTTATCAATTAAATCTCCATTCCTCGTCCTGGGCGCGATACCTCGGGAGGCTCTTTGTACGTAGAAAATGTCTTTCATGTATTGTGTTAAGCAGGTCTTATTGAGTTTTGAATCATCTACAGTAAAGTGGCCAGTGTTCAGAAGTTGACAGTTGATATGTAGCGCTTGTGCCAGCGAGGATGGCAACCCTGGACACTGCTAGAATAATGAGCTTCCATGAATGAGCTTCTGTGCAGTGTAGCGTCACTACAATTTCCGTTATCTCGACGTGACAACTGTAAGATACAAGTACGTACGTATGGTTGGATAGCCGACACTGCAACCAAGATCGGCATTTCACGAACTTTACGGTCTACTTCAAAAACAGTTCCGATACCTTACGTGGCTCGGTGGCAGAATACTTGATTGTTACGCAAAATATGGGTTCAGTTCTTGCTGGGATCATGATATTTATCCTATGCGTTGGTTGGGTCAATGTTGCCGATGCCATATTTCAAGGGCGAAGCTCGTTAGGGCCGACCTAGTTGACTCCCCTCACAACCAACAAAGCACAAACCAAAACGGAACACCTACACAAAAAAACCTTTTAAGGAACTAGCTTTATGTGTAATCAAGTATGCGACAGCACAATACGTGACCACCCTCGTCGTACGTCTGTCCGTTCATCCACCCATTTATCCGTCCACCTATCCATCAATCCATGTGTCCTACCATGCTTCCATACGTTCAGTGGTCCGTGCATCCGTTCGTCCGTCAATCTGACCATGCTTTATATTAGTCGACGACTTCTACGTGCTCATTACGGACCTTAGGACCTACAGCTCCGCCGACAAGCCGTCGTTCACTTCGTAGAGTTGCACAGATTTTTTTAACGCCCTCGAAATAAAATTACGTATGTCTGCTGGCACCATTTATTGGTTGATTTCAAAGATCAATCAGTTTCACTGCATTGCGCTTAACTACAGTTGATCTGAACGCCATTTGAGTGTTGTATCGTAGAAGTAAGTACATATGTAATGTATGAAAAATTCGACAGATTCCACGTACCTGGCAATCGACGTTATGCGAAGCATGCGGAGGGAAGGTGACCATGCTGCATTTTTTTTATTGAGCGACACGTCATGAAATGACGCTAAGTTTATGTACAAATGTTGCACGCCCAGAAATATCTTGAAGATTTGCAGATGTTTATATAACCAGTTGCTTGCACTTGCGCAACGATGTCCACTAGAACATGCATATCAACAAGACTAGAAGCTTATATGAAGTGCTGATACTCGCGAGGATGCTGGCCCTGGACACTGCTACATAAATAAACTTCAGCGCATGGCAACTAACCACAACTGATGTTAACCCCACGTGATGGCAGTATCAAAGGAGTACATATCTAATGCTTATGAAATTGGGTAGGCAGCACAGCAAATACTTTTGACGTCTCACGAAGATTAGCGTCTATTTGAAAAGCAGTTCCAAGGCTTGGCCTAGCTCTGGGGTAAAATGCTTCATTGCCATGCAGAATGTTTGGGTTTGATTCCAGATGGAACCCTGACATTTATTCTTTGTATTCGTCGGGTCGACGCTACCAATGTTGGGTATTTCTTAACGCTGGCGCGTTAAAACTGCCCATGTGTGCTCTCGTTGTTCCCGAGTATATACTAAGTAGCGCATACTAGTGGCATATACCCGCACGTAGGCACGGCCACTGTCTGGTGGAACGCGTTTGATGACGTACGCTACAGGATTGTGTCATAGTTCATGTCTTGAACAGTGCGTCGTATTCGTCAAACTATCTTACCCTCCCATGCTAATTTTGGTTCACGCCATGTTAATGGGTGACCATGAGAGCCTAAGTGGCTAGATAGATAGATAAATACGCTCAAAGTCGCCTAAGTTGGCTAAGAAATGCTTCGCATTCAAAAAAAGTAGGGGACCTTAAAGCTTCATTTTTAGGAGTTGAAAGTGATGGCGACATCCTGTTTATCGTGCATATTCTTAAAACTTAGTAAATGAAACCTTTTCAAATTGGCTGTACAGCCACTATACGTGGCTTTAAGGTAATTGGCGCAGCAGCTTGCGTGCCTTTTTAGTGGGGTACCAGCTTTCAACTTTGTAGCCATTATGATAATCACATATTTTGAAGCCCTTTGACAATGGACGCTTGTACCACGCATTATTACTGCAATATTTTGATGTTGCATTGCGAAACAGGTATACAGGACGCGTGTGTTTGTGAAGAATGTAAGCTACTTTCACTGAATTTCCAAACATAGAAAGTTCTTTTCACTGTTTTCCCGAGCACGGACGTGGATGTGCGGTGGAACATCCGCTTGCCACGAAAACAGCCAGGGTTCGATTCCCACTATTACCCAAAGAACACAGTTGTAGACTTCGCTCTGCTGCTGGATTTCTTATCATGTATTATCTTCTTTGTATTGCTCTCAGTGTTTTGGTCACGCATAAGATGAGTGTTTTTTCGCTCACAACAAACGACACCGATGCCGACCCTGACACCAACACCGCCTTCACGAAGATTACGGTCTATTTCAAAAGCAGTTCTGAAACCTGGCTTGGCTCTGTGGTGGAATATTCAGTTGCCACGAAGAAAACTGGGTTCTATTCCTGTTGAGACCCTGGCATTCCTTGTTTACATTCGTCGAGTCAACGCAGCCGATGTCAGCTTTTACTTAACACTCACGCGTTAAAATTACGCAGGTGTGTTTCGCCGTTTCTAGGTACATATGCACTGTAAATCACGTATGCCCGCATACCAGTGGCGCCAACTGGCCCACGAGTATGTGCCACTGTTTGGCAGGAAGTGTTTGACGACGCATGCAACAGAATTGTGACATTATTCTTGTCATGACAACTTACTCTAATTTGTCATACCAGTTTTCTCCCAAGTACTATTAATGGGGTGATCGCGTGAGCCCTCAGATCACGTGAGCCCCTAGATAGATAGATAGATAGATAGATAGATAGACAGACAGACAGACAAACAGACAGACAGACAGACAGATAGATAGATAGATAGATAGATAGATGAACGCCAGAAGTGTGCGCAGTAACCGATTAAATGCTTCGTATTTGAAACTGTTTCATTTGCAAAGAAAGGCAGAAGAAAAAAACAAAAGAATATACACACCACGAGCGGATATGTAACACATGTGTTTGACAATTCATCTACTGTAGAACGTGATAACAAACAATGGTAAATTATATGCGAGAACCCTAAGGGAAACCAATATCGGCAGCATTGACCCAACAATTGCAAAGAATATATTTTATGGTCCCAACAAGAATCGAACGAAAGATTTTTACGTGGCTATCAAGTATCCTACCACAGGACCACGCCAGGCGTCTGATCTACTTTGGAAACAGACCCTATACAGGTGTAATGTTTGTGAAAAGTCTGTTGTGGTTGCAGTGCTGGCTATCTAATTTTATATGCATTACATATGTACTCCTATGATACAGGCGTCAAGTAGGATTAATGTGAATTGTAGTTAAAGGGGCGCTGAAACGCTCTTCCATGTAACCACGGAATTAATTCACTGGAAAAGCTTGTCTCATGCATTCAACACCGCAAGAATTTTAGGAATCCGTTCAGGGCGAGTGGAGTTACAAAGGTTTGTCACATGCAGCAATTGCATTATCTCTTCTCTCGTCCCGACGAAAGCACTAAAAGCTAAGCAGGGAGGGATGACAAGGTCACGGGAAAACGTCACACGAGCCTCGTGGCCTTGAGAACTTTTTTCTTCGAATGCGCCGCTTTCTCGGTGTCATCGTGCGCGCACGCGTGGACAAGTCGCGGCCTCCCGCGGTGATATCTGTAACGAGCAAGCGCGCCATGTTCAAATCGTCCAATGACTGATAGATGGGTACTTCACGTGTGTTTTTGGGCATATTCTGCCATTTGTCGAGAGAAGAGAAAGCAATTTTTAGCTGAATTTGAAAACTTTTTGTGAATTCCAGACCACGCGCTGTCCTATAATATTTGGCTCGCGTGTTGTCGGGAGCCTCTACTACTGATCGGCAGAGCTTTCTGACCATGCTCAAAAAGTTTAGCAGGGCCCCTTTAAGTGCCAGTCACTAAAGTTGGTGTACATATTGCACTAGCCAGGGCTACCACCATCGCAAGCACAAGTGCTATACACAAGCTTTCTGCTTCTGGAATCGGTAATTCAGTGTTGCTGTTGGCATCGTTACGCAAGAGGATATGACCGGATAAAAAAAACATAGGGGTGTTGTCAACATAAGTCTGTGCGTAACCATTTGTACATATATTTAGCGTTATTTCGTAACGTTTTCCTCAATATAAATATTACAGGTCACCTTCAGTCCACATGCTTCAGATAATATCGATTCCCAAGGAACGTGCGATCTACTGAATTTTTTATGTAACACACAGTAGTGCAGGGCATATGAAGCTAGGTTGGACAAGCTTAAGCGCACTTTGCACATAGTCTGTTGCTTCTGAACCAGCACTACTTATACAGGCTTCTGAGTGTGTGTGTGTTCCAATGTTACCAATAACTTCTTCGATTCCGCCCATAAATCTCGTCCTGCCACTTCGGGCAGTCTTGCATGTTGCGATACTTTCAGATTCACAGATGCAAGAAACACAGTTCGCACGGTGTGCTTGCAACGAGCGAACGCGCTTCATTTCACACTGGTTCAACCAAGCCATCCAGTGCAGTGCCGCATCCTGCCCATATTCTCACACAACACTCCGGCGAAGAAATCAATGCATCGCACCTAAATTTTACCTTTGTCAAATTGATGGTAATATATGACGTGTTCGTTCACATAAACCAGTTTGGTTTGTGACAAAATGCTTAGCACATTCTACTTCGATGTGAAAACTGCGAAGTTGGAGGTTCAATTGCACTGTCTGGCTTCAATGACTTTCTCCGTGAGCTTGACACGTGTTTTTTATTGATGTCACATTCGTGGAGGAAATGACGTGATCACTTTCTCGGTACGAAATTGGCGTAAAGCAATTTCGCGTTATTAAGCGCACTTATGGCGACAGTAGTGAAGACGAATGTTTTGTGAACGCGTTTTACTGACCTATATTATTTCAACGCAACTGCGTTGGCGCACCTAACGTTTAGGGAAACATGTTCAACGGCTATTACAAAGGTTCAGCACTGTACACTTACCAGCATACAGTACCAGGTACAGTACAAAACATTGAACAAGGGCAAGTATAACAGTTTTCTACGTGTATTTCAAAACCGAAGCCTAATTGTCACATCTGACATCCTGGTTGCTTTTTTTTTTTCATGCGACTACCTGCCTCCAGACGCAGCATCAATGTAAGTATGCCGAAATACTTTTGAGCAATCAGAAACAATGTCCTCCTTGCTTTATGATGACTGAAGAAAAAATAATTTTCAGACTACCTGCCAGGGAAGCTCAAGACCATGGTCTTCGGAAAGGCAAGATTTTGTGCACTAATAAACATATGAGTGGCTGCTCACAAAGACAGCACTTCATGTTATAAATGACATATTTTTAAGGTATACAAGAAGTACCTTAACAGGGAATGCAATAGCGCTCTTACGTCAGATTACGATTCTCGCTAGATCATTTGTGTGGTTCTGAGAAGCGACTGCCATAGCTTTTCTCAGTCTTCGAGATGAGCCTCGGTCATACACACTCCTCAGACAAACTAATTGAGCATGCGTGCAATAATCTGTGACGTTTACCCTACATTTGGAAGTCCACCATTATTTTATACCGCAATTTCTCTGTACTCCGCCGTGTCAGACCAAAGGCCAATAAAAGGTTGTCCCAAAACAGTTTTTGCTCTATAGTGAAGTTTTTCATTGATCAAATTGTTTCCGCATACAATGTACGCCTTAAAGCTAAGTTTTCTCTTGTATACACACTAAAATTTAAACTTTATTGTTATTTTCGAAAATGTGAAAACATACATTTAACCAACTTCATGGGCAAGCTCCTTCGCCGGCATTGTGCTTAAAACAATTTGTGTCATCATGTACTTGTATCTTGAGGTCCTTGTTATCTGAAAAACGATCTAAACTTGATAACGGAAATGTGGCAGGGTAACATTTTTGTAATGTGAGTGTCGTGAAATGCGCCTCACGCAAAGCGAGTTGTAAGCCTTTGCGGAAGCTTCTAAACGAAAATAGCGTGCTAAGTGTTTTTTTTGCTTGTTTTTAAATAGGGTTTAGATGATTTATAGATGCAAAATATTCCTCCTGGTGTGTAAAAATTATCTCTTTGCTTTAGGCTCTCCAATACACCTTACGCTTATTCAGTGCAGCTTAACTTCTGTCATCTGAATATTTTTATATTTTCCGTAGTATATATGTACGTTGAGTGACTATACTTTGGTTAAAGCGCAATACATGACGCAGCACTCAAGCGGTCCCTTGTAAGTTTGGGGAAGTGGCATGGAGCACTCAAACAAATAGTACTCTGAAGCTTCGCCTCTAGGAGTTGTAGGCGATAGTGATATTCTCTTCGTATTGCCCACTTCAAACACTTACTGCATGAAACCTTTTCGGAGTGTCTATGCACTTACTACGAGGCCCAAAGGTAATGGTCGCAGTAGCCTTTTGTAGTGGGTGACTGGCTTAAAACAAAAGAGTCATTATGATAATTGCAGCTTCTGACGCCAGCCGGCAATTGCCGCTTATATCATGCAATATTACTGCAATAGTTCATGTTGCATTGTGAAGCACGTATAGAGTACGATGTGTGTTTGTAAAGCATGAAAGCTACCTTCACTGCATTTACTAGCTGATGAACTTCTTTTCATATTATTCACAGCCATGCGCGTGACCGTGTGGTAGAACTTAAATACGCTCACCATGCAAATAACCCGGGTTAGATCGCCACTCAGACCCAAATGACCTTGGTTCGGTGACCACTTTGAGCCAGGATTTTGCATATTTTTTTTTATTCACACAGTTGTCGATTTTTCTGTCACACATAAGATGATAATTTTTTTCTCACAAACAACGACGCCAACATTAACTCCGGAATTTACGCGAAACGAGCTCTTTACGTTATTGCATAATTAACGAGCACTGATTCATCATGAACAATCAACCTAGCTATATACCTGAAGACGTACCCTAACTATTTATTGCGAAAGCAGAGTGAAGCGCGTTGCATGTTTTTTGCTAAGCTGTGCAGCCTATCAATGTCAAGCATGCCAAAGTAAGAAAAATCAAAGCTAAGTTAACTTTTTTGTGAAATAATTATTTATCAACTAATTATAAGGTTTGGGAAACTAAGTTTAGGAGGGTAATATCTCATATTTTATTCAGGGTAGCGTTCGTTTTTATAGAAGACAGCCTAACCATGCTTCACATTTTCAATCATGACCATAATTGTTTGTTAAATAAAGGCATCCTTTGGGCAATGTAACCAAAAAAATTTGATTCCCATGTTTTTTGTTATTTTCTTCATGATATTGGCTAGTAAGACAAAAAATTCTGAATATGTATTTAGGGTTCTCATGCAAGAAAAGATATTGAAGGTGTCATACCTCATGACGTTTCAGATGACAAAAGTAAAAATAAAAGTGTCTAGGTTTGAACCTTAGAGAAGTGGAGTAGTTGTGGCTGGGCGCTAACAGTTGATAATGAAACTTGTGCAAACCACTTCAACAAAATCAATTACTTCTGTCATGTAAGTTATTGATTGGAGATGTGAATATAATCTCAAGAGAGAGAAACGAGGAAAAAAGGAAGGCAGGGAGGTTAACCAGATGCTAGTATCCGGTATGCTACCCTACACTGGGGTTGGGGAATAGGGGGTTGAAAGAGAAAGGGAGAGTTAAAAAATAAATAAAAGAAAAACACCGACACACGCGCACACACAAAATCAGTCCACTCAGAGGCGTTCCGACAGGCCAGTAGTTCGTAAGAAGCCCAGTAGCGCTTGCACGGCTTTCTTCTGTGACGATGAGTCATGACGATGGCGCAGTATACTTTCTTCTGACAGTGGCTGGTCATCTAACCTGTTTAGTTTATTAGAAAGGTGTTGTTTTTCCAGGTTGTATTTTGGGCAGTCAAACAGGATATGTCGAATTGTTTCTTCATCTCCGCAGTGTGCACAGTCGGCGGTGTCGGCCATACCTATGCGGAACGCGTACGCACGGGTAAACGCGACTCCCAACCATGAATATAATCTCAAAGTTTTTCCAGTGGGTACGTGATCAAACACTCATACTAACTTGGGGACTATATGTTTGAACAGGAACAGACTTTCCCTCGAAACAACTTTATTGTTACAAGTCACTAATTTTTAGGCGTGACTGCCCGAATGATTGTGAACAAATATCTCGCTCATGATGAGTACGTTGTACTTTTTCTATGCAGAGGACGAGGCTGCACTTATTGCGAAAGCTGGCGATTCCATGAAGACGATCGGACAGCTTCTACAGAGCAAACTATCCATCGCCAATGCTGAGGATCGAGAGAACATTGTCAACGCCTTAAAGGCTATTGACACTTCCATCCTGGACCCAAATGATACAGAGCAGTACTTTTTCATAATTTTGTTTAAGGCACTCATAGCAGCTGCTGTCACCGCTGGTGTGTCGACGGGCGTCGGTCTTGAAGTGGACAAAGCTCTGAAGAAAGTCGACAAAAAGCGTGGTTGAGAAAGGCAACAATGACTCAGCCAGATAACAAAATATGAATGAATCATTTTGATTCTGGTGTACAGAAATTAAAAGGAAAAAGAGGGTGTTCTGACGTAATCTTATTTTTTTTTTTGGGGGGCACTAAATTCATGTCTTCTGAGCAAACCTCTGGGGTTACTGAACATGAAAAACACGTGCTGGAGGGCTAAATGGTAAGACGCTATTTTAGATGAAAAGGAACGCTGGGGAGAAGTCACCAAAGTAGAAGAAAGAAGGATGAGTGCAGTTTTGTCTTCTTTTACTCTACCATCTCGCTTTTACGGGCATAGTTTCAGTTGCCCGATAGCTGTCATCTGGGTGTGATATCTACCGGCTGGTCGAGAAGACGGGCTTTCAGAAACTCGCAGGTTTGACAATATAATAAATAGTGCTCTTGACATCTAAAATAAGAACAACTTGCAAATTCCAAGGAATGGAACCGCTAATCCTGCCATCACTGCAGTCACATTGCTTAAATTGCGGTACATCATCAGGCGTCAAAGTGAATAAAAGTAACAGCTTTGCTGCAAAGGTGATGAATTGACCGCGATAGCGATGAATTGGAAGGCCACACGCAAAATGGCAAGCAGATCGAAAAATGCCCCGCGTTTCTTACGCACAAATAACGCACGAAGCCTGCTCAAAGGTACAGATGAACGCGAATAAGCGTCTCAGTTGTTCCTTGGCTGTGTCTGAAAAGCAACTTTTTCGCAAACGGAGACTGCGCAACGAATACTGTGATCTTTGTGCGCCCGGTAACTACAACGGAATTGTTTCGGTGAAACCTAAAGACTAGCCGAAACGTACGATCCTCCCCAATGCAAGATAATAGCGCGCACCCGATCATCCACCGACACTTATTTTCTACACGCGCAAAAGTACGCGCCGGAGACGAGGGCGTGTCGCTATGTCGTGACTAAGTGATGACGCGCGCTCATCGCACCATCTTGCTGGTAATGCTGAAAATACGATAGTCCCCCCCCTCCCCCTGAGACGCCTGGAGCCAGCGTTACGTGGTAGATACAAATAGCTTGCCGTCTGAACGTGCATGGACGTGATCCTCTGTAGCACGGTGGTTAACGCATCGCAATCACGTCTCAATGGTCCCAAGTTCGATCCTGCGCGCCGAAGTCTCTTTCTGGATTTCTTAAAGGCGATAGTCTTTCTAGGGACCTTCGACGCAAAAAGTCTGGTCTGTCTGTCTGTCTGTCTGTCTGTACATTTGTCTGTTTGTATGCCCTAAACGATATTCTAAATGGCACCAAACGATACTCCCGACGGCCGACCCCATGCGCAGCGCCTACCAATGTTGCTCAAAATTTAGCGTTCATACTTGCGCGATTGTCAATTAAAAGCAGTTATTGAGCATACCTGAGGCACCATAACAACACGTAAATATTATGTGTGTGTGTTTTTTCTACTAGAAAAGGCATACATAATTCTAAGGACCGTAGCGCTTATCAAGCTGCACTAACAATGCAAAGCTTGCACGAAAACGCAAGTGTTTCCTACGCTTTGCAAGCGACGGGTAGGTGGTGGCACCTACCCGTCGCTTGCGTTCTACACCATATCGCCTGTGAGACGGGAGCGCACGCTGCGCGCTTCGCTTTCCAAGATAACTGCCAGATAGCACTCATGTCTCACGTGTGACGTGACTTCATGCGCCCGTTCGCTGCACGCTCGAGGCCCTCTAACGCAGCGCCTGCAGAATAACATTCACCGAATTTCTTCCGCAGAACACCAAATAAACGTTTTGTTCACTCTTTCCAGACACGAGACCGTCGTCTTTCTACAACATTTCCAGGATAATATACAAAAACGGGGCCAATTTTTAAATGCGTAGCACTTCTTAGCGAACTTCAGTGACCTTGAGCGTATCTATCTATCTATCTATCTATCTATCTATCTATCTATCTATCTATCTATCTATCTATCTGTCTATCTATCTATATAGCCACCTACCACGTTTACCTCTCCTGGCCATTTCGATAAAGGTATCGACACCAGACTTGATATGCAATAACATGACTCTACAAAGAACATATTTGACTAGTCATAACACGAAAATCATGGCATGTATGTCTTGAATGTCACAACTTAAATTTCATTGTCCCGCAGCTATTGTGGCGGTTTCGGTCAAATACATGTTGAAAATCTGGTATGGCGTGGCAAGATTCCATGGCGAACACAAGCGACAGATCCAAACATGAAAATCGTGACATGCGTGCTATACAACAACATGACTACATGCTACGCTAACGATGCGCACGCGGCCGTTTCGCTAGCTTCACATGTACCAAACTCGGTATTACGCGACGCGAACGGACGACGTAGGTAAATGACACATCGAAACATGATAATCACGACATGCGTGTCATGTAACAACATGACTACATGCCACACTGATGCACTCGCGGCCGTTTCGCTGGCTTCACAGATGCCAAATTTCTTATGGCGAGATGCCAGTGAATGACGAAAATATGTAACTGGTGCAAACATGATAATCATTAGATGCGTGTCATGTGGAACATGACTACATGCCACAGTCAAGGCTCCAATACATTTCGATGTGACGGGGTGGGCGTGCTCACCCGCCTTCATTTCGTCGGGTAACGCCGGCGGTGCCACGCCAGGCAGCGGTCCTTGCATGCACATATACTCGCAGGTGCGCGCCGCGCTGCGTTGCTTTGACGCATGCGCGTTTCAGAGCATCCAGCGTCCTTCCGTCACGAAGAGAGAGAGACTCAAAGTCGTCTGGGTAACGCATCGGCACGAAATGCAGCATGTCGCATTTCGCGCCCGTCGCCGTCGGGCCGCGCCGACAGACGCTCGTCGCAGCTGGCGTCAGAATACAGAGTGCTTGCGTTTTGATGGTGTTGCATCGCTGTTCCCAGCGTGCGCGCGCGTCAAAGCTACATTGGAGGATATTGGGCTATTCATGATGCGCTCGCGGCTGTTTTTATAGCTCCACATATACCAAATTTGGTGTTACGTGACTTGAATGAATGACAAAATATATAACTGGTGCAAACATGATAATCCTTACACGCCTGTCATGTAAATACATGACAACGTACCACGCTCACGCAAGGCATAATTTACCTCCACCTCGCAACGTTGTGCTTATTTTAACGTGACATATCAACATCAACTCGTGCTTCGCATATTCTTAATTCCCAGTGTACGTGGGTCAGTCAATTTTTTTCGTTTCTCGCATCATATATATAGGTATACATTTACGGTGAGTGGCGGCTATATAACTGCTATCGCAATATAACTGAATGCCACGTGAAGTTCTGCAAAAATTTTGGCAGATCCCACGTACCTGTGAATCGCGGTTTTACAAAGCATGCGGGGGGAAGGGCAGCATGTTGCATTTTTTTTTATTCAGCAACACGGCATGAAATGACGCTAAATATAAGTACGATTGTTGCATGCACAGGCATATGATGAAGAGTTGCAGATGTTCATATAACCAGTTGCTCATACCTGCGTAACGATGTCGACTGGAACATGCATATTAGCAACACCAGAAGCTGATATGAAGCGCTGATGCTTGCTAAAGTGCTGGCCTACATAATTGAACTTCAGCGCATGGCAAGTAACCACAATTGACATTAAGCCGACGTCAGAGCTTTATCAAAGGATTACATATGAAATGTTTATAAAATTTGGTAGGTATAGTACTGCAACCACTATTATTGACGTTTCACGAAGATTAGCGTCTATTTGAAGAGTATTTCCGAGACCTGTCGTAGCTCTGTGGTACAATGCGTGACTGCCACGCCGAATGCTTGGGTTCGATTTCTGCTGTGGCCCTGAAATTTATTATTTGCATTTATCGGAAGGTCAGCGCTGCTAATGTGAGGTTTTTCTCAACACTGACTTTGTTCTATGCTTTCGTTGGGTCGACGCTACCAATGTCGGGTATTGCTTAGCGCTCACGCGTTAAATTTTCCCATGCGTGTTCTCGTCGTTCCTGCGGAGATACTGTGTCAATCACCTGTGGCGCATACCCGCTTAACAGCGGCACATAGCCACCCGTGGTTATGTGCCACTGTTTGGCGGGAAGTGTTCGACGACGTACGCGACGGGATTGTGATATTATTCATGTCTTGACCAGCGCGCCATATTCGTCGAACCATGTTACTCTCCCACGGTAATTTTGCTCACGCCAAGTTAAGGGGGTGACCTCTGGAGCACCCAAACGTAAGCGGATAGATAGATAGATAGATAGATAGATAGATAGATAGATACGCTGAAAGTCACCGAACTTCGCTAAGATATGCTTCGCATTTAAAAAAGGAACGATACATTCACGTGAGTTGATGGGGGAGGAAAACTGAGGGGTAATTGTCCATTGTAGTCTCCACAGTTTTAGTACGACTGCAGTGTAGTTACCAGTGGTAACAGCTCACCGCTCAACTGATACTAAACTCACTCGTACACAACTGGCTATCACTAACGGTGGTCTAATATTGTTTCAATTGTACTGATATTGGTTAAATATGCATAGTTTATAAAATGTGCCTGTAGGGGAATGCAGGTTCACTGTTGGTAATTTTCGGCTCTTGTTGACACATGTTCACTCAATTAGGTTACTTGTGTGCTACCATTGCCCGATTTTGGTATCCATGTCTATACCAGCAACACTGTGTCAACTCTACTGTGTGTGCCGTTATGATAAATTTGAAATGCGCCTTAAACTCCAGCATTCATTGCACTGTAGCTACCCAAATGAGAGTGAGAAATGAGAAGAACTCATTTAGGAAACACAAACACCCCACAGCTTTCATAGGAGATAAAGTCATGCCATATGTACTTCAACAAAAACCTTAGGGGGATCTGCCACATGTATTCATGAGCTGCATACACAAAAGTACAACATATTCTATTTTTTTCTTTGTCTCTTGAAATACAGCAGGTGTGGTAGTCTCGCAAACGCGTCCATGAGCCCTCCAAAGTTTGGCTGCGGGGGCTGCATTTCCGATGGAGGCGGAGATGTTGTAGGCCCGTGTGCTCAGATTTGGGTGCACGTTAAATAACCCCAGGTGGTCGAAATTTCCGGAGCCCTCCGCTACGGCGTCTCTCATAATCATATGGTGGTTTTAGAACGTTAAACCCCACGTATCAATCAATCAAAGCTCTCCAAAGTAATGTTCTTTACAGCAGGAAATCTGTGGGCACCTTCAGACGAAACGACTGTAAATAATTCTATACAGTGTTGTCTACAAACTATTATACAAGAATGCCAACTGGGTCCCTACATAAAAGTAATCAACAGCCGAATGAACGTTCTTATATCACTACGGATATAGTGCAGGCACTTAAGCTTTTTTAAAAAAAATTACGGCATATTCACGGGGTGAATGATGATGAATGGGCGAAGCTCCGGAAGGATTCATCGGTAAACTGTGAATCTTCCGTGTAATTCGCCCAGTCGATCATCATGTAAAGACGTGAGAAACGCTGTGAGTGTATATACACAAATCAACTTTTATTTGTTCTTAGACGATGGATGGCTTGCGATGTCCCTTGCCTCGCGCGCTCGAACATCGGGATTCTGTCTGCGAGCGCGCGCTGCTGCCGCCTTGCGCTCTCTCCGCTGTGCAGCCTTATCCATCCGGCGACTCCGAGCGCGCGCCAACAGCGAACGGATTTTATTACAACGCTCCCCCTAGCGTACGTCGCCGCACTAAATCGAACGATTGCCTTCAACCAATGACACGCGCCATATGTGACATCATTCCTATTTTATAAGATCTCGCGTCTTTCATCAACTACAAGTACCGCTTTCTAGTTTATAACATCTTGCATCTTTTCATCATCAGCTACAAGTACCACCATCTAGTAAACACTACAAGAACTAAACGAGAGGTGGCTACATACAGGAGACGGTACCGCCATCTAGTGAACACTGCAAGAACTAAACTAGAGATGGCTACATACAGGGGACGGTACCGCCATCTAGTGAACGCTGCAAGAACTAAACTAGAGGTGGCTACATACAGGCTACAGGGGACGCACAGCCCATGCCCTAAGGAGCTTCGCCCCTAAAAATGTTTGCTTTTCAGGTTAACTACAATAAATTTTAAAATGCATATGCACCTCACATTGTAATACGAGTACCTTTGGGCTGGCATAAACAGCAAGTCACATCCTGATATTGGATATGCAGCAAAAAGGCTGGCATTCAGGACCTGATCAATTTCGTCCTAATTATCATCATCGTTACCAGCGTAAGGGGCAGCAGCCAAATTAGAACGTTATGTCGATATCAGAATGAACACCCCACAAACAGCTCTCCATTCACCTTGGCATAGATGGTGCGCTAGATGATGTCATTGAACAATGCAATTACTGATTTACCAAATGAGTACCTTAATTATTTTTCTATGCATGCAGCACACTCGCGGGAAATTAGTCTAGAGGAGGAAGTATTATAGTGCACCCGAATATATATATTGATAAGCCGAGTGGCACCACGCAATGAGCTTTTCGACATAAAGCAAAAACAACAAAACAGCCAAGCCAAGACTGCGAGAGTGAGAGTGCCTTGGGGCCCCACTGGAACAATTGCGCCATTTGTCTGCAGTCTGTCATGCCTGCACCTTTCAGTGCACTTTCATATATATATATATATATATATATATATATATATATATATATATATATATATAGCGCTGACCACTTTTTTAAAGGTGCCATAGAACACTTTTTCAAGTATCCATGAAATGAAGTCACTGGAAGAGCCCGTCGAATTACGCAGTCAACGCCGCAAAATCTTTAAGAATCCGTTCAGTGCACGTGAAAATACAAAGATTTGTCGCATGCTGCAATTGCAATATCTTTATCTCGTTCCAACGCAAGATCTAGAAACTAAGCAGGGAGGGATGGCGGGGGCAAAGGAATAACGGCACCCGCGCGTCATGACCTTGAAAATTTTCACTTTTTACATGCGAAGCATTTTTCAGCAAACTTCGGCGACCTTGAACGTATCTATCTATCTGTCTATCTAGCAGCCTAGGACTTCTAGCTCTACTGGCCATTTCGTTAATGGTATCAATATCAAAGCTGGTATGACGTATTATAAGTGTATGACGAAGATAGGTGACTAGTCAGTACAAGAAAATCATGACATGTATGTAATGAATGTGATGATTTACATTTCATATTCTTGCTGCTCTTGCGGTGGTTGCGTTCACATGACATGATGTAATAATGGTATTGTGTGTTATGATTGCATGGCAAGCATAATTGATAGACACTAACGTGGAAATTATGACGTGCATGCCATGAAATTCATACCTACACGCCATGATCATAGAGCGCTCGTAGTCATCCAGCTAGCTTTACAAATACCAAATCTGGTGTTACGTGACGCCACTGGATTACGAAGGTATATGATGCGCAAATATGACAATCATGCGATGCGTGTCATATAATAGATATGTGGGGTTGAACGTCGAAAATAAACCGTATGATTATAAGAGACGCCGTAGTGGATGGCTCTGGAAATTCGGACCCCCTGGGGTCCCTTAACGTGCACCCAAATCTTAAGCATACGGGCCTACTTAATTTTCGCCTCCATCGAAAATGCAGCCGCCACAGCAAGGATTTGATCCCACGATCTTCGTGTGAGAGGTCGAGTACCCTAGCCACTAGACCATATCGGCGGGGCATGCGTGTCATGCAAAAACTTGGCTGCATACCACACTCATGGTGGTCTCGCGGTCTTTTCGCTAGCTTCACATATACAAGGTGTTCCACGTAAGTTGAGTCCGAGTTTAAAAATATGCCGGAACATGTAATTACGGCGCGACCAAATGCATGTTATCCACTGTTGCCTGGAGTTAGACTATTTTTGTGTTCTCAAATATTGTTTAATTAGATATGTTTATTAACTAACTTTTCAAGAAAAAAGATAGATAAACAATTCAATGAGAAAGCTGTAGACCGGTTTGCATAATGTCTGATCAGACAATATTGAACTCTAAATCTGTTAGGTAATAATATTTTTGTGTTAACTGCAAATGCCCACGAAATACATAAAAATACCACTTGACAAACCCACTGGCATGTCCTTGCGCATGATGATTCTTGTGCTTCCTAATGATCCACGTTCGAACGACATTCTTCCCTCGATACGGTTCATGATAGCGATAAGCAGTCACAGCGGTTGCCGTTTTTGTGGCCGATGGCAGAACGTGTTGTTCCTAAAGCCACCATCATCGTTGCGGCCATGCCGATACAGCACATCGGGGCAAATGCTATGGTCGTTCGTATGCGGGACATTAGGGAGCACAAGAACCATTGCGCGCGAGTGACTCTGTTCGGTCGATTTTTTTGTGCTGTGTTCAATTTTCGCTCCTTTCTTGGACTATTACACTCGCATTTCTCCTCTGTGTGCCAACAAGATGTCGGGTGAAGACTTCGAGGGCTCGGTGCCTTACAGATACGAGATTCCTTTATCGAAGACTTGGCTAGTACGCGACCACTACCGTGGTTGGTAGCCATCGCTGCGAGTCTTATGCTCGTCCAAGTGCGTCCACCCATATGAGTGATACTGCAGGAAACAATGAAAAGCCTGGAGGCTTACAGGCGCGCTAAAACATTATAATGCCGGCACGTTTGCTCGTTCACAACCACGAAATGGCTCCAGCAAGCCCAGCAGCAATGGAATACAATGAAGCTGAAAGCAAAAAGCTTCGTTCAGAAGAGAATCCTTTCGACGACAAAACGTCAACCTATTACATTAACGATGAAGAAGACATGGGCGAAGATGAACCATTTACGGTGGTTGCATATAAGAAGAAACGAGCAGAGGGAATCCCAGTTGTATTTCGTCCAGCAGCTGAAGGTGCTAGTTTCTGAAAAGTGAACCCCAATCGAGTGTCAGCTGAAGTAGTTTCCGCTGCTAAAGAAAAAGTGCAGTCATTCAGAACGACCTGAAATAAAAGCTTCAGTGTCAGTGTTGCTTCCTTAGCTTCAGCCAAGCGTCTTCTCATGCTTTTGAATGTAGGCGCCCTGGAAGTTAGGCCTTTCTCAGATTCATACACTTGGAACATTGGGAAAGTAAAGCATGTGCCTCTGCCGTATTCACACGAACAACTCCTAGAGTACTTGAGAGATGCAGGGGTTTTATCGGCGGGGCGACAAATGAAATATTACCACCAGAAAGATGGAGCAGTAACGTCACGTCCACTTCACTCGGTGATTCTGACTTTTCGAGATGACCGCCCGACTCCAAGAAGGATCTACTTAGGACTCACCAGTCAACCAGTGGAAGAATATCTTGGTCCAGCACTTCGGTGCTATAACTGCCAGCGATTCGTACACATGGTGAAGAGTTGCCGTAACACACAACGGTGTAAGATCTGCTCATAAGAGCACCACCATAAGGAGTGCAAGTCAGTTCTTTAGCCTAAGTGTGCAAACTGTGCAGGTAATCACGCTGCCTCATATTCATGCTGCCCGCAAAGTAAAGCTGCTGAAAAAACACGCCGGCATGAGCTTATTTATGGAAGAAAACCGCGTCCCATTGAACCCTTTCCAAACCTTGAGATTGTTCATCCTGTATGTGATGTACTTCAGCGCACACCGCAACAACAACAGCCGTCAAACATGCCAAAAGAATCACCAAGAGCACACTCGAGAGACCACTCACGAGAAATGCATTCAAGTAACCCAACTTAAGCGTCAAAGCTGTGAACGCCCACGCGACCTCAGCCGGAAAGTAGCAGAACCGACAGCACCAGTGTTCGCCCCGGCTACAACATCAAAACGCCACTTCGTTCTCAACAGGCCTCAGAAACTGAACCATTCAATGGGGACCGTGCCTCTGCATCAGTCATGCAATTGATTCTAGCAATGCTTTTCGCAGCACTTAAGCCAATCCAGTCTGCTCTACCGGAAGCATACAACCTGCCAGAAGTTAATGCCCTGCTGCCTCTGGAAGCACTATTGTGTCAATAATCCGGGTCAAACCTGAGACAAGTAACATATGAATAAGCGCTATAAACATGTCTCCATATACCAGTGAAATGTCAATAGTCTTCGAAGGATGTGTGCTGACTTCCGTAGACTCTCTTTCCAATACTTTGCATACAAAAGGCAGGAATGAATGATGATTTCAACCTTTCTAACTACGTGATATATATGTCATCTCGTCGAAGTGGTTTTAGCAGAGTGCATTTGTGCATTAGAAAGGACCTATTTTCTCACCAAGTTCACTCAAGTGATTCGGACTTCCCTGAATTCGTCGCTTGAAAAGTGTCCTTTGGTGAGCAGTGCATAACAATAACAGGGATCGTTTTTTTACCGACAACCTTCAAGCCGCATTTCAATGGAAGAGCTAACAAATATCTTCAATATTTCTAATTCACAGACATTTATATGCGGAGACTTCAATGCACACAACATAATCTGGGGCAGTGATCGATGTGATGCTCGTGGGAACATTTTTTAGTGTGCCGCAGACAAATGCAATTTGACAATTTTAAATGACGGCTCCTCAACTTTTCTCCGAGGGCATAATTACTCAAGTTGCATCGATGTCACCATGTGCTCCCAAGATCTAGTGAATGGTGTGGGATGGACAATGGATTACGAAACACGTGGGAGTGACCATTTTCACATTCTTTTAAAACGCCTCTACTTGCGAAATGACGACATCAGGCACTACAGCAAACTGACGAACTGGAAGCGTTTTCAGTACCGCCTAACAAACCGAAATGGTGTACTTACGACAGTTGAAAGTTTTACTGAATTTCTGTAAGATAATGTGAATAAGTGTACAAAAAAAGTCCCGATTCCAAAAGGTTATACTGCAGTCAACAGAGAGTATGAACATCTAAGAGCCATCAGACGATGTTTAGAAAGAGCATATTGGCGCAGTGGAAGTTTAGAATCATACGAAATTATGCAGAAATCCACAGTGTAATGCGCAGACGTCTAGAAAATTTAGGTAAACAGCGCTGGCATGATTTTTGTGTCACGCTCTCTCCCCAAACACCTGCTGCAAGAATTTGGCTTGTAATTCGAGCATTTAGTGGCCCTGTATTACAGAGCTATCCATTTCGTGCTCTTGCTGGAGCCTTGGACAAACGGGTAGTTGTAGTAGTAGATCAATTTCGTCCACTCACCAGTAAGGCTGCTGCATCACAAAGTGCCTTATTTAACAATTCTGTCACGTTAGCCAGCCAAAAAATTAATGCTTGTTTTTGGGCACAGCATCCTCAACTAGACCCTATATTTACATTAGGTGGGCTGCAATATGCTATAGCGTCATGTCGACAAAAATCGGCCTCTGGACCAGAGAGCATTACGTACAATATGCTAAAGAACCTTGGACTAACAAGCACAACTATTTTCTTAGACATTTACACTAATCTTTGCATGCAAGAAATTGTCCCCAAATCTTGGAAGTTTGCTCGCATCATTCCGATTTTAAAGTCCGCTAAGACGCCCTTGAGCCTTGAATCCTTCCGCCCAATTAGTCTGAGAATATGTCTATGTAAGGTAAATGAAAATATTATTAACCCATGACTTCAGTGGGGGTGCAACAGAACCTGTGTATTCTCCAACTACTTAACAGCTTTTAGGAAACAGAGATGCAGAATGAATGCAACACTGAACATAGTATTGTATGTGGAGCATGAACGCGTCTGTGATAGTTTGACGGTCGCAGTGTTTTTAGACATCAATAGGGCATTTGATACAGTCAGTAACACTCATGTTCTGCTGAGTATGTTGGAACTCGGACTGTCCGGCAGCTCTTTGCGGTGGATATCTAAATTTTTATCAGGTCACAAAATATTTATTCAGACGAGCGAAGGAAAGAGTGCGGAACACGACATCAGACAGGGAGTGCCACAAGGAAGTGTACTCAGCCCTTTTCTTTTCAAGTGTGTTATGGCTGATTTAGCTAAAAGACTGCCTTCTAGGTTGAAATACTGTTTAAATGCAGATGATGTGTGCACTTGGGCATCTGGCACGGACGTACGGTTAATTCAGATTGCATTGCAAGATGGCATAAATATTAACAACTTTTTAAAAGAAAGAGGAATGGTTCTATTGCACGCAAAAACAGCTGTATTGCCCTTCACCCGTGAGAAGCTAAAAAATGATTTCCTAATTTAGAAGGAAAACCACTAATGATTGTGACACAGCATCTGTTTCTCAGAGTAATACTTGATAGACAGCTATCATGGGCACCTCATATAAATTCAAATACGAGGTGATTATGCTAGTTACTCCACAGTATTGCTGGGAAATCATGGGGCAGAACTGTATTATCCATGCTCGCTGTTCCCAATGCTTTATTACGACAAAAAGTTACATATTCTGCAACAGTCTTACACGGCCTTTCCCGCAATCAGAGGAGCAACTTCAAAGACTATTAGCTAGGGGAATGTGCGTCTGCCTAGGTGTTGCACGAGCGACATCGAGCAGCCTTGTCATAGCAGAGACTCGACAGCCACCCTTTCCAGTCATGAGAACAATCGAAGCATAGCGCCATTTTTTTTCGCTTACCAACGCAACATATCGACCACCCATTGACACTGGACATTTTACAAAGGGTTAAAAGCAATGCTCATGAAGAAATACAGAGTAATGTACATATATTACCAAGAAATGAATTTTGGAGCTCTGAAATGAACTATCCTCCATGGCTTCTTGCAATATTAGGCATTTAATTCTCAGTTGATGGCATCTGAAAGAGAGACATGTTCATCCAAGCTTCTCAACAACTAGCGCTTTATCAGATACACATGCGGTATACAGGGTACATATGCATTTACGTATACATACATACACATTCACGCAGATGGCTCCAGTATTAAAATGTCTTCAACATCGGCATTTACTATCCCACATCTCAATATTCAGGAATCATTAAAATTATGTCACATATTGTCATCTACTACAGCTGAGCTTTTCGCTATTTTGTATGCTATAAAGTTTTTAAACTCGACAGCAGACGTGAGAAAATGGGTACTTTTCAGTGACCCACCGGCCGCATCAAGATCACTCTCCAGTACTAACACGACAGTAATGTACGTGGACGTGAGGCAGGGTTGGGGGGAGACGAGGAGGAAGAAGAGGTTAGAAATAAAGAAGATGGCTGACAACCCAGCCTAGTACATTGTACTATTACAAATTGGCGCAGCCGCTTATACTTTCTGTGCGGACATTCAAGATGTGGGTGGACTTCACCATTGGAGCAAATCAACGCGGTGGCATCCAGATCTTGACTGCAATGCCTCAAGATGAAGAGGAACTAGCTCTTCCGGAAGCAGTGAGCACTGACGCATTTGTTTCCTATATAAGCACTAAAATGAAGATAGCCCCAGACCATTTACTTGCTAGAAGAACGGTGAGGATCAACATGAAACTTCAGGATTATGAGAATTTCGTGCTGACTCCAGTAAGAAACGACGCGAAGCCTGCTACCGCTGCTTCGCCTGACAGTTCTATCGAGCTGATCAACAAGTTTCTTGAACTGCGCCAAGAACAGAATAGGCAGCAAAATGATTTAATGCGCTTGCTTGTAAACGTGACGGAAAGATTAAGCAGACCGAGTCGCGAACAAGTGAAGCCAGACATGTTTGACGGAGAGTCTAGTAGCCCCGAGTCCTGGCTCATGTTTTACGAGTATGCATGCAATGAAAACTACTGGCACAGCGACGAAGATAAAGTGAAAAACATGCGACTATTCCTATCGGGCATAGCAAAGAGTTGGTACGAATGGCGTCTCAACGCTCACAGCAACAAACCATGGACAGAGTGGAAAGCAAGCTTTCTGAGCTCCTTCAGCGAGAACAAGGTGTCGCTATGGGACAAAGCAATCACGTTCAAATACAGGTCTGGATCTGCACTCAGCTATTTTTATGAGAAAAGGCGCTTGCTACAGCTGGCGGACTCGTCTTTGCCTGAGACGTCTGTGGTTCCGCTTATCATTCATGGTTTAAGTCGGGACCTCCAGAAGCAAATACAAATGCGAGGACCCAAGACGGTCGAAGAACTTTTGCAGGGAATGCGAAACCTCTACCTCCAGGACCTAGGAACCCAACGTCCACCCATGACACCTGCTGTAAGGAATACCGGGGCCACACGAGCTGAGGAACGACGCCCGCTTGCAAGCTGGAGACCTACTGCAACACCCGTATCCTTTGTCAACGCAACATTGTTGTGGGAGGGAACTGAAGAACTTAAGTTCCATAATGGAAAGTTCACAGTCCCAGAAACAATGGTGCCTCGAATTTTGGAGCTCTATCACGACTCCCCGCACTCAGGTGGACATGACGGCTTTTGGAGGACATATCAGAAGATTCGTCAGCGTTTCCAGTGGAAACACATGAAAGAGGAAGTTCAAAGGTACGCTCAGTCTTGTCATCAATGTCAAGTTAACAAAGCCAAGTACCTTCAGAGAACAGACGAGATGGTTTTGCCTCAACACTCCGACGTACCATTTGAAGTCATTCATCTGGATTTCGCAGAGCTCAAGAAGAAGGCTGCAGGAGTAAGAAGAACGCAGTCTTTCCTAGTGGCAATAGACCAGTGCACAAGAATAGTGGCTGCACGGCCGGGAAGGGAAGACGCAAATAGTGTGATCGCTCTTTTGAGTCGGGACATGTTCAAGAATACGAAAATAGTAATATCAGACAATGGGCCAGCGTTTCTCAGTCAGCGTTTGCAAGATTGGGCGAAGGAACGAGGAGTGGTATTGCGACGCTGCGCTCCGTACCATCCTGCAGGAAATGGCATGGCTGAAAGAATCATTCGGGATTTGAAGCAGTTCATTTCAATGTATCCCGGTTTTCAGGGTGGATGGAAGTGCTGCTTGGAGGCAGCTGTCACTCATCACAATCGGTCGCACACTGCGAGCATCGGCTGTAGTCCATACTTTGCAGCTTTCGGAAAGGTACCAGTGCTTCCTGCTGATCAAGAACTTTGCATTGCAGATCGCCTGCAATTGTGCGAAAAACGAAAACCTTCGGAACCCTACCAGCGATACCGGGAAAGTATGAAGAGGAACTTTGACCGTAGCCACAACACGCGGATACCTCAGATACAACTGAACGATCTGGTGCTTGTCAGAAAAGGCTTTCCCTGCATAAAGCAGGTGTACATGGGACCTTATCGCGTGGTGCAGATCGCAGTGCAACATGGCATTCTCAAAAGGGTCGGTTACACCAACAATGATGGTGTGCTGGAGTTTGCGACCATTGGAAACGTTTTCAAGTATCACCCCAGGAGGGATGAGTCTTCAGAGAGGGGGAGTGTACGTGGACGTGAGGCAGGGTTGGGGGGAGACGAGGAGGAAGAAGAGGTTAGAAATAAAGAAGATGGCTGACACCCCAGCCTAGTACATTGTACTATTACAAGTAATAAGTGATAGTATGACATACGAAACGCTGAAAGAGCTCACTAAAGCAAACAAGGCGTAACATGAGCTCAAATTCTAGTGGATGCCTGGCCATTGCAACATTCCTGAAAACACATGTGCCGATGAAGCAGCACGACAAGCACATCATAAAGACGTTACTGTTTCTTTACCAGTTTCGAAAAATTAATTGCGTAGAATAATACAGACTACAACTTTCAGGATAAGCAAAACTGCTTGGTTTGACCAAAGTACAAAGCCCTGTTGAAAATTTGCCCAATGGTGGGCTTCATGGGACCCACCACTCACCATCTTGGTGGATTATTGTAATGGGCAATGAAGAACGAATGATGGGCAGAAGGTGGATGATGGGAGTTGTGAACAGATGGTGGGCATAATGGGCAGCTGGCGGACGGTGGGAATGGTGGACAGAGGTGGGCATAATGCGACCCACCATCTTGGTGGATTATGGTGATAAGAAATGATGGACAGAGGGTGGGCGAATGGTGGGCAGATGGAGGACTATGAGAGTGGTGGGCAAATGGTGGGGCGGTGGACGGATGACAGACAGACGGTTGGTGGATGGTGGACAGATGGAGGACAATGAGTGTGGTGGGGAGATGAATGGCGGACGACTATGGGTGTATGCCAGGGAAGGCCTGGTAGTTAATGATGAGTGTTGAAAGCCAGATTTCTTAATTAATTAAAAAGTCTTAATTAAAAGGACACTTCACAACTTAATTACACATAACCTCTTACCACTGATGTTAACAAGCTTTTTTGACTGTGTATATATGTGGCCAAGCATGCAGCCACATGTTGCTGCAGTATAAAATCAATGATGTTTCTTGCAAAAAATACGAGTTTATTTGTTTCTCTTGCTGTGGTACCTAACTTATATGGCCTGCTGGCTTGCTTCATAAAGTAACTTCCTTGAGGCTTGCAGATGGCAACGAACCACTTTTCTTGAAGTGGCACAGCTGACCCCATGTGTGTTTGAAGTGCGTTTCCAGGCATGCTATAACAAAACAGAATAGAAACAATTGAACTGCTCTTACTGAAAATTGGAGTCATAACATAAATTAAACCAGTCACAATTAATTCAACGAAAGCTTAAATTATCCCTGGCATAAAAATTGAACTCCGAAATACTTTTGAAAAATTTTCAGCACCAGAAGCTAGGCAAGATATTTTAAATTGCTTATTAAGTAAGCAAAAGTTCTCATTTGGGTTTGTGGCATCAGAACTGGCATTGGTACACTGAACACTGCAGGAGCATTGATATTTTAGGGGCGAAGCTCCTTAGTTTCTCTGGCATGCAAACACAGACAAAAAAGAGAAGTGGCATCAACGCAAATGCTAATCAATGAGAAGGTGAACAGTAATGGAAAAGAAAGTGCACACAATTAAGGTACACTTACTGATCAAGCACACTTGGGGCTTAATGTGAGAAAAGATCAGGACTTGATTTTTTTCTTTAGGCATGATAACTGACAGCTGGCTCACACATGCCCTACCACTGCGAGTTAATATGCCAGGCCCCTACCACCACACGTTTTAACACTTTTTATTCATTTATTCACAATACTGTAAGCCCTGTCGGGCTGTTACAGAGTGGGAACTACATCATACAATGACAATTCTAATTTATCAACAAAAGATTCAACTGTGTCTACATTCTCAAAGAAATCGGCGGCAAGACAGTTCCAGTCGACAATCGTTCTGACAAGAAAAGTGTTTTTAAATGTGTCAATTCTCGGTTTGTAGGGCATAATTACGTGTGGGTGATTGGTTCTTGATGAGACTCTTCCTGGGGGACGCAAATAGAGAGAAGGGTTTAAATTGAGTTTATTGTTGTAAAGCTGATATAAAAACTTTAGTCGAGTGATTTTTCGGCGAATGGCAAGTTGAGGAAGTTTAACCTCAGTGAGCAGGGTTGTTATTGACTGCCTCCTTTCATAAACGGAAAAAATAAATCGCGCTGCTAGCCTCTGAACACGCTCCAGTTTATCTATTTGATATTGGTGATGCGGGTCCCAGATCATACTAGCGTATTCTAAGGTAGGCCGAACAATAGTTTTGTACGCCTGAAGTTTAACCTCAGGAGGACCACCTCTTAATTTACGTCTCAGTAGTCCAAGTTTCCGCTGCGCTGATCCGCAGATATTGTCAATATGTGCATTCCAATTTAGTGTATCTGTAATTGTCATACCAAGATATTTAATTTGAGTGGATCTTTTGATTTGGTTAGTATTCACTGTATAGTCAAACAGTAAAGGCGTTTTCTTGTTTGAGACTGTCATGCAGGCAGACTTCTTAGGGTTGATTTCCATATCCCATTTTGCACACCAATTGTGAATAATGTTTAAGGCATCATTTAAACAAGTTTGGTCTGAGACAGTCTTGACGCGTGTAAACAAAAGACAATCGTCGACAAACAGTCGCACTTCAATGTTGGGATGTACACCACTTGCAATGTCGTTAATGTACAGGAGAAACAAAATTGGGCCTAAAACCGACCCTTGCGGCACACCAGAAGGAATGGGCAAAAAAGATGAATGTTCGCCGGCTATTTCCACAAAATGTTGACGATTCGTCGGGTAAGCTTGAATCCACCTAATTATTTGTAAATTAACACCGTAACTATGTAATTTATTTAGAAGTTTCGCATGACATACCCTGTCGAAAGCCTTTGATAAATCTAATGAAATAACATCTATTTGTTCTTTCGAATTCATAGCTGCAGCAAAGTGATGAATGGTTTCAAATAACTGTGTCACAGTTGAAAGGCGTCGGCGAAAACCATGTTGTTTGTTGTAAAAAAGGTTGTTATTTTCAAAGTACGCAACAAGATGTTTACCAATTATATGCTCTAAAAGTTTACACACTGTACATGTAATGGAAATGGGGCGATAGTTTTCAACCATCAGCTTATCTCCAACTTTGGGCACAGGCACAACCCTTGCTAGCAGCCAATCACTCCGTACAACACCAGTTTCTAATGAGGAGGCAAAAATTTTGACTAAAAATAATGCAACCCATTCGCAATAGCGCTTTAAAAACTCGTTCGGTATTTTCTCAGGCCCTGAAGACTTTTTGACATCTAATTTTAAAAGCAATTCAATTATACCTTCCTTAGAGATAACAATGTCATCTTCACAATGGCTACCATGTTCTTGACTTATCGAGGCCATGTCCGCCGGGCTAGTATATGTACTGTTAAAGAAATTGTTAAAAGCTTCAGCAACTGAAACTGGATCACTGCAAATGTTTCCATTTAAAAGTACACTGGTTGTAGCCGGCTTTGACCCAACCAAGTATCTCCAGAACTTCTGAGGTGAATTTTTCAAATAATCAGCCAACGTTGTTCAAACAAAATGCTTTTTAGCAGTTTTTAACTCCTTCCGCACGTCGGTACTAAGCGTAGCGATGGCAACGGGGTTTCTCAGTCTTTTTTGTCGTGCCCGGCGCAGTCGTCGTTTCAAATGAATTATATGTCGATTAACCCACGGGTTTGTTTTTTGTAAGCATTTCTTTCTTTTCGGCACAAAACGAGATAAGCAATCACTCACAGTAAGTGTAAAGTATTCCCAAAGTTCATGAACGTTATTTCCTCTGGGCATCTTATCAAGAGCAGTTTCTAGTAGATCAAGAATGGATGTGTCATCAGCGCGTTTGAAATTGTAAACCTTCACGATCGGATTCTTTACTACGCCCTTATTCGCAATTTGAACCGTGGCCACGACAATCTTATGGTCAGAGATCCCTTCCTCAATTTCGACTGTGTAATGAAACGTTTCCTCTGACAAAAATACGAGGTCCAGCAAACTCTGGCACTGTCCTTGTATTCGCGTGGGGCAGTCAACTACCTGAATAAGACTGTGTGTTGCCATAGTTTCCAATATGCATTCCGCGTGAGGCTTCTCTAAGGGCCCAGGAATGGGCGCCTCCCAATCTATTCCAGCCAAGTTGAAATCCCCAACCATAATTATCCGGCTTTTGGTACTAGTTAGGGCTGTTAAGTGATCATCTATTTTTTGAATGAATTCGACCGGGCTTCCCGGGGTCTATAAATAACGCCAATTATTGCAGCTATTTCGTCAAGAAATATCTTGCACCAAACACTTTCGTGGTCATCTAAAAGGGGTAACTGCTCATACTTGATGGAACCTTTAATCAGCAATGCCACACCACCCCCTCTCGCTGCCCTATCTTTTCGGATTACGCTGTATGAACTGGGAAATACTTCGTCATTCGTAACGTCTTCGTTTAACCATGTCTCAGTTATGGCAAATAAATGTGGATCATGCTGTAACGATACGCACTCCAATTCTTCAAGCTTGTTTACGACACTTCGGGCGTTTATGTTTAGTAGCTTAATTCCATTGCTCGCCTGCTGTCAGTCCCGATCCCGCGAAGCAGTTCCATTATTACTGCGAATTCTGGCCCGAGCATTCGACTGCTTGTCCCACGTGTACATTGTACCATTAATATCGAGCTTGTCGTGAACAAGCTTGACTTTCGCTCCCTCTTTCTTATCTTTTTGGGCTGATTGCCAAAGTAACCTCCGTTTTTCAAGAGTTTCCTGTGAGTAATCATGGGATATACTGATCCCTGATCCTTTCAATTTTTTACACTGGTTGAATATCGCAATTTTTTCGTTGTAGTCATATAGCCTCATGATAATAGGTCTGTCTTTATTGGCCTTTTTTCGCCCAAGTCTATGGATTCGCTCTACGGACGACACAGTGACACCAAGACGTTTAGTGAATATGCTTTTTAGCACCTTATCCTGTATATCTTCTCGCGTTTCGTTCTCAGCTTCCGGAAAACCGAATACAATCAAATTGTTCTGTCGGGCTTTATCTTCCATTGTAGTTATTCTTTGCTGTTGGTACTGAATAGTTCGCTCTAGGTTGCGGACGGTTTCTTCGGGGCCAAGGAGCCTCCCACACTGGTCCGCCAGAGATTGAATTTTGCCCTCAATATTAGCAAGCCTGGCCTCCATTTGATTTTGGTTGTCTAAAATTTTTTGAAGGAGTTCCTGAGTGGTTGGGCCCGGATTTGTTTCAACATCACCAGAAAGTAACACTTCTAGATACGACCACAAAGAGCACAGAATTTCACAACACCTCAGTGGGAGCGGCAGCACAACAAGAAAAATGCAGTTAGAACGATAACTTGTTTTTGAGTAATAACTAACCTGCAAAGAGAGCCATGCGTGCGTGAGCGACATGGTCGCGAGCGTACTGCCGCCCCCACTGAAGTCCGGCGGGCTCGGCGACGGCTTTATATCCCCGCTGCGGCTGGCTTCCGGCGTTGTCCCACTAGGCTGGTCCCACTGGGTGTTCCAAGTGACGTCATATGCTTGCAGACACGGCAGATCCGGAAAAGCTAGTAGTTCCAAGCTTGATAACGTTTGGTCGACGATAAGCGGCATCAACTGCAAAGAGAGCCATGCGTGCGTGAGCGACATGCTCGCGAGCGTACTGCCGCCCCCACACTTCTACACTTTCAGGAAACTACAATCAATGAATGTGCAGAAATTACAAAATTATGGCTGTTCTTACATGAACAATAGTGAAGGAAGTGGTTAAGGGGGCCACAAATGCGAACTGTTTATTCATCATATACGCACAGACATGTGTAGCATTGTCGAGCACATACCAACCTAATAACAACCTGTGATCAAGAACTTGTTCTCTGCCTGCGAGAGAGACAATGAATTAACAATGATATGTAAGAAACACTGTGCTCTTAATGGGATGGTGCCTAAAATGTGTAACTAGTAGTGTCGCTGCTTCTACTGAAAACCTCTTATTCAGGCGCGGCCCACAATTGCATGAATTGCAGTGAGCCAGCAAATACGCCCCATCTTCACATGATAGCAAAACATCATGTTCCTATGCATGCTCATTTGCGTACCATCCTTTCTGGCTGACATGCGTCTTGACACAGAATAGCATAAGTTTATGAGCGCCGGTGGCAGATTTTGTGCACAATATAGCATTTATTGCAGTAACCACTTTTGTTGCTGCCATCAAATACTATATGTGGGCAGAGTTCAAACAGTCTTCCCTTCACCCTTCTAAAAAGAACAATCTGCATGCAATGCCAGTTTGCAACCTTTTTTAGGTTGTGTACAACCTGGTGGATAAAAGGCTCAAGCTCATGCTTCACCGTTAACTACTGCTGAGCGTGCGAATGAAACCAGCCATGCACAACTGATCCAAATGGTTTTGAAAAGATTTCTGCATATCTCGTTGGTGCACGACTTTGCAAGTGCGCACTTAAGAGAAGTCACATGGCAGCAATCCTTTCGCTGACCTAGGTGAGTAAAGCCAGCAGGGGTGGCAGCTCTGCAGAGTAATGTTCGAATGCAGTATTCCCAAAGAGTTACAAGTGGTAAACTAATGTGCAAACTGAGCTAACTTCCGAGTTAGAAAAATGCACAAAGAGATTCCTAGGAAGGGGCTGATTTGTAGCAGTAGCTAGTTGCTTTTATATAATGAAAAAAGAACATCAGCATATCTGAGAACAACATGAGAACCAATTGCACAAAACAGGAGTGACACAAGAGCCTATGAAAATGTTTTGTCTTTGACATAATGTCCAATAAAATTGATGGAAGTGACTGTCACAAAGAACATGAGAAGGGTCACAAAAGCTTCAACACCATGCCAGTGGCACTTCAGAATGCAACACCTCCACTTTCGTCTATGCCGCTTTTTACACAGAAAAACAATTCGATGAACAGAAAAAATAAAGCAGGTACTCAACGTCAACTCAGACAAAATATACCCTATCAAAACTCTAAATGTAGTGGGTGACAGAGGGGAAATTTTCAGTTATAAACTGGTCTTTTATGGCAACCAAGCTTAGCTGTTTCATTGGCAATAGGAATTGTAACGAGGCAATGGGAATTCTAAATTTGGTCCAAATGTTCAGTTTTTCAATATTATTTACTGTAATCTTGAGACCATGTTTTACATAAGAGTGTGATTTTCCATAAAAATAAATAGAAGTGGAGAAACAAGCATTTTACTTGTGGACTGTCGTCAAAAGCTTTGTGAAAATTGGGCGTAACAAAATGCCAAATCCTTGACAAAGTGCCACCATATATAAAGGACAGACAGGTTGAGCTCAAAAAAGCCACAAAGATGCATTTATCCAATGAAAAATAAAGCCAGCTTCCTTCCAAGCTTAGTTTTATCAGCCTCTAACTGCAATTTTTTCGAGCTTCATTTTTTCAGGTTTTATTTTTCGAGCAGTTACTGTCAGTCATCCGTGTCATTTCACAACAAATTAAGCTATAGCCATTCCGTTTTCTGCACTTAGATTCTGAGATATTGGTAAGTGCATTAAAGCTGTCCTTATTTGTGTGCACATCATACAGACTTTTGTAATTAGCTTTTTGTAAAAGATTTTGGCAAGACAATATGTCCACGGCACTTCAGAAACAATTTTGTGTGCTTACCTAAGTATTAAAATAAACCAATGGTATTACGACACAAAATGTGCCCTTGTATATAACCTAATGCAGAAGTTCTTATAAACTTGTGTCTAATTAGCTAATTAATATTGTGGTGACAATGAGAGTCTATCAAGTGTTATAACTCAGAACTTATACTAGATAGCTTCAAACCCATTTCAGTTTATATCAGTACAACAAATGACACTGCATGCCGAATTTCATCCCTCTACCTTCATAAATGAAAGAGATAATTTTAATTGCCACTTCCCCTCTTAAAAACTGACTAAGCACATTCTGTCACATACTTCATTCACTAAAATCGTCGTAAAAGAAACACTTTGCTAGTGCATCTTCACAATGAAGCACACAAAATAACACTGTTCTTTCTAGCTGCAATAAGTTGTGGAAGTTTCACACGCTCAAATTTTTACACAGGACCACTGCATTACATTACTCTTTTTTTGCTGGCTTTTACCTCAACGAAGTTCTTGTAGACTTCCTGCTTTGCTTTCAAATTGTGCGAAATGGCATCTATTGCCAAAAATCCAGCGCTTTTATCCGCTTAAAGGACCAGAAATTATTGCACATACATCGCAACAGCTGCCTTAAAATTCTGTGACGTAAAATGACCAGTTTTTCCCTGGTTACCAAACTTTTATGCCCTCTTGTATAAAGCAGGCTTATTTAACAACCTACTGGTTTGTGATAAGTAATTTGTAAACTATCACAGATGATTTGTAGCTACATTTCGGACTTTTGTTGAGTACATGGCATAGATTTTCTGGAATGTGAACATTTTTCAGCATGTTGCTCAATCTTCAAGAGCGTCCTGGTAACGCCCGAAAAGGCCTCATAGTGCTAGGAAATGATCCTATTCCAGAAATTTTAAAATACTGTGTACTTGTCAAAGGTCCAACATTTAGCCCGAAACTCTTTGCTAGCTCGCGAATGGCTGTCATTGTACCGATGCCAGTAATTCCTTACTTCCACGTCAGCCATAAAAGCTGACGTGGAAGTAAGGCATCGTTGCTTATATGAAGGTGAGGAAAGATTAGCAAGAACCAGAAAAACCTATTTCATGTCAAAATGATCTTATCGCCACTGTACTTTCATTGTACATGCGAAAAAATTTGTTAGAGCTTCAAAGCAGTGGCTTTGTGGCAAAGATGCAGATTCATATAATTTCATGGCACGACGGGCTGTCAACAAGAACCTCAAGATCAAAGACAGTGAAACAAGAGCGAAAAGCAAGGCGGTGGCTCTGTGTAAGAAAATGGAACCTGCAGAACTTGCACGATGTATTGCAGCTACAAAGAACAACGCACTTTCTCTCTTCTTCACGGCCAAGACGCATAAGCAGGTCATTCCTTTCAGGACGATTGTAACTGATAAAGGTATGTGGTACATTATGGTTAGTCAGTTTCTAATGAAGGGGCTCGGCTGTTGTCAAAAACCCATTTCGGACTGATAATTCCTTGTATATCACCTACTTTTTTCAAGTGAATTTCTCGACAGGGAACTTGTTTTCAGTTTATGTTGAGCACCTATTTTATTCTGCTCCGTATAGTGAACTGTTTTCTGTGCAAGAAGTTGCCTAGACGAGAGTGGTGGTGTTGCCTTCGGAATGCTGCAAACATCATTGTAGCTTCTAGAGCTTTTAGAGAAGTCCATCAGTTCTAATGTAGATTCTCATGTCCAAACACAAAGCATCTGCAGAGGCTATTTGCGTCGCTCATATTCCTAGCAGTTTGTTCCTATTTCTATTGACTCTGCCTTGCAACGCCAATTTAATGTTGAAAAGCTTCAATGCTTTAGGCTATGTTGACATTTTTCATTATTGTAGAGAAACCAACCTCCACTACTTATCACACTGGTAACAATGCTTTAGTGGCTTTTTGCTGCCTTTGAAAGGGATTGGTGTTTACGCAAGAGTTGACGGGTTGTTGCTGTCAAAGTTTATAAGCTTACGCATCACCTTACAGAGCCAGAACACCTGTTCACATTACCTAGTTCTACAAAAAGATTGCTGCTTTACAAATCATCGTATTCAACAACTGTAAAAAGGAGTGCAGCTCAACATCATCTACAGTATGCACTTGAAAAGTGATGCTCAAACAACATACGGAAACCTTTTCAAAACCAATTGAATTATCTGTAATCAAAGAGCTCCCCTCACATGCTCCTTATCGTTGTCGCCAAGTCGTTCTTCCAGAAGTTCGAAAGTGACCAACCACCATGGCACTTGAGTGAAACTAGAGAAAGATGAGGCCTCAGCTCATGCCTTAGATGTACCGGGCTGCACATAACATAAAAAAAGGTTGCAAGCAGACATAGCATGACAACTGTCTTTTCTGAGCCAGGGAAGCTGTCTTTGCTATCCCCACCTATACTATCTAGCAGGAGCAACAAAAATGGTTCTGGCAAAAAGCACACCAAATGGTGTGCAAAATGCGGCACTGGTGCTAAGGAATTTCTGCTATCCTGCGGCAAGATGCGTGTCAGTCAGACGGGAAGATGCATGAATGAGAGCACATAGGAACAAAGGCTTTCAATAAAGAATATAGAACACGTGCAGGCTTTCCACCCGCTGTAATTTAGTGTGAGCTGTGGCTGAATAAGGTTCACATTTTCAGTAAAAGCAGGGACATCATGGTTTATTAAATCTTTTAGGCAGTTCTAATAAAGGCATGGGGATCCTTATGTATCAGTGATACTTTATTGTTTCTCTCCCAGGTGAAAAGCCAGTTTTTAGATCCCAGGTACTTAGAAGAGTGGTGTGTGCTCGATGTATGCCCTTCTTGGTGAGCATGTCTGTGCATATAGCACATACTTCGTTGCAGTATATGATGAATAAACAGCAAAAAATTCGTGCCCCCTTCGACCCTTTCCCTCAATATTCCTTCACGCAAAAACAGCCCTACTTTAAGGCTTTTACCTTAACATGGACCAATCAGCCAAGCAATGTGTGCTGCTGACCGGATGAGTTTCGTTGTGCATTTACACTTCTGACAATGTAAAGATAGATTAGATAATAAACCTACAGTTTGTGACTCTTGATGTTCCATATACACATAGAGGTGCATTTGCCCTATGAAGCAGCAAACCTCAGGGTACCTTTATACCACACCTGTGCACAATCACTGCATTGGTGGTGTGTTCTACAAAACATAGTAATATCGAAGTCTTTGAATACTTTTACAGGTCATGAAGCTTCAGCGAAAGTTGGATATACAGACAGGAGCAACTGCTAGGGCACCCTCGCCCACGGCGGGTCATCAGAGCGGCCGCGGCGCTACAATTGTACGGCACGCACCGCAGCTATGAAACGTTATTAAATGTAGCCGTTATTGATTGATTGATATTGGGGCTTAACGTCTCAAAACAACCATATGATTATGAGAGAGGCCGTAGTGGAGGGCTCCGGAAATTTCAACCACCTGGGGTTCTTTAAGGTCCACCCAAATCTGAGCACACGGGTCTAAGCATTTCCGATTCCATCGGAAACGCAGCCGCCGCAGCCGGGATTCGATCCCGCGACCTGCGAGTCAGCAGCCGAGTACCTTAGCCACTAGACCACCGCGGCGAGGCTAAATGTAGCCGTGAAGGTTGCATACGTTTTCAAAGTGATGTTAGATTCAAGGAAATTCGGGACAGATCTAATACAGTGAAATTTACCATAGAATGAGGCCTTGAAGCTAGAAATTCGACAGCATGCTGATTCCACTGTAAGTTATGCTACCATGATAAAAGCATGCTCAATTTTTTCCTGAACCATTTAGTGAACCATTGCATACAATCCATATATATATATATATATATATATATATATATATATATATATATATATATATATATATATGGTGTTTCTATATGCAAAGGTAGATATATTCAAATTGCTTCGCACTTATAACACCAACTGCCACATTGAATAAATCAGTGCTTTCAATTTAGCAAGTGATAAGAATCAAACAATATTTCATTTTTATGGGTTTTTCGTTTTTATCACTACAGTGCCGTTAAGCGTTCTAAGTTCGGTTGACCATGCTATGTAGTTTGTCAGTCCTTTACTCTGATGTGTAGCTTACTCATGTTGTGTTTTCGCTGTAATTTTCAATTTTTTTACTGTAAAAGGAAAAAGTCAACACTAATATTGAAAGCAACTCAACATTCCGGCGCGTTTTAAATCCGTAAATAATATTATACACCAACAAATGAAACAAAGAGCCATGAATAAGTTGAACTCTACGTACCTACTCTGCATCTGCTACTAGAAAAAATATTGAAACCAATATGCAAACCAACTTGACACTAACGGGGTGGGTGGAGTAGGGGCAGTAATCAAAAGCCTTCAAGTTTTGCAAAGCACTCATTTGGGAAGGAAAAAGTTTAAATCAATAGGAATCTTTTACTCTATAAACAAACAAGAAAAGCATGATGTCCAAGACAGTTCAATTAGGCTGTACATTGCCAGAATTCATCACTGAAGAATAACTCGGTCAAACATGTTAGCAGCGAGATCAACACTGTACACAAGATCAAGATCTTTTTTTTTCGTTCATCCTGAGGTGGAGTCGGCTTCTCCTGCACATCCTTCCCTCTCAAAATTTCACTTGGCTCAGCTCTGTTCGTTTTTCTTTTCTTATGGGCATTGCCTGCCAAATGTTTATGATATGGGCCAAGGACTTGTTTTTTTTTTTCCCTCACAATAAAGAATGTAAAGTCGAAAGCTTGACATGACTCCTCAAACGCGAAAATTGACCGACTGCGTCCCATGTAGGATGCGTCAACATGTGACACAAAAAGTTATCTTCTCGTGCTCATGATGCATTGATATCAAAAATTGACTTTGCACGCTTTTTAAGCTTGCACAAGTTTTGCACAGCACTGTGGTGCAACTGCTTTTGCGCCATCACCCTAGCAAACATCAATTGGTACTGCTGAAGTCTCTTGCGCATAACGAATGGGTGCTTTGATTTTTCCAAGTTGTGAGGAGCTGCATGTAGCTCTGTCTGCTTGATGCATTACCTCTACACTTTTGGCAACTTCAGTGTCATTATAAACGAAAAAAGTGAACAATTCACTCATTAGGCTTCTGCATTTTCTATTAGCATGGAATGAGGAAGAGGCGGCTGGTATGCTCACCTTCATTAAACGCATCATAATTCAATGCAGCTATGTCGAGAGGGCTCATGCACTGTCTCATGAAGCATCAACATTCTTCATACTGAGGTATGAAAAAACAAATCTTAAGCCCACACCTTAAACATATAGGAGGCAATGCCAATTAGAAAAGAAAAGTGAACAGGGCCGATCCAAGTGAAACTTTGAGGGGGAAAAATGTGCACGAGAAGCGGACTTCACCCCAGTCGAAACGGATGAAGAAAAAAAGCTATTGTTTTGGTTTACAGTGGTTAATCTGTGTTTTTACAGTGGTTAATGTTTTGGTTTACAGTGGTTTTGGTTTACAGTGGTTAATGCGCAGCTTAATGGGGCTGACCTAAAGTTCTTGCTTTTCTTGTTTCTTGTGAAAGTAGATGTTGCCTGTTGATTTAAACTTCTCTTTATAAATGAGTGCTCTGTAAAGCTAAAGCTTTTTATTACTGCCCTCCCTCCCCCACCCCGTTACTGTCAAGTTGGTTTGTGTCATAATAGTTTCATTATTTTTTCCTAGTATTTGTTGCAGACTAGACATGTAGACTTGGAATTATTCTTGAATTTTCGTTCCATTTTTATATATAATGATATTTTGCAAATTTAAACTGAAACAAAATGTCCAGTGCTTACAATATTAGTGGTTTACCTGCGAGCATTCATTATACTTTTTGTTAATCTTCAGAGATATAGTTGCATGATTCCAAGTCTCAGAAAGACAATTTTGAGTTGTAACAGACCGTGATCGATAGTCGTTCGAATTTTACTCTTGCAATGCAAAAGTTCTCACTATTCTTGCTTCAACTTTTTGTTTTCATTTTTTCTAGTTTTTTTCAGCTTTTTTTTCTTTTTTTTTCATTAGATTTTTCTTGTTTTTTTTTCATTTTTTTCTTTTCTGTTCTTGCTCTGTTTTTTTTTCTTTCACAAAGCAAAATTTTCACGTTTTTTTCTTCTTCTGTATCTTTTCATTTTTTTTTCTGCCTTCTTTCTAGTTTTTTTTTCTCGTTTTTTTCTCACTTCTTTCATGCATTGTCTTTTACATACTTTTTCGTTTACATTCACTTGACCAGTTTCAGTTTGACAGTACTTGAGCATAGCCAATAGTTTCATAATGATAATAATTTTTTTTTCTTTGTGGAATGTGTCAGGGGTCAGAAGGAGCATTTGCTTTCGCTCTTTTATTGTTGATAAATGCAGTATAGTTGTAAAATCTCTCCTCTTCCTTTGTTTATGAACAGTGACTTCATCATGAGAAGAGTTTGCGTTTGCGTTTGCTATTTGTGATTTGCTTTGAATATCTTGTTTTCCCGTAAACGTACTCCAGCTCGCTCACTCTTCCTGTCGACGCTTCGTAGGTGACAGAGGTCTGCATCTTTTTGCACTACATACAAATACGCCGTGAAGTCGCGAAAAGGTTTCGCCACAGCATCCGCAAAACTTTCGAAACGTCAGGCAGTGACTTAACAACACCTGTAATTTACCACTGGTCCACGAGGACAATGTCACTCTCATCGAAGTGCTTTTCGCCCATGTGCACATTCGGGAAAACTAATGTGGAATGATCAGTTTCTTCTTGCGGCGTTTCACACTTGCACTTCTCCCGCCGATCACTGTAGGATGCAGAACTCGGAGACCTTTTCATCTTTTTTTTTGTAACTGGATCGACAACCAGGTAACCAGCAGGTATACAATATTCTACCATATCTCCAGGCTCAGCACACTAAGCACAATACTAATAATAAGGTCAAAAACTACGTGATGACACACTAGGATAATATGCATTGACCCTATAGCGGCAACAGAAGCCAGGTTCCCTCTAGTCTGCCCGATTTCTTGCGGCCTCCACTCCCAGCACACAAGGCTCTCACAAAGAGTTACAGCAAAGCTTCATGACCAGTTAAACTATCGAAAGACTGGTGATACCTCAGGTTTAGGCCCGAAAGCATATTATAACTATGAATGACGTCACGGTGCAAATCCTCTCCAGCTAATTGGCAGCTGTAAAGACAGCATTTGCACCATATGCCCTTCCCAATTTCTTTAGCCCGTGAAATTAAGCAAGAAGTGTAAAAGTACATATAGTCCCCTTGTTACAGTCACTTTTCGCATCCATGTTCAGATGTAACATCGTGGGCTTCTTTAGACATTCAGTGAGAGTGGCTACTAGTGAGGATAACCTACATTTACTGAATGCGTGACCACTGTGTCAAGGCTAACCTTAATTTGTGTGGAGACTAAATTGTATGACACCAAGCAGTGCATGTTAGTGACACTCGAATCAGCCTATATATATATTTTTAAAAAATTTTAATATAGTGGCCAATGCTGCAGTTTGGGAGAGTGCATTCTGATAAAGTTGACATTATTCAATGTTTTGACACTATTTTAAAATGAATGACAGATTTAAACTAAGAATGGTCCCACAAAGAGTTCTATTGCGACTGTTTTCTAGTTCTTGAATCATCATGCTGCATTGTGCAATTTTCGATTTATATTGCAATCCAAGCTGTTACTTTTTTCATGAACAACGGTGAGACATGTTTCTGCTTCAGAAATGGATGTAATAAAGCAAAAACAAAGAGTAATTATGAGCATTTTTAAGGGTTAAAGAAAATGATCTTAAGTAAGAACACCCAAAAAGCCAATGTGGAATGAAAGAAACTGAGAACTAAGGAAATCGTTCCAATCAGAACTAATAAATTAAATAAAAAAACTGAACTACTAACAAATTTTTTGCACCAACGCTTTTTTGAGGATCTGCATAACCATAGATTTAGTGAGAAAGAATTTACAGGTCACACACCAATGAATTGCTCTGCGTTTCTATTGTGTATTAATAGCATGTTTTCCTCAATATATATTGGTTGAAAGCCGCTCAAAAAAATACAAACATGCTACTGTTAATTTCTTGGATGTAAAACCCAACAAATCTGCATCACTTGGTATGTGTCCCTCATTACAATAAAGAGAAGTGTAGCCTGGCTGGTAGATTCAAGCAACGCATCTCCATCCTCATAGTCAGCACAAGACAAGTTCATACTATGGTATACGTTTACAATGTTGCAACAGAATGGTACCAGGCGAATGGCAATAAGAGGAATGTATTAGTTCTGTGTTGCACTTAGTTCTCGTGACAAAAATTATATTGCTTTGAAGATGCATGAAAAAGGATCAAAAGGCACTGTATGCCTCAGTAAGCACTACTCTGCATGTATATCTACAAGAAATAAATTTTTGGCAGAAGTATATGTGCTGGCATAAGGTGTCGCCACGTACTACAAATATTTAACAACTATAGAACAATGTTCACAGTCATACATAACACTGATTGAAATCAACAATTAAAACAAGGACTGGCTGCAAGCCTGATTGGTTTACGATGAGAAGTGCTACGGATGTACCTAGAGTGTGTAATAGCACTTATGTATAGCCTGAAACTGCTTTAGCATTCTAAAAAAAGAGCAGCGTGAGAGCACCATCTTATTTTCAATACGTAAAACCGCTTGAAAATGCTGCTTCAAGGAAGTTCAGACATTAAACAAGACAAAATTAAATGGCCAATTCGTGAACACGGGGTGCCGGCGGCACCCTGTGTTCACGAATTTTGCAAGTAATACCTATGGTGCATGTAACTTCAGTGCCCGAACGCACGTAGAGCGCGGAAATCAATCTAAATTTCAGCTGATAATAAAATTAATACACTTTCTAGAGTTGTACATTCCAAAGCCACATTTTGTTTATGAGAGACGCCGTAGTGGAGGGATCCGGAAATATCAATTTGGGCTTTTGCACGATGCACAGAACACGGCATTTTACTTTTACTGAAATGTAACCGCCGCAGTCGGCATCAAACCCGCGATCTTCCGGTTAGCAGCAGAGCACCATAACCCCTCCTCCACCACACCGGACTTGATATTCTGCCGAGAGTACGGCTCAGATTTGGTCAACATGCATCAAAGTCAAAATTTGGCACATAATTTGCACTAAACGCAGTCTAATGCTGAAAAAATTGCAGTTTTAGAAAATGTACTTCACTCGCTATAGCTGGAAAGACGTTAAACAATGTCCGAGTGACGTCCTAAAGCTTTCGCAGGTCACGTTACTCGATGACACACAAAATGCACACCTACTTAAAAAAAATACTGTTGAGCAGTGCGTGTGCGAGAGCTAACTGGCAGAACTTTATAAAACTACCGATCGCACTCTTGAAAAACGTCGCGCGCGAGCACAGTGCACACAACTACAACAGCACGCAGTACAAACACGTTATGCGATCTCCTTAGGTGTCAACTACTCTTACAATAAGAACAACTCACAACGTATGAAGCGTGACGATCACAATTACTTACCACTGGCAAGAAAGCACGTTGTCGGCTGACCGCCGGTGTTCAAGCGATGCGCCGAGTGAGGGACAGCCACCGATCTCCGTTCACCGCATCGCGTATCAAAGCATTTTGCAGGGCCACAGAAAGCGTCCTCGAGAAAGCACTGCAGCACTGCTACTCATTGAAGCGTAAGGAGCCTCGATGGCAGCGATGCTTTGAAGAACGCTGTCATTATTGTGCAGTAATATTTCAAAGGAAAACATTTCACGTCCGTCGATGACACTGAACAAAGAAGTCGCAGGGGACGATGTCGCACAGCAAGTATTTGGCGAATAGTTGCCTGGCACCGCCAATAATACTCAGTGAAAAAGTTGTGCTTACGTGAGTAACTGCAACATACAGCACGCAACGCGATCCAGGGCAGTAAAAGTCGACGACACGAAGAAAACAGCACCACGAAATAATCACACGTTTTTCAACGCCGCTCTGTCCAAGGAAAAAAAAAAAGAGACATGGCGATCGAGACGCCGCCACACTCTTAGTTTCAGTTTCGGTATCGTTGTCATTTGAAAAATGGTATTTGTGTTGCTAGAAATAGCTTAAACACGCATGATAACGCAGTCATAAACAAATGCACTATCTTATATGCTTGAATATATATCTGTCATTAAGAGTAATCACACATTATTAGCGAATCAGCCAACTATCTGGTACAGTTTGTCAAGTTGTTCAAGTGAAGTGAAATGAACTTTATTTGGTCCTGGAGAACTGGTCAGACGCCCCCTTAAGAGGTGTCCGCCGCAGTTGCTGGCCGCGTCCACGCCGGGACTGGAAGACCGTGGCCCTCCGCCCGTTCGCAGGCCTCCTGGACTGCCGAGTATTGGACTGAGAGTTCGGGGCTTTTAAGAGCCCTGTCCCAGTCTTCTTCTGTGCTGAACTTTGCGCCATGTAACGCCGGGCACTGCCAGAGCATGTGAGCGAGTGTGCAGTTATGTGCCTCACAACTAGGGCATCCTGGAGTTATGCCATCAGCAAAGTGGCTCAATGTGCTACGAGATGGGAATTAACCTGCCTGTAGCATCCGAAGAACCGACAACTGTGGCCGAGTGAGCTTGGAATGCGGAAGCGGGTACCTCGGCCTAGACAACTGATAATGGAACGTAACTTCGTTAAAGGTGCCAAGTGGATCTTTAAAGTTATCCGCGAACCCGTCTCCGTACCCGCCCGGACCGCCGCGGCACGTCATTTCTCGCGAGTTGTTCAGGTGCCGTTCCCCTTTACCTTGTGATGACAGGCACGCCTAGGGTCCTTCTTGAATATTAGCGGCGGGGGTAAGGGGACGGTGAAGGTAGACTCATCACAGTGTCCTTCTTACTAGTAAGTCGATAAAAAGGGTAGACTTTTTGCCACCCTTGCCTTACCGCCTCCCGCGCACGGCGATGATTGCGTTACGATAGCGCACAACTTGCATTCGTCAACGTTTTTTTTTTTTCAGCCCTTCAGCCTTTACTGCATTTCTGAATTGTTATTTGTAGCGAAAGCCACCGCTTCTGATATTTAGCTGCAAATTCAATGTTTTTAAACAAAATTTAGCGAGTATGTCGTGAGCCGTGTGGTCTATTACTTCACGCTTGGTACCACTCTACGCGTTGTGCTCTATCGCATGACGTTTACATTGCATTTCCATCACGAGTAAACGCATGATACAATGTTGAATGACAATGATTCCTTTTTCGCGTGTTGTATACGGTGCTCAAATGACACGAAAACGTGTTCATTTTGGTGTACACGTCGTCCGTGTAGCAAATGTACTGCTCAAAGACAAATTGATTTTTTAGGCGCGTTCCTTAGTCATTGTGAGATCACCTTTCATGCAACGAGAATACGAAGTCGCGATATAGCTACCAGCTGCAGTAGCTTAGCAGAAATGTTTCCGCAGTGAAATGCGGGCAAATAGCATAAATCTGCCGCTTCACCATTTCACTAGTGCTGCCACGCACACGACGCGCTCCTCTACATAATTACCTCTACATAATTTTACAACGTCAATATAATTCTTTCATGACGTGGGAACAATCTGAGATCGCACTATTAGAGTACTAAATGTAACAGCACGATTAACGTGAATAAGTTATTTGCTCGTATTTTGCAGTCGTCAATCGGGTTAGACGTGAAGCTTGAGCCCGTATCTACAAATGACGTTTTTCTTGTGAGTAAAGGCAGCCTTTATTAAAAGAAATCCCAGGTAGAAGTAAATAAACGAGACCTTTCAAAAATCCACCTGAGGGTGTTTTAAGGGCACCTAACGAAGGGCGTCCTTATCCGTGTAAGCATGGTATGACCTGGTGTGACCCAGGGCGTGGTATGACAGCCATGGGAGCAAAGCTACCCACGTTTTTTTAGGCTTGAATCACTCACTATTGCACGCATAACTTATCCGCCCAACAAAAAGCTAAAGAAACAGCACATTTATATTGCCAAAAACAACTACGGCTAGTATTCGACACGGAGGTTTCGTGTTGCTAACTTTAGTTGACTAAGCTTTCTTTTCGGCTCAATACCAGCCGTCAGAATAACATGCCTCCCAAATTTCACGTCGTTTGCATGTGGTTTGTGGTGGTTGTGCGTTGCATGTGCGCTTGTGAGCGAGATTTCGGTGAAGGGTCTTGTGTGCAGTCTCCAGGTTCATAATGGGGGTCTTGCAGGTTTTTCTCTATTCGGCTATCGTTACGAGGTAGATTTCCAGTAATGTCCCCGTGCGTTGTGTTGTGTTACCGTGTTCTGGCGGCCTCTATAAGAGTGACGGCAGTAGATAAACGGACAGTGTGTGCGAACCGAAGTGAATGCGCGTGAACGGTGTGTGCATGTGGGGTGAATATTAACTCCTTCTAAATGTGTTCTAATTCGGTTTTACTCTAATAAATTGGTAAGGTTCTCGTCTTCGTTCCTGTGTTTACTTCGGCTGGTGTTAGCATGCTTGCCGTTGGATCTACGCACGTACCGACGTACAACTGCGAAGATTCTTGGATTATTTCAAAGAAATGACAAGGCTGATCAAATGGAAGAAGTGTTTACGACAGCTGAGCGCAGTTTTAGCATATTCCTATTTTCGGGCATCGAAGACAGTGGCAAATCGTCAAGTATTACTGAAGCTCGTTGACAATTGTTCGAAATGTGTCTCAATGGGGCCAGCTTCGTGGCCTTCTCACGCGTGATATGTGCCCTCGATGGAAAAAGACAATTAGGTGTGATAGCTCACACAATGCTTCGGAGCTTTTAATTATAACTATTATTATTGTGGTGGATGTCGTTGTTTGTGCGCAAATACGAACATTGCCATGCAGGGTTATCCCTAGGTACCTCAAAAGCTACCTTACAGGTACCCATTTTCGCAAATTTGTCTACAGGCAGCTGTTGCAGATAAATTCTTCAAAGGTACGCCTTAAGGATCCGAGGAAGTAATACTAGATGTATGTGATCTATCGAGCACATCTTTTGATCGCGCCAGTGGATCGTAATGGACGGTGCACATTCGTGCAACCCATGCTTCCGCGTTATATTAAGTCACTTGTAACTCTGGAGCACAGCAAAATGGACAAATAGACATCATCATTTTACTTTATAAGGCGAATCAAGTAGGCGACGCAAAACCTCATTTTAGAAGTGTTCCCCTTGGTCATTTATGTTTTATCCGATTAGTTAGGTAGGGTTCTTGTGTAGCACGATCGCTCATTGGTTCGGAATTGAACTTTTCCCACTTTAATTTCATTGAAGAGAAATACCTGGAGATGCGCACTGATAACTGCTGCACAAAGTACTACATTTAAGTTTGTATCAAAACAAATTCAAGATTTTTTTCGAATATGTACTGCACGTCACGAATACAGCTGATCACCAAGCAATCATAGTAAGTAAAGTGCGTTCCGATCGATGCTGGCTCGTTATCATGTGTTATTATCACATCTATTGCACAAACACCCACCCAGCAAATCCCCACATATGCTGCCATTAACCCACTTTGCCCGCCACGTCTCCCACCAAACACGTGTGTGGTGGGAGACATGGTGGGAATCCACCCAGCACACCCAGTACATCTCCCGGCATCCGCCATTCGTGCGTTTCCACCATGCACACGACCTTCTATATAAACTTCCGACGTGCTCACCGGCGCGCTCCCATACGGCGGCGCATGAGCCTGAAAATTGATGTGTAGGGACCAAAAGGGCCACCAGATGCCGCCAGAACTTACCCACATAGCAGGCAGTGCGCCGTTGTTGACATTAACCGCGCGGCGAAGCCCCCGCGCACTGATGCGCGCGTTCGTTCGTTCGTGTGTGTGTGTTTGTGTGTGTGTGTGTGTGTGTGTTTCAGCTTTTAACGCGTGCGCTGACTGATTCACGGGCTGCAATATCTCGAGGCAACACGATGGTCATAATAAGCCAAGGAGTCGAGTGGAATTGATGTTGATCAGCCGACTTTCCGTCAGACGGCCAATAGACGGTCAAGAACACGTAGGCCGCGAAAACAAATAATATACTAAAAATGAAGTGGGGAATGCAACCGTTACATTTCTAACTTTGCTTCGCGGAACCTCGCGTCAGCTGTGGAAAAGTAATTCAGGAGTTGACAGCACACCTTAAAACAGGAGTTTCTGCAGGGCACTCTGCCCTGCTGGACCCACGCTGTCGCCCGTCTTCAGGACCAACTCGTTGCCGCTGCAAGAACTTCTGTTTCAAGACACACCAATTCTACGCTGTCCAGATGTGAAGGGTGTGTTAGGAGCGATAATTGTAACCTTCAGGGTTAAGACTTAAGGCGACGTAAATGTGCGCTTTTGCACATGTCAAAGTTTTATCAACGTAGCGGCTCGCCGCAACAACGACAGTTCGCACCAAAAGTATTTTCAAAACGTCCACCACCTAAATTTAGTCATCGCGGTCACAGTCAGTTGAAACGTTGATGCGCCTTCAATAAAATTACCACGTATCTTGCATCGGCGGGGCCACCACGCTTTCTCCTGACTGCTGGTACACAGTCTTGAGAATATGCTTCATGTAAAAACATTACGAGACAAACCCAATCTAATCAGTTGCTCTCCTTATCATTTTATGTATTCTGACTATCCACTTTGCAATATCAATTTCTTCTTTCACGAAATTTTATATCTGCCAACAAGTTTTACAGTTTGCAAAACTATTTTAGCCTATACAGCAATAACTACTAAGCATGCCCTGATTCTGATCAAAGGCTGCATTTTCTTGATTGATATGTGGGGTTTAACGTCCCAAAACCACTATATGATTATGAGAGACGCCGTAGTGGAGGGCTCCGGAAATTTAGACCACCTGGGGTTCTTTAACGTGCACCCAAATCTGAGCACACGGGCCTACAACATTTCCGCCTCCATCGGAAATGCAGCCGCCGCAGCCGGGATTCGAACCCGCGCCCTGCGGGTCAGCAGCCGAGTACCTTAGCCACTAGACCACCGCGGCGGGGCAAAGGCTGCATTTTCTAAATTCTTGGTTGACATTATGCACATAATGCATCCAGAAGGCGTGCTTAGCAATAGTTTTGAAGAACGAAATTTCAATGCTGTTTGCACATTCACCCGAACAATTTGCTAGACAAGTCCCATTTATATTTCACTACTACACAAGTTCATAAATTTCATGCTTAGTGCTGAAGATACAAACATGGATTCCTAGGAAGCGATTGCCGGCACCTATATGCGAGCTTTCCTATTGCAAGAAGCAGAATTAAGAAGCAAGTTCACAATTTAAATGAGTTTATTTCACTCAGCATACACTGAAACACCTGCATTTGGCAGGCACATTCCAGCAGCTAACATTTCTACTGGAAGCGTACGGAGAATGAACACGATGGGGGTTAGTGGGGGCACCACGGCGTGCTGTGGCCGTTTCGAGAACCAAAAAAAAAACTAAACAAGCAAAAGCAAATCTGGTGACAGAGGGAGCGACGCCATGAGCAGGTCGGAAGTTTATATAGCAGGTCGTGACCATGTACCCTTTATTCCCACCATGGTCCACCAACCCACCTACTTTCCCAGCACCAACCCGGCACTCCCACTAAGTGTCCCACGATGCCCGCCATTATTCCCACCATGTACACCCCATTTCCCGTCATACCCACCAGAATTTCTATCATTTCCACCATAATTTTTTTATTCCATAAATAAACACGACAGAATGCTCATCAAACATACTCTATATGAAGTCACAATTGTGTTGTTTGCTGCATTAAAAGCCTTCTTTGTCTACCGTAGGCTCCCTGTCAATAAACACAACCATGGTAAGCAATGCTTTTATCGTCATAACAAACTACATAGCCAAGATATTTACCTGACCAAAGTTTAGTACAAACGAACAGAATTCATTAGGATTTCGCAGATAATCCTACACTGTTGATATGAGGTTTTCTTGCTAAAAATTTAAAAAATTTGGCAATTTTGTATGCTTTTTATGAAGTATATTGGCACTGGGAGTGCTTTAACCGACATAATATTGCCAAAATTATGGGCCTGTTTTTTTTTTCACGAGTAAACATCACACAATTATTGTAACCTGTGTTTTTGTGCACTCCCTTACCTGTATCGGATGCAATTCACGTGTGAACTATGTACACATATGATTCCGCGCCTAGCGCCTAGATAAAAGAATTATTGTTATTATGGTTAGTTAAGATTCCGTGCCTAGCGCCTAGCTCAATGAAATAATGTGATTTATGTTTAGTTTTTGTTGTAGAAAAAGCGTGTTTTATTAGTAACCCCTTACTTTGCTCGAACCTTATTAGATCTTGGGTAAATTATTCTGGTCTCGTACATATTGAGTGACCCAAACATTCATCACTTTGTGGTAGATTCACCCAGGTACACGAGAATATACACACAGGTCTCCCTGTACGTACTTCAGATTAGGTATCGCTATTATTATGATTAAAAAATTTTGTGTTATAGATTGCAGCCCCTCCTAAATAATATTGTAAACATCCCTATTTGGACTACATTTAGGGGGCTTTCTGGGCTTGGAAAACCGTTTGCCGATCATCTGCAAATGAAAAGAAAAAAAATCGGTAATAAAACAGTGTGTGTGCTAAAGTATACTATTTACCTACTAAATGGAAATGTTAAGAGCATCGTGTCTTTTTATTACATGCGACCAGTAGCACTCAACATGATACTTTAAAATGCTTGATTGTGTTCCTATACCACATCAGTAGAAGACGCTTACTGAACTGCTCGGGGAGTGTGCCTTTTGTCCCGAACACTTGCAGAGTCTGAAAGTAAAAAGTTAATTTGTGGTACAATAAAGCTCCGATCCTTTTCTTTTTTAACTTGTGTATATTTTACTAATAAGGAAGACCACTGCAATAGTGCCATCGCAATTACGTCTTCGTAACTTTCTTTTTTTTTGTTTCAATGAAACGCATGTACCAGGCGATGCAACCGCTCCTTACTGGAAGGCGAAGCTAGGCTGGAACCTTGAACAGATCGGCAAGTTCCTCCAACAGTCAGCTGCCTCTTACTCCTCCGAAGATGGCACCGCCACGTCTCAAGATATAACTGTCGCGCAGATTAGGAAAGTAGCGGAGGTGCTCAACAAGGCTGCTGATGCCATCGAAAAGGGCGAGAATTTTGAACTGTTTTGAAGAATAAACCATTTCTGTATTCACGTGGCTTCCGGCTCACGCTCAGTAAAGCTTCGTCCGCTTAGAGAAATTGCCATTTGAGACAAAGAAAAAGTGCTGTGTGGAAACCTGCCAAGACAATGGAAAAGAACAATGCAGACACAACACCAATTCTTAATTCATTCCATTTCTAACGATTTGCGTGCTTTATATTTCGCATTCATATGCAGCCGTGTAACATATTGTAATGAATGATGGGGTGCGACATTATTAACTTACTATGAACCTGTACTCAATGTGCGAAAACGAGCTCTTAGAATAATCACCTACTCACGTGATGATAAACCTAGTTTACCTCTGTTTATAACGATGAACATCTTGCCCTCTGAGAGGACATACGAAATAAAAATTGCCATATGTGTTTTCAATATCATCAAACACAACCTACCTTTTCATACTTTCATATTTTGCACATCCTTTCATGTGACTAGAACTCAAGCTACCAAAAATGTTATTCCCCCTTCAAACGAATATACTTACGGGCGACACTTCCGGCGGTTTTCAGGCCCAAATGTCTAGAATGAACTATGAGCAGAATTAAAACGAACAAATTTTCTCAGTGCTAAAAAAACACTTGCTTAATCTTAACCGTGTTGTTTCAGTGCAAACACTCACGATGTCATCTCTTTTCTTTTCAGTAGTTTACTGAAACCTGCTACTAAAACTCTTTTTTTTTCTCTCGAGGTGGAGCATGTTAATTTTAACTTTACATATTAGTGCATCAAATCACCTTATTTACTGTCTTTGCAAGTCTCCCATAAATGTAACTGTACACTTAGCGATATGTTTGTTTTTCTTTTGTACACCTATGAAATCTGATTATGTGTAGTGACTATACCCATACACATTTCTCTACCCTCCTCTTGTACATAAAAATCTATTTTTTTTTGTTTTCATTGAACCCGCAACTAGTTTTTGGTTATGGGTTCAACCAGTCTTGGTATATTTGTGTAATACGTCTGCAAATGAAGGACTGAATTCAATTTAATTGCGAAACACAATCAAGCTACCACGCATAAGCCCTACTGTAGTTATTAAAATTGTTTGTGTGAGGTTGCCGCGAATAAATGTCGCAGCTGAAAGTCATATAACTCGTCTTCAATTGATTACATTTGAAGAAAGTCTCCATTCTAAACAATTGCCACTTTCTTAATCTCATTAAACTGAAACCACCGAAAAAAGAGTGCGGTAAAACCAAGGGGTGGAAAAGGCAAGCCAATGACGCTGAGGTTGCATATTAAAGCAGCATTAAATACCTGAAAGTTGAATAGTTGATATAGTTAAAATCTTCTATGAAGAGAAGAATCGGCGGTGAGTAAGGTAAAAACACAATATACTATACTGATGGGAGACATCGATGCAAAGATAGGAAAGAAACAGGCTGGATACTAGGCAGTAGAAGATTATGGCATAGCTACTAGAAATGCCAGTGGAGAACTACTAATAGAATTCACAGAACGCAATTATGTACGGATCTCGAATACCTTCTACTGAAATCGAGGGAACCGTAAGTGGACAGGTAGGAGCCCTAATGGCGAAAATAAGAACAAAATAGGCTTTATACTGAGTGAAACCCAGGCATCGTGTAGGATGTGGAAATGCTTGGTATAAGGTTCAATGAAGTGACCATAGAATGGTACGGTCCCGAATTTGCCTAGACTTGAAGAAGCAACGATAGAAACTGATACGCAAGAAGCCAGTCAATGAGCTATAGCACTGAGAGGGAAAGTACGGGAATTCAGTCTCGCTTCGGAGCAGGTATTCGGCTCTTATCGAGAAAAACAGCCATAGCGTTGACGCAATGAATGATAATCTGACGAGTATCATTATGTAATGTGCAGTGGAAGTTGGAAGTAACTGTAGTCAGACAAGAAACTGACAAGCTGTCCCAGGAAACGAAGAACCTTATTAAGAAGCGTCAAAGAAAAGAAGCCTTAAGTACAACAGACAGAATAGAATTGGTAGAGCTTTCGAAGTTGATTAAAAAGCGTAAGGTATCCGATGTGAGGTTGTATAACATAGAGAGAATTGAACGCGCTCTGAAGAGCGGAGGAAGCATCAAAGCAGTGAAAAGTTGGGGTAGTTAAAAACCAGATGTATGCACTAAGGGACAAGGAAGGCAACGTAACCACCAATATGGATAGGATAGTAAAAATAGCGGAGGAGTTTTACAGAGATCTGTACAGTAGCCAGCACACCCACGACATTAACATAAGAACTAGCAGTAACCCAGATGACACCCCACCGGTAATAAAAGAGGAAGTCAGAAAAGCATTGAAGAGCATGCAAAGAGGCACAGCTGCTGGTGAGGATCAGGAAAGATCAGATCTGCTGAAAGATGGAGCACAGATTGGGTTAGAAAAACATGCGACCCTGTTTACAAGGGGTCTCCTGACGGGAAGAGTACCAGAATCTTGGAAGAATGCTAACATCATTCTAATAGATAAGAAAGGAGATGACAAGAACTTGAAGAATTACAGGCCGATCAGCTTGCTCTCCATAGTATACAAGCTATTTACAAAGGTAATGTCTAACAGAATTAAGACAACATTTAAATTCAATCAACCAAAGAAACAAGCAGGATTTCGAACAGGCTACTCAACAATCGACCACATACGTACTATCAATCACGTAATAGAGAAATGCTCAGAATATAGCCAACAACCATACATAGCCTTCGTAGATTACGAGAAAGCGTTTAATACAGTAGAAATATAAGCATTCATGAAGACACGGTCGAATCAGGGCATCGACGAAGCATATATCAACATCCTGAAAGAAATCTATAAGAGATCTAACTGCTACCATTGTACTTCATAAAGAAAGCAACAGAATACCAATCAAGAAGGGTATAAGGCAGGGGGATACAATCTCCACAATGCTATTTACCGCGTGCTTAGAGAGGGTTTTCAGAGGCCTAGATTATGAACGGTTAAGCATAAGAGTTACTGGAGAGTAACGTAGTAAGCTGCGCTTCGCCGATCACATTGAATCGCTAAGGAGTTCAAGTACAAATTGCAACTCATGATTACGGAGTTAGACATGAAGGGCAGGAAGGTAGGTCTTGAAATTAGTCTACAGAAAACGAAAGTTATGTACGACAACCTCGAAAGAGAACAGCGCTTGAAGGGCACTTGAAGTTGTAAAAGGCTCTGTCTACTTAGGCCGGTGATAACCACGCAGCCGAACCACGAGACTTTAGTAACTAGAAGAATAAGAATGAGGTGGAGCACATTTGGCAAGCACTCTCACATCACTACAGGTAGATTGCCACTCTCCCTCAAGAGAAAGGTATATAAACACTGCATTTTGCCGGTACTTTGCTAGGAAGCAGAAACCTGAAGACTTACAAAGAGGGTTCAGCTTAAATTGAGGATGACGCAGGGAGCAATGGAAAAAAAAATGGTAGGTGTAACTTTAACAACCAAGAAGAGAGCAGAGTAGATTAAGGAAGAAACCGGGGTTGAGTATATCACAGTGGAAATTAAAAAGAGGAAATGAACGGGCCGGGCACGTAGAATGTAGACAGGATAACCGCTGGAAATTAAGGGTAACTACCTGGATCCCTTGAGAAGGCAAAGGTTAGGGGGAGACAGAAGGTTCGTGTGGGCAGATGAGACTAAGAAGTTTGCGGGTATAAATTGGCAGCAGCAAGCACAGGACCGAGCTGACTGGTGGAACGTGGCAGAGGCCTTTGTCTTGTAGTGGACGTAGTCAGGCTGATGATGATGATGAATATGTTCATGATGATGATGACAAATTAAACAATATTTGAGAGTGCAAAAGAAATGGGTGACTAACTACAGGTAACGATAAGCAACAGGTGTTTGGTCACGTCGTAATTACTTGTTCCGCCATATTTTTAAACTTTGGCTCAAGTTACGTGGGACACCCTGTATACCAATTGTGACATTACGGGACGCAAAAAGACCACAAAGGTAAATCGCATGGGCAAACATGATAATAATAACACACATGTCATGCGAACCATAATGACATCCTACGCTAATAGCACTTTCGCAGTCGTTTGGCTGGCTTCATACATGGCAAATTTGGTACTATTTAACGTGAATGGACGACCAAGGCAACTGGCAAAACCAAACATGAAACTCATGATACGCGTGTCATGTCAAACTTGACTATGTGCTACGCTTATAGCGTGCTCACGGCCCTTTTGCTAGCTCCACATATACCAAATTTGGTATCACGCGACGTAAATGAACGACAGTGCTAAATGACACGTCAAGACATAACAATCATCACATAGAAGTCATGTACGGCATATTTACGTCCGCCTCCTAACGTTGGTCTGATTTTAAAGTGTAATATCAACATTCCTCATTCATGCTTCGCACATTATGAATTTCCACTGTACGTGGGAAAGCCAATATTTTTCTTCGAATTCACGGATTTTTTATAGTGGTCACGCCCACATGCGTGGGCACGTCGTGGCCTCCCACGGAGATCAATGCAATGATCTAACGCGCCATTCTCAAATCAGCCAATGGCTGATAAATGGGCTGCTGTCGGGAGCCTCTACTACTGATCAGCAGCGTTTTCTGATCATGCAAAAAGTGTTGCAGGGCCCCTTTAGGATTAAGTGCCACTTTGTGCACACAATGTAAGACCACTACTTTTTGCTGCGTGTGTGTCATTTATTGAGCACCTGTTGAGTACCTACTTTTCAAGCCATATACGAAACTTTAGGCAGCGCTGGTCAACGGAAGCTGCAAGCTTCAGACGTGCTACTTGCGATGAGAAATGTTCTTCAACTTCGTGATCACTGAAAGTGTCGAATTGAGACTTGATGAAAGCCGATTGCTTAGAGCTCTGTTTATTTATTTTACAAAGGCATTCAATACACTTAGACAGAAAGTCCGTTTCATAAACTAAACTGTTCCAGTAATTGTGCACCACATTTTCCGCTAGCTTCCGATTGTACGCAAGTTGTTCAGATAAATATTTTTTTGTCTCATGTCCAAAAATACTTAACTAAGCACCCCCCCCCTCCATTTCAATTGTAGGACCCATCTTGTTTTTGTTTTTAAATGATCTACCGATTCGTTTGAAACCCCTCTGAATTTATTCCTTATTCTAATGAAACTTTAATATTTATCGCGTAGAAAGATAGAGCAATGCTACATCTACTAAATGTCGACCTACTTATTGTTCACTTATGGCATGCATCGAATGCGTTACGTATCAAGTGATCAAATACTAGTTTCAGGGTGTATCATTCTCTTTTCTCTGCCAATCATCTTTTCCATAGTAGTTGCACTCATTGACACTTCATTCGTACATCTGCGCCCACATGATGTTCTGGTGCAGTATTAAACATTGGAAATCCAATGCGCATGCTTAGTCCTTAAATCAAAATGTCTTTCATCATTTGTCTCATTAGGAAAACGTGGTCGTTCTTTATTACCAAAATCCTTATTTTCTTATAATGCGTATTTATTCGCAGCCAGCTCACGGACTGTATTATTATGGTGTGCCATCTAAGCCATCTTTAAAGCCCACAAAAGATATCTTCAAGACTGGTTAGTTCTAAACAATTTTTATCCTCATCAGTTGCTTTTTTTTTGCAACGGGAGAAATCTATGTCCGCGTGAAGTTACTAGGCACAAAAATCAATTGACGTTGTTTGATCTATCAAATAACAGCCTATATATTGTTAGTTCTTCTGTTCTAACTTTTGCAAAAACAAACACGATGTTTTCAACTTACCATAAAGTACTTTTAATATTAAGTTCGTCAAAATAAATCCTGATTGAATAACGGCAAATCTGTGGTGGGTTACGTTGTGGAACACGCTACATTTTAACTTTAGGTTAGGCAGAGTGTATTCATTCTCCAAACATGTTAAAATTCTTTTACTAGATGCTTGTATGTTCAACGTGTTCTTTTAAATTATTTATTTCAAGAAACCTGTAACCCTTCCTTATGTTGCCATACTTTTAAACACACTTTTGTGTATTTTGCTAGAAATGTTTCACTGTTTGCGGACCAATAACAAATGCACTGTTTTGTTGTAGTGGAGAAGTCCTAGTGAGAGTTCTCGTTTTGTTGTTTCCGATATCTCCATCAACATGCGAAAAAATGTCTATGTCAGAGGACTTGAAAATCTAATAAAACTTGAAAACCTAATACACGTGAACGTATTTGCAAGTGTCTTAGAAAAATCAGGAAAACAATAATATTCATCTGTTCATTGAAATAAGAGTCCCTGTATTCTGTAACTAAAATGTCCATTAGGACGGACGCTCTTTTGACGGTCATCCAAGGTTCTGCTGAAAGCTATATGAGCAACAGATGCTAGCTGTTCACATGAAGCATTGTATATTAGACATCTATCGCACAGCGTCATCGTTTTAGTCAGTTTACCACGAAGACAATCATAAGAAGGTATTGTCACTAAACGTAAAATAGTAAAATAACATGGCATAAGTTATTCGTGATCCTCTTGATGTTTACAAAATTTGCTCATTCAACGTGTAATAATTGGCTTCTTTTACTTATTCCTAAATGCAGCTTAACATTTGCTTATTATGAATTGTCTCCCCTACACAAATGAGGCATCTAGCAGTTGTGTGCAGATATTTTATTTTTTCATCACTATCAATGTTTTAGGCTTTTCAATTATCCTTTAATGGCTTTTCCCACGCCGTATTCGACACCCTTGGACACGCCTTTCTGTACCAGCCAGGCCACAGCCTTCTGAAACAGTTGCGCCAGGAAATACTCCTCACTTTCCGGATCAACGTTAGTCTGCAGATTAGCGAGAGCCTTCAAGGTTTCGGCCACTGATTCCTCTTGCTCGGCGGCTTCTTGCTTGTCCGCAATAATCTTCTCGATGACTTCGTAGCTCCTCTTGAATGCTAAGTTTTGTGCAATGCAAAAAACAAGGTGACCGACGTTAGTTTTTGTAAGATAGGTGAGAGTTCGCAAGTTATTTGCGTTGTAACGATGAACAAGACGTAACAGAAACTCATCGAGCCCCAGATAAGGGAGGACTAAAACACAGTCATCCACGTGACGTTTCCACGACAGCTGCTCTACAAAGTTAAACAAAAAGTCCACAACAATGCCTGTTCTGCCGGTCTGAAAAGCATCCTGCCGAAGTCTGTGATAGAACTTCTCAAAAAAAAAAGGAAGATGCTCATCAAAGCTGGACGATGCTTTCGTTGCCTAAAGCAGGGCCACATGGCAAAAGATTACAGAAGCTGGTTAAAATGCGGCAAGTGCGCAAGAAGGCACGAAACATCTGTTTGCGCACCCGATGACATCAAAAACGACAAGAAGGCGATATCTGCATCGGTCAATCTGGTGTCCAAGCAGGCAAGGTCAGTCATAATGCTCCAGAGTCTGACAGCCACCGTATTGGGCACCAAATCATCCGGTCGCTACTGAGTCCTTTTTGATGGCGGAAGTCAGCGAGGCTTCATTACAACCAAAGCTTATGGAAGACTTGGATGCGAACTAATAGAAGAGGAAACGTTAGCCATCGGTGTGTTCGGGGGTGATAACATACGGAAAACCATGAAGAAGGTACGTGTATCGATTCTCCCTGCAAACCAGAAGCTTCCTATTTCAATAGAGGCGCTGGTGGTGGACACGATATGCACTGAATGTATTGCGGTACCAGAAGAAAACGTTATAAGAGAAATGAACATGATGCACTTGGATACGCGAGCTCTCTCTTTACAAGGAGTGGAAGACAAACAGATTGCGGTCCTTATTGGATCAGACTATTATTGGGATATAGTAATGGGTACTGTGAAGCCTGTGTTCGAAAAGTTGAAAGCTGTCAAGACAAAACTGGGATGGACTGTGCAAGGACCATTGTCTACTGCAGCCCATGTTACACAAAGTGCCAGTATTGCAGTCCTATGATCCAATGTGACCGAGTAAGATATCTCGAAACTTTTTACTTGTTTCTGGGATATAGAAAGCACCGGTAACCAGGCCGAAAATGAAGAAACGATGGTCGCTGAATTGGTTCTGACAAACTTTGAGAACAACATCAATAAAAAAACAATCAATATGAAGTGGCCCTACCGTAGAAGGAAAGGGTTGATCTGGGTGAAAACTACGCAGTTGCAGTCAAACGTCTGCACAGTTTGATGAAGGAGCTTAACAAAGACAGTGAGCTCTTAAAACAATACGAAGCAACTATTCGAATGTACCTCCAAGAGGGATATGCTGAAAAAGTACCTTCCAAAGAATACCAACCAATTGGACCGCGGTATTATGTGCCACGCTGAGCCGTCATACGAGAGGACCGATCTACTACGAAGGTACGCATTGTGTTCGACGCTTCGTCTCACGAATCCGGGATGAAGTACTTAAACGACAATCTAGAAGCATTCACCAATATTGTCGTATGGAAATCCTAACGTTGAGATAGGCAAATGTATGAACGAGTAAAATGCTATTAGGGTTAAATAACTCTCCTGCCATGCGTTTCGCAAAGATCGATTACCAGTGAAGCCACACCGTTCGGTTGCGTGACAATCATTTGTTTTATTTCAATGATTGATTGCAGTCTTTCTCAATTATTGGCTATACCGGCGCAGAGATTTTCATTGGTGTTTGATGCTTTTGTACCTCAATTTTGTTCTATTGAACCACTGATGAATCAGCAGAGTTTCTATATATATATATATATATATATATATATATATATATATATATATATATATATATATATATATATATATATACGGTGGCCATCTTGAATAATTGGCAATGCAGTGATACTAAAACGGTGCTCATTAAGTCATGATTTACCTGACTAATAGATACAGAAGGTGATAGTTCTGCACACCTTTTGAGAGCACATTTAATGCTTGTTACCACAGTGCGTGATATGAACCATATTTTTTTAAAGCAGTGAATGCTTCCTAATGCAGCCGTAATATGAGCATGTTGGTAGGTAATGTTGCATAAGATAGCGAAAGAATGAAGAAAGGGGCGCCCTTGAAGGGACGCTAAATATATAGAATGAGTTGGTTTCGCTTGACAAACTCACCTCTGAGAACTCCAATGAGACCTTCATAAGTATATTATTAGCAGAGAAAATGAATGTTGAAGTTTGATATTTAAATTTCCTGCCGAATCGCTCTGCGTGACGTAGAAAATTTCAAGTGTATCTTTCATAATTTAGTAACGTGTGCTGGAAGAAATTTTCTCAAATTTGGTTTTCTTAGTTACGACACGCACAGACAACAAATGTACTACATTGTTATTGATTCGAAGCTACAAAAGACCCAGTAATCATCCCCAAAAGCCATGATGTCAGAGTGTTGGGTGCGGGATTATAAAGCACCCACATTTTCTTCTTTCTCGTTCGCTCACTTGCTCGTTCGCTCAGGGGCATTTTCGGAAATGTGTAATCGCACTTTAATATTACGCCAAATTTTGTTTTTTTCCTTTCCTTTTTTTATACGTAGCCAAGTTCCCGCTTAAGAAAAAAATTGTGTAATGTGACGTCTTACCGTTTAATGCCGCCTGGTTAGTGGTTGCATCAGCAGGACTGCGGGCATAGAAAAGGGGATACAGTGAAATTATTTAGTTGTTCTATAATTGCTTGAAGAAAAGCTTAAAAACCATTACTCACATTTTAGCTGCATCTGGAGCGAGAAGAGGGGCAGGAAGAGAACCAAATAAAAAAGGGTTAGCTAACTGATTTCGCGACAACTAAATAAGCAATAGTTATCACCGATGCTAATATAACGCCTGCTTTAAAATGGCCCTATTTTTCTGCCTGTACGCAGAGATTATCATCATATGCAAGCGTTACAAATTATTTCAATCTGTACCAACAAACCATTAACGCCGCCAAACCATTACCAGCCACAGAATGCAGCATTAGCTCACATGAAGTGTATTTAGTATTTCACGTGAGGTGCTACGCACTTCTTCCTTGTTTTCAGAACTTTACGTTTGTATTTCATGATATTTCACATAAATATATTAACGCCACAAAAATGCATTAAAAACAAAGTAAAATAATAAAAAATGTGGCACATACTCTCGTATTTGTTCGTTCATGTTCTATATATATATATATATAGAACATGAACGAACAATATAAACTATATATATATATATATATATATATATATGTGTGTATATATACCATATGATTATGATTATGATTACCACCATATGATTATGAGAGACGCCGTAGTGGAGGGCTCTGGAAATTTTGACCATCTGGGGTATTTTAACATGCACCTAAATCAAAGCCCATGGGCGTCAAGCATTTTCGCTTCCACCGAAAATGCTACCGTAACGGGTTAGAATCAATCCTGTGACGTGTGGGTCAGCTGCCCACCGCGTGTAGATTTACTCTTAGAATATATGAATGTTGTGTAGTATATTGTTTGTGATGATATGTGAGATTTAACGTCCCAAAAATACCATATGATTGTGAGAGACGCCGTAGTAGAGGACTACGGGAATTTCGACCACCTGGGTTCTCTGACGTGCCCCAAAATCAGAGTACACGACCCTACAACATTTCCGCCTCCATCGGAAATGCAGCTGCCGCAGCCGGTATTCGATCCCGCGACGTGCGGGTCAGCACCCAAGTACCTTTGTAAGTAGGCTACCGCGACGGGCAGTATAATGTTTGTCATTGAGGTCTATGTAGTCGTATGGACACAGCAGACTTTTTTCTGTATCATAAAACTATCGATATGTACCCGAAAAGACTGATATTTTTTTTTTCTCTACGTAAACAAGTTTCCACTTCCTTATGACTGTGCGTAAAAGATTACGCGGGTAGACACAATCATGCACGTAGCTAAACATGCCACGTAACTGATGAAAACTCAATAAGAAACAACCGTGGCACGAGCAAGTCCAGTATAACTATCGCTGTGTCGCTGCTACGAAACTTTACTGTACGATGCATCTGCTGCAACACCCGGACATGATGTGCAGACCACAAATTTCTTCTAGAGCTCAAACAACTTCTAATTCACGTACAAAATGCGCTCAATTATTTTTCTTCGCCTGGCTTTGTGCACATAGTAGATGCAGTAGCTATAGGGAGTTTATTCTGTGGAATTTCGTCATGAAGAATCGACACGACAGCCCTGCATGAAACAGTGATCTTATATGCACCTAAAATGCTTCTGAAGGTTCCTCGCCATCCATTGCTTGTATCTTTATGCCCACAAAGCAAAGTTGGCCCTGCGCTTAAATGTGCATTGTTGTGGTCCGAAGCTAATCGCTAAAGATATAGTCTAGTTTCGAGTCAACTTCGTTGGATAATACCCAAATAGCTGTCGAGGCAGGCATCACCTGTTCCACTTAGTTTAGGGATCCAAAAAATCAAATTTATACCATGCAGTTATCATGAACACCTATTTTCAAATAATATTTGCCGGAGAGGCGATGAAATATCAGCGGTAACAGTCCTTGTTTTTATAATGAATTGCAATACTACTAGTTTATCTCATATGTGCAGTTTACTTACAGCCAGAGGCACTGAATGCCAGGAGGAGAATCACAAGAGTCGTCTTCATGTTGGCTCGGCAGTAAGGATTGGAAGGTATGCTGCTCAAGCAAAAATGACAAAATGACACAAGTGCGGGTAGTGTCGACATTTCTCGTTGCCATCGTAACACTTAAACCTCATATAAAGATGATTACTAACAAAACAAAAGATTGAACCACTTGCTTGTAGAGTACGAGACACATTTCATGCTTTTCACCAATTTGTTTCTGCGAATCAAGTATATTGGCCTAAATTGAGCGCTATATAGCTTGTATAGCCAATTGCATATATTGTGCCGTCAGAAATTGCTTCTAAGAAAAGGTGTGATTTTAGGCTTCTGTATACTAATTATTTGAATCTTAGATTTAGCGATGCGTCTTACCTTGGCGGGCTTTGGTATGATCGGTCGAGAATGAGAGCCACTGTTTAAGGCTGTCCCTTTTATACCTGGCTTGGAGGCTCAAAAAGCGTGTGGATAGGCATATCGGTGAATTATGTCACGATTCCCAGTTCAACCTAATGGCTGAACATTGTCAGAACTGAAGTACTGCTTATCGATGAGCTATATCTGGAGGTACTGTGACCAGTTTTATCACCGTCAACAGCCATGGCACACTGATATTCGCCGTTTCAGCACAATACAGATGAAAAAAATGGTAGCATAATGAATGAAGGTTCATTGGAGTACTTGGCACATGATACAGTTGGGGAAGTGCGTGAAAACTGATAAAATACTGCAATGTTGGTAGAGCTTAGGGCCTTAATTAACAAAAATATATTTTTGTGGCGTGTTTTAAATGTTTTTTGATAACAGAAAGCCCCCCAACAAAGAATCATCACAAGATGAACAAAAAGACGCCTTAAATATGAAGAAAAGTTTTGTAAGTAGAGCAATGTGTTGGTAACTAGTGATATAAAAACGTTAGTGAAACAGCCTGAATACTTAAGTTGAACCGCGTGTTACTTGTAGCTGCTTGCTCTCCCGGTTACATAAAATGCGAGCACAGTGCGCGGTACTTTTCGAGAGATTTTGCCAATTTTTTCACTAAACAGATTTCTAACTTGCCATGTGTTGTCCAAACAATAAATTTTCCAAACATGCCGATTTCTAGTCACGGTGGTATAGTGGCTAAGGCACTCGGTTGCTCAACGGCAGGTTGCCGGATTGAATCGCGGCTTCGGCGGCTGCGTTTTAGATGCAGGCGAAAATGCTGTAGGCCCGTGTGCTGAGATTTGGCTGCACGTTAAAGAACCCAAGGTGGTTGAAATTTCCGGAGTCCTCCACTGCGGCGTCTTTCATAATCATATGGTGGTTCTGGTACATTAAATCTCACCTTTCAATGAATCATATCATGCCGATAAAGTATGACACACAGGCTAGTGCACCTCAATACTGTGATTCACTGAGCGTTTACCTACTTTTAACGAATTACAGATAATGAATGCTAACGAGAGATGTGTCCTAACTGTTGGGCCCCAATTTTACTCAAGCACAACGTTGCTTCCACGGGATCTTCAAGTAAGAAAAGCCAAACATGTTGGGTTTTGATGAGATCACGTTGAAAGGTTAAAGAAGGGAAATGTGAACAGGGACACCAATATTCTGCCACATATGTAGGAATATTTACCAGCCTTACAAAACAGCTCTTTTTATTATGGACATGTATTATACTGCTTCATTGAAGCTTGTGAAAAAATATAATGATTTATTGATATGTGGAGTTTAACGTCCTGATACCACCATATGGGTATGAGAACCGTCGTTGTGGAGGGCTCCGGAAATTTTTACCCCCTGGGGTTCTTGAACGTGCACCCAAATTTGAGCACACGCGCATATATATATATATATATATATATATATATATATATATATATATATATATATATATATATATATATATATATATATATATATATATATATATATATATATATATATATATATATGGGTTTGATCGCAACATGGGTTTCTTGAGTGTACCGCACCTGTTGTATGGCTGCTCGGCCAAAGCACTAGCAAAGAAAAATAGAAGGTATAAAAACGCGCTAACGGCACTTCCATCATTTTTTGGGCTTCCTAACTTTAGATTACCAATAAAACTTCACCTGATTCAATTCGAATGATTGCTTTGCAATTACACACATGTACAACATATTGGTAAATGAAAGTGAGTGAGGGGAAAGGGCCGCACAAACGCGGCTTGAGAAAGACCTCAACCCCTCAGTGCAGTATGGCTCCATATGGTAGTGCACCTAATAAATTTGTGCAATACACTTACACAGTTACTATACTATATGGCAGTTATTCAATAGGCAGATAAAAAGCATGAACACAATTTATAAAATACGCAAAGTTTTCACTTTAAAAATCAAATACCTAAAGTTATCACTTGAATGCATTTATTGTCGGTGTTGGGTAAAAATTTACATTCAATTAGTTGAGTTTAGTTTTCTAGGGACGAAGCCCGTAAGGCCGTGCGTCATACGTCCCGTGTTTATAGAAGTAGCCCACTCTTCTTTAGTCCTTACAATGTCCGCTGGATGGCAGTACTTGTTTGATTGATATGTGGGGTTTAACGTCCCAAAACCACTATATGATTATGAGAGACGCCGTAGTGGAGGGCTCCGGAAATTTAGACCACCTAGGGTTCTTTAAGATGGCAGTACTTGTATATGATAAATATACGATGCAAAGATGGCGGCACTTGAAATGTTCAATAGATGGATGGGCGGATGGATGCACGAACGAAATCACGGATGATTGCACAGATGAACGGATGGACGAACAGACGGACACACGGAAAGTTGCACGGAAGGACGGATGAATGCACGGACGGACGGAGGCACGAACGTACCGACGGACTCCTCGGCCCAATCATCATTTTTCACTCCGTGCATATGCTGTGAATTTTTTTCCTTGCAGTGCAAACACTTCATGTCTAGCATGCGCTCTACCATTTGCCTGATAAATAATAGTTTGGTTTCTTTGAACAATACGTACATTCTCGAAGTAAGAGAATTTCATTAGGTTTTTATTAACAATAAAAATATCCAATCAGCACAGATTCAGCCAGCATATCTTCACCACTCCGTAACTAGTGACACAGCACCAATAATCGCACTTCACTGTCAGTAACAGTGCCGAACACCACGCCATTGTCACATTGGCCTGTCTACGGTTACCCACTCACTTTTTCGCATGGCAAACAATGCCCCGATTCAACAGAAAATCTACGCATAGGAGCACAGTGTTGTCCCAACCTATGACCAAGAGCATCTGCATTATGCGTAATGTGCACGTCGAATGAAGCTCTACGCAGGATAAATGATGTCCAAACAATAGCAGCAAGCGAACGCGTCTTAAAGGCAGTGCCGTGGTCCCGAGCGCGTAGAGCAAAGACTGTTATTGGCCGAAAAACGCTCCCGTTTCAACGCGATAGCGTTAAAGAGCTCGTGTCGCAGAACACCCGTCGCTGGAGTCGACCCCGCTGGTTGTGAGCGCAAAATCGTCTTGGCGTCTGTGACCACAAAATAAAGTTACCGAGAGAGCCGTGGGAGGCCGCTACTTGTCAACGCGTGAGCGCGCGATCACACTGAAAAAGCCGCGTAATCGAGGAAAACAAAAGTGCTCAATGTCACGAGGCGCGGTAGTTTCATTGCCCTGCCACCCCTCCCTGCTTAGCTTACAGCGCTTTCGTCGGGACTAGAGAAGAGATAATGCGATTGCAGCATGCGACATACTTTTGTAACTCCACTCGCACTTGACAGATTCTTAAAAATTTTGCGGCATTGAATTCGTGAGGCAATAAGCTCTTCTAGTGAATTCATTCCATGGTTAATTGAAAAAAATGGCAGCTGATCTTACGTTCAGTGGGAATCAATAATATGCGAAGCACAAATCAGAAATGTCGATACGTCGCTTTAAAATCTGCACAATTAACTTTACAAGGTGGGGGTAAATGATGTCGTACATGACTTCCGTGTCATGATTATCATGTTTAAATGTGTCGTTTATTTTCGTCATCTATTCACGTCCCGTGATGCGGAATTTGGTATATTTGGAGCTAGAAAAACGGCCGCGAGCATGCTATGAGCGTTGTATGTTGACATGTCCTTACATGACACGCATGTCGGGATTATAATGTTTGCACCAGCAATATATTTCGTCATCTATTGACGTCCCGTAACAACAAACTTGGTATATGTGTAGCTTGCAAAACGGCCGCGAGCACATCATGAAGGGCCCACTATACTCCAATGTAGTGTTGACGAGTGCGCACGCTGGTCACAGCAACGCTTTGTTAGCAAAAACGTGAGCACTAGGCGCGAGTAGCGTATGTCGACGCGGCCCGATGGCAGCCGGCACGAAATGCGACATGCTGCATTTCGCACCGATGCGTTATCCAGACAACACTGCGTCTCTCTCTTTTCGTGATGGAGGTACGCCGGACGCGCTGAAACGCGCATGCGTCAAAGCAACGCAGCGTGGCGCACGCATGCGAGTATTTGGCAGGACGGACGCCTGGCGTGGCAACTCCGGAGTGACGCGACAAAAAGAACACCAGCGAGCACGCGCACCGTGTCACGTCAAAATGTATTGGCGCCTTGACTGTAGCCTGTAGTCATGTTCTATTATGACACGCATCTCATGATTATCACGTTTGCACCAGTCACATACATTCGTCTTCATTTGGCGTCACGTAATACCTAATTTGGCACATGTGAAGCTAGCGAAATGGCCACCAGTGCATCATGAGCGTTGCATGTAGACATGTGGTTACATTACACGCATCTCATGTTGATCATGTTATGGGCGGTCGCTTGTGTTCGCCATGCAATTATGTCATATTATATCAGTTTCGCAACATGCCAATGGGAACGAAACGACCGCGAGATCTGCAGGACTGTGAAAAGTAAATCATGAAATTCATGGCATACTTGTCATTAGTTTCACGTTATGACAAGTCAAATATGTTCTTCATACAGTCGTGTCATGCTATACCAAGTTTGGTATCGATATCACTATCGAAACGGCCAGGAGAGCTAAACGTCATAGGTGGCTAGATAGATAGATAGATACGCTCAAAGTCGCCGAAGTTTACTAAAAAAATGCTTCGCATTTAAAAGTGTTTCAGGGCCCCTTTAACGCATTTTGTTCGACATGTGTCATGACGAAAACGAGCCCGTTCGGCGATAATACCGCGCGATGTTGCAATTTACTGTGTGCTTGTTTTTGTGCGTGCGTGTGTATGTAACAAAAATATGAATAAGTATTCATTTAGTGGTTGAAGGGTGCACTAGGGGCCAGATTTCGCTATCGCATAGAACCCTAAAGGCGAAGCTTAAGGGCCCCTCAATTTTGACACGGAGTGATAGCGACGTTGTAGGAGGCAACAACTGCTTGTGTCTCCTAACCGGCCGTGGTACTGCCTAAAATAAAACGCAACGCTACTCTTGGGGACAACTCTCTGTCAAAACGGAGTCGAAGTGGACGTGTGCCACCACTGTGGAATATAGTGCCAGAAATGCGCCTGTGGTTTCCGCGTGAAAATAATAAAAAAGACGACATTATTTTTTACTGGATGGTGTTTATGAAAAGACGCTGCATGCACTGAGGAGATATTCATATCTGTTGTTGCTTTCTGAAGATTCGCTTCGCATTTTTGCGCGTCTGAAAACATCGCACGTTTTACGTGCACCTCACAATAAAAATGGCGTCTTCAGCTATAGGTAAGTGCGCGCCACCCTTCGGCTGTTCCGATGACTCACCGAAGAATCTTGTGTCAAATTTCACTCAGAAATAGCTGTGCAGCAGCCGTATCAAATTGTGTGCAGTGGGATTACGTCAACACAGCCGTTATTTCAAACGCGAGGTAAACCGGACTACTTCGCGAAGGAGTACAAGTGCAGTAGCCGTGCCCCAGTAGCTTTCCCTTCATTGCCACAAAAAGTTGTCCCCAAGTTAAGCACATCACTTAACCTCGTATTCAAAAACACTGCTTGACTTGAACTTCACTTGCCACCGACATGAATGCAGCACAAACGCGTTTCGAATCCACTGTCTTTAGGCGCTGCCAAGGCAGCACGATTGCACAGGCGCGTTTGAAACGCACTGCATCGAAGGCGGTTTCAAGTCAAGTTCAAGTCAAGGAGTGCTTATGAAGACGAAGTTTAGGCGACTCAGCGAGGATATTCTTAGTGATTTTAGACGCTAAGCAGCTCTTGGACAAGCCTGTGTAACGCTGTCCCTCCGTACACTCCCCTGTGCATTGTCGCGTCTGGTGCAGGCCAATGTACACACCCCCAAAACGGTCGCTCCTCCCTCCTTCTTTCGACTCGCGAAGCCGACACAGTCAAGGACGTCTTGGCCTTCGCTTGAGGAGCGCCAGCGTCGACGCCAGCGCCTGTGTAAGCGTTAGTTCCCTCTGCTCCGCATCAACACATGGTTCGCTTTAGCAGGAGATTGTGCAAGTTTTTTTCAATAATGCCAAAATTGTACATCAGAAATTAGTCTAAAGGTGTGGTGAATATAACGTCAATGAGATGATATATTATTCACGTGTTCGTAGGATACATAAATTTGTATAAAAAGGCTCTTATTAGGCCGCACTTTGCAAATGGTGGCCTTATAACTTCCTGGCTAATTTTAAGAATCTGTTCATTTTTTCGTAATTAACAGAACTTCTAAGCATTTGTGTGTCAAATCATTGATTGATATGTGAGGGTTTTTTTTCAGTGAGCAGACATGTTCTTGGTATTATTTATGTATGTGGTATGCCATTCCAATTTCACTCCCGTGAATTGTAGTAGCCATTTGCTAACGGCGTTTTTCATTGGAGGTATAGTGAAGCGGTTCGAAGTCTGGTTCTTCGTTAGGGATGGGGTATACACAATATTGAAAAGAAAGTGATTCATTGTTTTTAACGATACTGGTTATATATGTGGCTAATCGTAGTTCCCGCACTAAGTCAAGTGGTAAGATCTTGAACCCAGAGAACTGTGGCTTGTTATGCTAGTACAGCGTGAGAATGTAACGTGAAGGTGCTATGTTGTCTCTTTGCAGGTGGACGTTTTATTCCTGCATGCGAATTACGAATGCAATAGCCATGAGGATAAACTTTCAACTATGTCAGGCTTCATGTTTAAAAATGGAATGCGATGGTAATTTTTCCTACGACTCAAAGTATTGATGTCTTGAAACATTTGAGCTGACTGGGTCGCATAGGATTACGCACATTTATCCTTTTAACACTTTGGTGTCAAAATTAACAGTGTTCCTTATTTAAAGTCTCCTCAGAAATGTTATACCTTTGATCTTCTTTAAAATATGCTGTTTTAAGAATATTGAACTTAGATGCTCTGTTGGCGAGGTGTAGGGCACTGCACATCGCAGGTCTCAAGTGTTCGACGCACAGACTGAGATCGACACGTGTGGCTTTCACAATCTCTGTTTGAAACATTGACCTCGTCCAAGGTTCACGCCGCATAGGCGGTATTATCTCTGCTATCATTGCAATATTACTTATTCCTAGTTCTACCCTAATAGGTCATAGGGGTAGTTATCTTGTGAATAGCTTGCACACTGACCTTATTCCCACAATGCATGCAACAGCAATATCATGCTCACAGGCTCTTAAGTCACGCCATCAGCATGCAACCGATATGAATTGTTGAGCTTGCGTCAAATATCAATCACCAATCTTTGTTAAAATGAAGGCGTAACTACCATGAAATATTATTTGAAAAGATGCATGAAGGCAGGCTAAGAAACGTTGATTCGTAAAGACAGGTCTGTAAGCTTCGTCAATGTCTTTATTGAAGAGGGAGAAAACAAATATTTGTACAGATGCAGCTGAAAGCATCTAAATGCAGCACCAATACTATTCTGGGCCCCGTTTACCAGATGCCAAAGGCAAGGTTGCAACCTTCTCTTCCTTCATGGAGATTATCGGCTCTTACGTAAACGCTTTAATGGGTCAGGTGGTTGAAATATGCAGCTGGTTTCATATCAGCAACGAATGGTTGTTTTGCTAGCCGCAAGATGACGCGAAAAGAGACTGTGGTTGCTGTCGCTCCAGCTTGAACGTTCTGCCAGCAGCTTCTGGAGCACGCAGGCCGCGCACTCCCATGTTTCCTTTCATAAAAATTCACACTGTACAAAGCTAAATCTATAACTTTCATCACTTGCATTCTAGATTCTGTCCATATATCTGAGAATATGGCTTAATATGCCCTTCAAATAAAAAAAAGTTAGAATGCTTGCTTTGTGATAAGATTGAAAAATTTGGAGACCCTTAAGCTTCACCTTTAAACGTTTAAGGCAATAGCGATATTCTATTTCTTGTGCGTACTTCAAACACTTGGTGTATGAAATCTTTTCGAACTTGCTAGCACCCATTAAGTGGCCTTGTCAGTGCAGTAGTGTGTGTGACTTTCGTAGTGGGTGATTGGCTCTAAAGAATCAAGTCATTATGATAAACCCATGTTCTGACGCCCGACGGCAATGTAATCTTGTACCACGCATCATTAAAAAAATATTTCATGTTGTATTGCCAAGCATGCACACCGACGGCGTTTGTTTGTAAAGAACGAAAGTAACTTTCAATGCACCTGCAAGCCAGGAATTTATTTTCACTGTATTCACCAGCAGAGGCGGGGCTGTGCAATAGAACACTCACTTGCCAGGCAGTGTACCCGTGTTCGGGGCCCAATCACACTCAAACATTTATTAAATGCGAAGGATTTCTCGGTGAATGTCGGCCACATTGAATCTATCTATCTATCTATCTATCTATCTATCTATCTATCTATCTATCTATCTATCTATCTATCTATCTATCTATCTATCTATCTATCTATCTATCTATCTGTCTCTCTGTCTGTCTGTCTGTCTGTCTGTCTATCTATCTATCTATCTATCTATCTATCTATCTATCTATCTATCTATCTATCTATCTATCTATCTATCTATCTATCTATCTATCTATCTATCTATCTATCTATCTATCTATCTATCTATCTATCTATCTATCTATCTATCTATCTATCTATCTATCTATCTATCTATTCGCCTAAGACTTTTAGCTCTCCTGGACGTTTGAATAATGGTATCGATGCTAAACTTGGTGTGATATAAAATGACTGTATCGGGAACATAACTAATCAGTCATAACATAAAAATCATAATATATGTATGTCATAAATGTCAAGATTTACATGTCATGGTCTTGCTGCCCTTGCGGTGGTTTCCTTGACATGATATGTTGCGAAACTGGTATGGTATGACATGGCTGCATGGCGAACACAAGTGGCACATCCTAACATCAAAATCATGACATGCTTGTCATGTAACAGCATGACTACATGCCACACTCATAATGTGTTCGCAGCCGTTTCACTAGCTTTCCATATACCGAATTCAGTATTACGGGTCGTGAATGGATGATAAAGGTATTTGACAAGTGCAAACATGATAATCGTGAGATGTGTATCATGTAACAACATGACTACATGCCATGCTCATGATGCGCTCGTGGGCGTTTCGCTAACTTCTCATGAACCAAATTCAGTATTACGGGACGTGAATGGATGGTGAAGGTATGTGACTGGTGCAAACATGATGATCATGAGATGCGTGCCTTGTAAATACATGACTACATGCTACGCTCATGATGCGCTCGCGGCTGTTTCGCTTGCTTCACATTACCAAATTTAGTACCTATTGACGCGAACGGACGACATAGGCAAATGACACGTCCAAACATGATAATCACGACATGCGTGTCATGTAGCAACATGACTACATGCCACACTCATGAGGCACTCGCAGCCGTTTCGCTACCTTCACATATGCCAAACTTTTGTATTGCGTAATGTGAATGAATGACGAAGGTATGTGACTGAAGAAAACATGATAATCGCGAGAGGCGTGTTATGTATGAACATTAATACACGCCACACTCAAGGCGCCAATACACTTCGACGTGAGCCGGCGTGCGTGCGCGCCAGTGTTCGCTTTATCTCATCACACCGGCGATGCCACACCAGGCGCCGATATCTCTCTAGCAGAGATCATTGGATCTGTCCAATGACCCGCATTGTGGATCTGCAGGGCATATACTCGCAGGCACGCGCCACGCTGCGTTGCTTTGACGCATGCACGTTTGAGCGCACACCAGCGTCCCTCCGTCAGAAAGAGAGGCAGACGCGGTGCTGCCTAAGTACCGTCATCGACGGGAAATGCAGCATGTCGCGTTTCGCGCTTGTTGCCGCCTGGCCGCGCCGATGGACACTGGTCGCGTGGGTCACGCCTGGCGTCACACTATAGAGTGCTCGCGTTTTGCTAGCGTGGCGTAGCTGCGCTCAGCCTGCGCGTGCGTCAACGTTGCGTCGGAGTATGTTGGGCCCTTCATGATGCGCTCGCCACCGTTGCGCTGACTCCACATGTACCAAATTTGGTACCACAGGAAGTGAATAGACCACAAAGGTAAATGACACGTCCAAACCTGATAATCATAATACGCGTTTCATGTAAAAGATGACTACATGCTACGCTCATAGCGTTCTCCTGGCCGTTTTACTAGTTCCACATATAGTCAACTTGGTATCACGTGACGAGAATGGACAGCAAATGTAAATGACACGTCCAAATAATATATGCATGACATGGATTTCATGTAAAACATGACAACATGCTACGCTCACAGGACGCTCGCGGTCGTTTCGCTAGCTGAATATGTACCGAGGTTCGTATTAGGTGACGTTAATAGATGAGAAAGGTAAATGAAACGTTTCAACATGATAATCATGACAAGCAAGTTATTTACAGCATAATTTGCCTCCGCTTCTTAATGTTGTGCTGATTTTAAAGTGACCTATCAGCGTTCCCCATTCGTGCTTCGCATATCATCAATTCCCACTGTAAGTGGTATCTGCCAATTCTTATGCATTTTAGTTTCATCTTTCTAGACTTTATATTTAGTCAAAAATGCTCAATTTTTCAATCATGCAAAGATGAAGATTTTTCACTCACAACCAACGACGCCGACGCCAACGCTGAGCCAAAACGAGCTCTTTAACACTATCTCGGTAATAATGGTGAATTTTTTTAACTTGGATATCTTTAAAGTAGTACCTGCTTGTCATATGCGCCGCCAAAGGAAACCAAATTTCTGCCATCATTAGTCTAGATAGGAAAGCTGCTAGTAATCGTTGGCCTGGCTATCTGGTTGTGCTGCTTTTATCTCTCAAATGGCCTTTATTTCTTTAGTCCACAACGTGGTATTTGAATCCCTATAGGCATAACATTGTTTCAAATTGAATGATATGACATGGGCGTAGATAGAATTTTCCACTCTAAAGGCTGTTGCAATGATGAAAACGAAAAGCTAGTGAAAATCGAACACATTTAAAACACGAACAGACTGGGATTTGGACACCGAGACACGAGGGCGTGACTGGGAAACTGCAAGTGGACGAGGTGGCTCTAGGCTTTACAAATTACCAAGCTACTTCATACTCTGCAGTAGAGAACCTTACACCGCAAGGTCCTTCGCGGCGATCATTCGCAACAATCCCTCGTTTACAACAGGCAGCTCTATCCACGTCCAAGTCGCAAGCTCAGCGCTCCACGGGTGACCTCGTTACGAAGATTTCAGGCAAACAATTATACAATTGTGCACACTCTACACCTGATATCCACCCGCTGCACAAATATAATATCTGTTCATTGTGTAGAGTGACCGCAACACTGTTTCACATCATGTAGGAGTGTGCAGAGCACGGAAGACAGCACGACAAAATGGCACATTGGACGAATGGGAGGTCCTGCTGTCTAGCCCGACCCTGGAATACAAGTGATCGAAAGATCTGAATGCATGGCTAGTGCCAGTGGCACACCGGAATAGGGGCAGAGCCCTGCCGGACAAACTATACACTCTTCCCACTGTATATACCCTACGGGGCAATAGGTATCTACCAGGTCAGATTCATCTAAGTAGCTAATTTCATACTACTACTCCAATTACTATACTAATGCGACCGTTTTTGACTACTAACTGCGATATGGCTGACTAGAGAACGTTTTCTTCAGCCAGGCTCCAGAAAACAAAATTTTCGAACGAGAAAAGTAAATTAGTTCTAAGGGTTTTACATTTTTATGTGCCAAACAATAACACTTAGTAATTATCACCAAAGTCATGGCTAAAGCTTATAAAATGTCGACCCTTTGAGGTTTTTGAACACGATCAATCATTTTTGTGCAGGGGCCCCTAACTATTCTGCTGTGATAGACTATGTGTGTGCCACCCCCGTATTGAACATGTCGCTTTCTGGTAAAGAGCTGAACACATTAGCCCCGCAACGCCATTGTGGTGGCAGCAAAAAGGTACATGACCATCTCTATATTGTCACAAGGTCGTGACGTCAACGAAAGGAACAGAGTGTAGGTCCAAGATGAAACTCTTTGTTTGGCCGAACTGTTGGACGGCGAACGAAACGTTAGTATACAGTGATATACATTAATACTAAAAGCGGCTAACTGAGCGTAAGCCGTCGATCAGCTGACAAGCGGTGAGGCGCATGGTCTTAGCTAACTAGTGCGCGTAGTCTTAACAAAATGATGAACTACATTCCTGAAAGTTCCCTACCACTGCAAGCGTGCTTTGGGCTGAGAATGAACCTTTTTGATAATTCGCAAGTGTGCTCTCTGCACTGCATATTTGCTCAAGTAACGGCGGCACTTGTCATGCTTTACACGCAGACGTGGTCATAGCTGAACCTGCAGGGGCTTGTCTGCGTTGTGTATGAATCAAGAGAGCAGACTTTACAGTTCTTACAACAATGCGTAAGCCAAATGCACTTGAACAGGCTGTTTACAGTAAGTTACTAGCCGCCATTATTTGTTTACACTGCATAGCAGGAAAGCTAACTTTAACATTTTGAGAACGTTTTATTACTCACATTGTAAAGATGCTATATAACCAAACTTGTGGAGGGAATGCGGAATCGCGCCTTCTCCAAAGGGCATCGTGTCGATGCTTTTACAAAAGACTAAAGTACAATAACCAAGTAACAAGATAAAGAATACATACCAAAAATAAAGTAGGAAAAAAAAAAAACGCCAGGCCTGCACGGAGGGCACAGCAAAGTCACAGCGAAAGCTTGAAGAGCGGCCTTTCCGAGCCTTTTCTAAACACTCATCTTGTAACTCCTGCAAACGCACTTGCTTGGTGCCCACTATGGCATTTATATTAAATTTTTTAGGATAATTGGCCAGCGTTTGCATGGTTACTTTTCACCATTTTTCTGAGAAGCATGTTATCCGCTAAACACTTGCTAGGAATTTCGTGCCAAGTGTTCAAGCAGTGCCTAACGACGATGAGAAATTCTGCCTGAAGTGGGCATGCGCCACAATTAATAGGTGAACAAAAACAAGCTTTTGTAATAGTTGGAGCTACGGACGACACACTCGTTACACTATTCGCATTGTGCGACGACTGGTTGTTCTTTCGCTGCTTTGAAATGCTTTATAAGTTGTACTAACACGATTGCTCACCCGACATCAAGCCTGCCTAAGACAAGTTTGCCAACAACTCCCAAGCACTGGTGTGGCTTAGTGATACAATACTAGGCTGGCATCCTACGGACCCGGGTTCGAACCTCACTGTGTCATTAGTGCTTGCTGTCATGAGTGCGGCGGCAGTGGCGAACAACTGCGCATGACTCAAGGTGTGATCTCTTAACAGCTTTCGCTGTAAAATACAGCCCTCTGCCTCTTCAACGCGCATGAAATAGATTGAGACTTTAAAAAATAGAAGACTTAAGATCCTGCACGGCGCTATTGAGAGTTCGTAACGCCGTCGCAGAGAAATTCGTAGTCAAGTGGGCATACACGTCGAACTACCCTGTATGGTCCAAAGGTCCATCCAAAGAATTATACAGCCCTTTGCCTCGTTAACGCGCATAAAATAGATTGAGACTTTAAAAAATAGACGACCTAATCTCCTGCACGGCGCTATTGAGAGTTCGTAACGCCGTCGCAGAGAAATTCGTAGTCAAGTGGGCAAACACGTCGAACTACTTCGTAGGGTCCCAAGGTCCGTCCAATTGTTTTTCCCTGAGTCCACTTTGCGTATCGGCGTTCACACCCAAGCATAAGCACCATGCTAGTATTCCACAGAGCTTTGTCGAAAATTGTAACGGCGGCTGTCGGTCGTCTGCTGGTTCTTTATGCGGAGGCGAGCGAGTTGTAGGGCTTCTTTGGCGCATTGAAGGTAGATGACATCGTCAAAATTTCTACATTAGCGACGTTCGGCAGCATGGCCTCGAGCATCATTGCTGGGTTTCTTCAACAGACAAACCTATATGGTGTCATTTGAATAGTTTTTTACAAGGTCGTGTTGTACGCGAATGTCATGTAGGGAAGCATGGCTTCTCACCTCTGATTTATTGATTGATGTGTGAAGTTTTACGTCTCAAAACCACCATATGATTAAGAGAGACGCCCTAGTGGAGGGCTTCGGATATTTCGACCACCTGGGGTTCTTTAACGTGCACCCAAAGCTGAGCACACGGGCCTACAACGATCCCGCCCGCATCTGAAATGCAGCTGCTGAAGCAGAGATTCGATGCCGCTACCTGCGGGTTAGCAGCTGAGTACCTTAGCCACCAGACCACCGCTGCGGGGCGACTTCTCACCTCTTCTGTTCGAAATGGACATACATGGCCTACATGCTACAGAAGGTCTTATTAAGACGATCAGTGAGATCATTTGTCTGTGTGTGGTAGGCGCTGGTTAGGCTTTGGCTTGTCTAGCTCTGTCTCAAGATCGCCTGAGACAAATCAGCAGCAACGGCCCTACCTCTGCCGGTGATGGAAAACTCTGGGGTGCGAAGACGGATGATTACGTTCTCAACTAAAATTTACGCTATCTCGGCACCACTGCCTTTGAGCAAAGCCTTTGTGTAAGCGTATCGGGTGAGGTAGTCGACCCATTTGTTTCCGGAATTCAACGTCAGAAACGCCCAGGTAGATCTATCCCGATTTGCTGGAATGATCATCGAGGGGGTTCGATCGGCTACCAAAAGCCTGCTGGCCCTGTCAGCGGTGTCTTACGTCACTGGCAGTACCGGCATGTCCTCACATATAGAGTGACATCGTCGGCAAGGCGTGACCAGTAGTACTTTTGATGTATTATCGCTATTGGGTCATCATGCAGACCATCCAGAAGTTCTGGACGTAAGGCCGAAGGTACTAGAATGAGATAGTGGACCGGGTGTGGCGAGAGTTTCTCATGACGAGGATGCCATTACGCCAGGAAATCGGCACTAATACTCGCTTGAATATCTTTAGAACAACGGCAGCCATGCCATCGAGGTATTCCACAAGGCCCATGATTTCAAGATCTGCTCACTGTCGTTCTGCTAATTTGTCGACTCTAAAGGTTTCCAAGAAGAAGTCAACATTCTCGTTGTCTTGCGGTGGTAGGTAACGAGGGTGCGGTACCGGCAATGGGCCTCAAAGTGCCTTCATTTTGATTTGTCAGTGGCAGTTGGCGCTCTTAGTTGACCGTCTTTCACCTCCCATTCCGCTCAACCACTCGGTGATTACGCCACTGTGCATACGCCAGACGGTCTAGTGCTGAGCGGGTGACCGGAACGTCAGCGTGGCCTGCAGTGAGTGAGGGGTCACGTGACGCGAGGAGAAACATTCTAAATGGCAGGCTCTGCAGTGGTTGTTGACATGCTGTGCATGAATGTGCTGTGCATGCTTGACACGCTGTGCATGCTTCTTGACCCTACGATGCTGATTTTGGTTCACGTCATGTTAAAGGGGTGGCCCCGCCACAGTGGTCTAGTGGGTAAGGTACTCGGCTTCTGACCCGCAGGTCGCGGGATCAAATCCCGGCTGTGGCGGCTGCATTTCCGATGGAGGCGGAAATGTTTTAGGCCCATGTACTCAGATTTGGGTGCACGTTAAAGAACCGCAGGTGGTCGAAATTTCCGGAGCCCTCCACTACGGCGTCTCTCAGAATCATGTGGTGGTTTTGGGACGTTAAACCCCACAAATCAATCAATGTTAAAGGGGTGACCACGAGAGCACCCAAACGTAAGCGGCTAGATAGATAGATACGTCTAAAGTCACTGAAGTTCACTAAGAAATGCTTCGTATTTAAAAAAAGTGGTATATGAGGCACCCTGGCGAAAGTTTTTCTTGCCGCCATGTACCTGACAACGCCTGAACGCCTCAGTTTTTTTTTTCACATCAACGCAGATCTAAGATGACCAGTGCTTTTATGAGTGAAGCTCCTGAAGGCGTGGACGTCCCGTCGTAATCGTATATAGCCACCTCTTGTTAGTTCTTGAACCGGTCGTAGAGGGCGGTACTTGTACATATAACGAAATGCTTATAGACGCATGCCATGTTTGTGAACACAGGTAGGCCGATGTCGACATTATAGGTAAATATATAGCGACGCCCGCACGTAACTTCCGCCATAGGCGCTGAGGGCTGTGATGTGTGCCAACAAAACGGCGTTGTGAGACGCCGTAAGCGTAGTGAAAGCCATAAGCGCTGAGGGCTGCAATGTGCGGCAACAAACAAAAATAAGTTGTGAGACGCGACTCACATCCAACCGCGACGCAGTTCGACGGCATGCCGTTTTTTTTCTCTTTGCTTGACGAGAACACCACATGCACCATTGAAAATCCAGCAGAAACTGTGGCAGGCAGAGCATCTTTTACCTACCAAGACAGCGCCACCACATTTTCATGACGTAAGTCCGGTGTGCTTCCATTCATTCGTGCATCCATTCATGCGTCCATCCATCCTTTCGTGCGTCCATCCATACGTCCATCAATCAGTGCGTGCATCCGTCCCTCCGCGCGCCCATCCCTGCGTTCGTCTATTCGTCCATCCATCCATCCGTCCCTCCGTTAGTTCATGCGTCCTTCCGCCATCCGTCTGTGCGTCCATTCATTTATCTGTGCGTGAGTACGTCCATTCGTGCATCCGTCCATTCGTGCATCTTTCCATCAGTCCATGCGTGCGTCCATCATCTCATGCGTCCATCCGTGCGTCCATCTGTGCGTCCTTCCCTGCGTTAGTCCATGCCTTCGTTCATCCGTGAGTCCGTCCCTGCGTTCGTCCATGCGTCTGTTCTTCTCTTCATCTATACGTCCGTTCATCCGTGCGTCCGTTTGTCTAGCGTCAAACAGACACCGACAAACAGACGAACGCGGCCAGCAGATGAGTGATGGTTTGTTGATAAAAAGTATGATACGTGAAAGACGGCAGTGGCTCGCGCTCGAAGACAGAACCCTGATGAGCTGCCACGTGAGAAAGTAGGAATGACATCGCACGAAGACGTTGGTGATCGCGTATTCGTTGGCGGCACCGTAGGCTAGGGGGCGTGATGTAGTAAAATAAAAGCCGTCTTCTCGCGCGCGCACATTTAGGTCAGTAGATGGACAAAGCTGCAGAGCGGCGTGCGCACAAGGCGGTGGGGACTTGTGCTCGAAGACGGAACCTCTATGTGTGAACGCGCGCGGCAGAAGCGTGCCATGAAGCTGCGCGGCAGCGCCGACAAGATCCTGGCGAACGAGAACGGGAAGCCGAAGTGGCGCGGCAGCGGTGTGCAGACTCACCTTCGCTTCAGGACTGGGATGACGTGCTGCCTTTTGTCACGTATGCGTACAACTTGGCGAAACATGAAACGACAAATTTTAGCCCATTTTATTTGTTTTACGCCAGATTGCCTTTCATCCCTCTGGACACTTTCTTACTGTTGTTTTTATACAATGACGATTTTGTATCGAACACCTTGTGCCTCGCAGAAGACGCCCGTCGAATCACTCGTCTTCGGACTCTGGCTCTTCAAAGTCGTTCGAAAGAACAATACGATGACCATCACGAACCAGTATTATTAAAAAAAGGTGGCTTGGTGTGGCTTTAAACACTGAAACGCAAGCGTGGATTGTGTCAAAAGTTTCTGTTACAATATTCAGGCCCATTTGTAGTTTTGGAGCGTCTAAGCCAGCTGACCTACGTAATAGCTGGTCTTTTGTTCAATGGTCGACGATCGAGCAGAACGCAGCTCACTCACATTGCTGGCCTAAAACCTTTCCACCCTCTTTGTGCATCAGATGTCACCCTACGGACTTCGTCTGCTTGCGCGGGGGTGTAACTAATATGTTAAAGGCAGAGGAGAGAAAGAGAGGAAGACGAAGAGTCTTGGCAAGATCGCAGTGCGCAACCGTGAACGACCATCGCTCACCTCTTGTAAATGAAACCATTTCATCGCAAGTTGCTGTAACAATATGATGAAAATATGAGAGATAGCGGTACTCGAAGTGCTTTCTAGATAGACGGATGGAGGCACGGTTGAGCAGACAGAGAAGCAGTCTACGGATGGATGGACGAACAGAAATACAGCTGCACGACAGCCACACGAGCGCACGAAAGGATGGACAGACCCACGGACGGACGGACAGATAGACAGCCACATAGGCACACGAACAGATGGCCAGACGCACGGACGGACGCCCGCACAGATGGTCGGACGAACGCATGGACGGACGCATGAACAGACACACAGATGGACACACGGATGGATGCACGAACGGATGTACGGGCAAACGAACGCACGGACTGACTGATGGACGCTTCTCTTAACTCATCACCATTTTCTCCATGGATATGCTGTGATTTTTTGTATTTGCTTAAAGAGCTGCAACGTATCAGTCATTTTTAATATTGCTGAAGGCCCACCGGATTTCCAAATCCCGATTAAGAACTCATCTTCCCTTGCACTCTCCTATTCGCTTTGAAGCACACTACTCACCCGAGCCCGCTCTAGCTTCTGACCCGTGGAGGCTGGTGGTCATCGGTGCTTTGCGCATTGTCTATATATTATACATTGAAATTGGGCCATTATTGAATCGAGGGTATTTTACACCAAACTCTAAATTAAAAGTAAGTTAGCATCATCGACAGTGATGGTATAGTCATTGAGCACCGGTCATATTAAAAAAGTATTTACTTGTCTTAATAATGACGGCTTCTACAAACATCACAAAAATCGCAGCATATCTACGGAATGAATGAGGATGAGGAAGCCGAAGCACTGGAGGGTTTCATCCGTATAATGAAGATCATTAACCAGAAAAATTTCCAAAGCCGCCTCAAAATGTCTTCAGACCAGGGTGTTTGATATGACACACACATATAGATATCGAGAGTCGTATTCGGTTAGGTCGGCTTGAAAAAAGTACGCCACATTAGTAACGTAGTACATCACGAAGACGTATGACAGTATGATTATGCAGTTTTGGTTAAGAAATTGCACAACATAAAGCTCGCAAATTACATTACGGCATGAATCGAAAATTTTTTGCGTTATCGGACATTATTTTCTTCTTTATAGCGGCATTTCTTCGTCTACGTACGCACAATCATGAGACGCTCTTCAAGGGGCAGTCCTTTCTCCTGTTTTATTTATTATACTACTGAGTGCTATACCATGACATCAGGATATACACACATATGTTTATGCCGATGATATCTCATTTTTTGCTGCGGCCGACAATATTCACATTCTGTATCAAGTGCTACAGTCATGCTTATCAGCTCAAGGAAGGTCCCTTAATGAAATACACTTGCATCTCATTGTGTGAAAATGGTCTGTACTGCTATTTTATTTGAAATATCTCATTTATAATTCACTTTATCATCATCTAGAGTAAATTGCGCAAGTTGAGCGAATAAAATACCTTGGTATTCTATTTCATTGCTTCATGTCTTGGAAGGAACGCATCGAATACATATCAGTAACGGGTGTTCGTGCGGTCGGTTTGTTACGCAAGATTAGTCACAGTCAATTTGGCATGGGGAGGCAAACGTTTTTATTGAGGTGCTGTATATACGTTCGGCCTGTGCTGGAATATGGATGCATATTATACGCTTGAGCTTCTGCTTATAAGCTTCGCTTGACAGGCAAGCCTTGCGCCTGTGCTTAGGTCTTCCTTATTTTGTAAGAATTAAAGTCTTGTATATGGAAGCTAAACCTCTTTCACTTCATTCACGTTTCAAATTGCAGTAGTACAATCATTCTGAAAGCTCTATGAATCCCCAGCAAGGCGTTCTGAAACAGCTTTTTATCTCCCAGCCAGAGTAGTTTTTAGAGCATACTGGCCAAGTTTTCACATGCCCCAAGTTCTCCATATACAGAGCTTTCTTGACAACTTAAATGTCCAAATAAGGGCCATATCTCCAATCAGTTATAGCAACAGTTATATCAAAATACAGTTTCACAAAATTATTCCAAAACAAGCGAAACTAATATCAGACCACATTTTAAATTCTATTCTGAGTTATTATCTGGTTTATTCACCAAGAAGGACAGTCATTGCGGCAGATGCTTCGCAAAATGAAGAAAAATGTCGAATTGGCATATTCGCCCCTATTTTAGATTAGTCATTATCTCTACGCATTCTAGATTTTGTACGTATTTTCGTAGCAAAGTTTTAAAAATAATTTTAGCTCTCCGCAAATTAACTGCACCAACTGGTTCGCCATATTTTAAACAATTCGCTGTCAGTGTGTTCGTCTCTCACTGCAAATGAGAACTTCCTCGTGTTGAGTACTTTCAAATCATTAGTTCGGCCGTATATACAGTTGGTTAAATTGGTTTGAATACCAAGGCATAAAGAAATTTTTCTCAATGAAATGGCGGATGCGTTAGCTAAGTAATCAGTAAATGGCCCAGTTATTCACATACTTTCAGCATCTAAATTTGTTATAGGGACTAGATTTAGGAGAAAAATGGTGTTAGAGGAATTTTTGTGGTCATCCATAATAAACGCATCGGAATTTCAACATCTAAGTTGGCGTTGAAACAATAAATTATCCGACACGCGTTCAGTTGAAGTCGCAGTCACAAGGCTGAAGTGTCATACTCCATATTTCAATTTTTATTTACACCGAGCTGGTATGGCTGCTTCTCCTAATTGTTGGTTTTGTTGAGTGTCTGAGACATCAGAACATCATCTGATATATTGTAAAAAAACACGCTGCATTGCACAAAGTAACATTAGATGCCGTCTTCTGTCTCGTAAGTTTGGAGTTGACCACTCTAAATGTAATTTTCGGGGTGGCTTTGTCCCTAGGGCTCACTCACTGGAAAGTTGCCTATACCTTGCAATAAGTTTATTTAAGCTTCGAAAATATTCAAACTGTAGAGCCTAATATTACTTCTAAATTGTTTTTCCTAATTTCTTTATGAAATCATTTATTTATTGTTGTTGGTGAAACCATCTGCTTCATTTTCTATATCCGTTATTTCTAATTTTTCATTTCTCATGTAATTTTTGCTCTTTTTTAAATAGTTTCAAGAAAGTGAGCTACCAAATTAACAGTATTTTGTCAGAACTACCCGGTTCTTGGCCGATTCCCCAGCGTGGGTGTGTGCCACAGTTTCCAGGCGCTTGCTTTCTTCCTTAGTTCCTGAACCGTGAACCATCCACGAATATAATCTATTACATCAGCAATGACGTGACAAACACTGTATATATTTGTACAAAAATATTATTCCTATGTAGTACTTATACCTTGCTTCCGATTCCCCTTCTTCATAACGGCTTTATGGTCTGTGAAGTGCTGTATTCGTGACTGGGCGTAGCAGAATGTTTGCAAAGACGAAGTAGTGAGCAGTTTGGAAAGGTGGCTCTATAGGCAGTCACGTACAATCTATGGTTCTCTAATGCGCATCTGGATACAAGTACACGACCATGTTGCATTTCATAAAGGCTACTTCTCAAGAGCATTTACTTTAAGGATGGTGAAATGGTGGATCGATGATAGGGCGCAGTGAAATGTTTCCAAGGACGAAGTAGTGGGTAGTTTGCAAAGGTGGCTCTATAGGCAGTCACGCACAAACAAGGGATGGACAAAGAGGGACAATCCATGGTTCTTTAACGCACACCTAGATACAAGTGCATGATTGTCTTGCGTTTTATGACGGCTACTTCTCAACCATATTTGCTTTATGATCCGCGAAGTGGTAGATCGGTGATGGGGCGTAGTGGGATGTTTGCAAGGATCAAGTAGTGAGCAGTTGGCAAAGATGAAACTATAGGTGGTGACGTGCGTACATGCTAGGAATGAACAGACCCACGTCTTTAGTAGCTTCGCCTTCAAAAAAATCAGGAAATTCCACGTGCTTTAGAAATCGACGTTATGCGAAACATAGGAAGGGAGGCTGATCCACGGCCGGGCTAGAGGAGCGGTGCGCGGGCCGCTCTTCTAGCCCGCCCGTAGCGGATCGTGTTGTAATTTCTTTATTGAACGACACGTCCTGAAATCATGCTAAGTTTATATATATATTCCACATGCAGACACACCTAGAGAAACTGCAGATGTTTAGGTATTCAGTTATTTGCACTTGTGCAGCAATGCCAACAGGATCATAAGAGTTAGCAACACCAAAAGCGACAAGTTGACACAAAGCTGTGGTGCTTGCGCGAATGGTAGCCATAGACTCTACTACATATAAATCAACTTCTGTGCATAGCACGTATCTGCAGTTCACCTTACTCGACCTAACGGCTGCATCGTAAGAGTACATAATAATTAATGGTCAACGATTGATTGATATGGGGGGTTTAACGTCTCAAAACCACCATATTATTATGAGAGAAGCCGTAGTGGAGGGCTCCGGAAATTTCGACTTCCCAGGGTTCTTTAACGTGCACCTAAATATAAGCACACATGTCTAAAGAAATTTCGCCTGCATCAAAAATGCAGCCGCCGCCGTCAGGATTCGATCCAGCGAACTGTGGGTCAGCCTCCAAGTACCTTAGCAATTATTAGACCACCGCGGCGGGGCCATACCTAAATTTTATAGATTAGATAGCCAGCACTGCAACCACAATGAACGGTTCACGAACATTACAGTCTATTCCAAAAGTGTTTTTCGCAGCAGGCAACGCTCTGTGGTAGAATGCTTGCTTGCCACGGAGAATGCTTGGTTTCAATTCCTGCTCGGAACCTAATTAGAGTTTGAGAACTGGAGACCCAACACACTGCATCCCCAAGCTGCGTTTAGTAGACTGCTCTTGCGTTCGGACGATTAGTAGAGTTTGAAAATTAGGTAAAATGCTGGCCGCGTTGGGTGAAACGCACAGGGCGCAACCCGTGGCCAAATTGAAAGTTTTGCAAGACGCAGGCAAGAAGGCACCATGGCTCGTGTCGCGTCTGCTTCATCTCGCTGGCAACCCAGGACGATTTTTAAACCGCCGACAGTTTTCAATTTTTGGTCTTTCGGTCAACACGATTGCAAGAGCCCAATATTGGTTTTGGTTCTGCGTACCGTTCTCCTAGCAGCCGTTCGGCACCCGTGTCAGCCGGGCCAACGCCGTGCGCACTGATACTGTTTCGTATCCCACCAGGGTTCCCTTCGGGAACATGGTAAATAATTTTTACCTTACGCACTCTAGCGGTGACCAGATACATTTAAGGTGTTCTGAATAATTTTGTACATTGTAACTAACACCAGCCGAAAAGACAGAAGAGGCGCTATCACTAAATCCCACAATATTTAACACGAAGACAAAACTTTCTGAACAATACAAACTCATCTGAAATAGAATGCAGAAAAAAATGAAGAACACTTTGCGCATTTCAAAGGGGGTTCGGCTAAAGCGTGTGCCAGTTCAACTGAGTATGCCATCTCTTTTTCTCGTGTGCATGGGAGTAGAGCATGGGTACAGCGTTTGGTAAAACTAGAATCGACATTTATCGGTGCTTTTACGAACTGCTTTCCGTACAATCATCATTAGGAGACTTGGGACCTATCGGACTTGACTGCTAAAACGAAATGTCCGATGAAGGTGGAATAGAAGCTCCTCTCAAGGAACCACGTCGCGTCTGCCCTTTTCCTGTTAGACAGTCACGCTAGCTGATTTCCGCCCAAACAGCTGGCCCAATGCGTCGGTGAATATGAAGACACATTATTGAGTGAATATGAAGACGCAATATGAAGGCACATAGTATAAATGAATACTTCTTGGTTACCAATTATCAATTAACGTTCAGCTGAGCACCGATGTCGGTGTAGCGAACAAAAAATTTACCAAGGCGTTCAAGCTTTCGAAGATGGCCGCGGGATTGAATCCAGGCTGCGGCGGCTGCATTTTTGATGGAGGCGGAAACGCTGTAGGCCCGTGTGCTCAGATTTGCGCGCACGTCAAAAAACCTCAGGTGGTCAAAATTTCCGGAGCCCTCCACTACGGCGTCTCTCATATTCATATGGTGGATTTAGAACGTTAAACCTGCATATCAATCAATCAAGTTTTTGAAGTGAAACAAGCACCACAATTGTAGGTCTGTGCCAAGACGCGCCTAAAATGGCGTTCGACTGACGGGAGCTAAATTTAATAAATTAACGAGCTTCATGATACCAGTAAACTGCTCGTTTTCCGGCGTCGGAGTCATTAATCCTGAGCGAAAAAAAAACGTCATTCTATGTGCTTGAACTTTTCGATAGCGAATATAATTTTTTTTTATGAATTTGGGACTGAGTTTTGCTCTCCCATAGTAGAGTGCCTTGTACTCTAAAATCATTGCACATTTGGTCTAAACAGGCTTCATAAACGTAACGCGGTGGCGTCGTTCTTTAACACAGCCCCATTAACGCTGTTGTTGTGCTGTAGTACCTATGCACAGGGATTTGGCCGCTAATTTTCAAATGCGAAGCATTTCTTAGTGAACCTCGGCGACTTTAAGCGTATCTATCTATCTATCTATCTATCTATCTATCTATCTATCTATCTATCTATCTATCTATCTATCTATCTATCTATCTATCTATCTATCTATCTATCTATCTATCTATCTATCTATCTATCTATCTATCTATCTATCTATCTATCTATCTATCTATCTATCTATCTATCTAGCTGCCTACGACATTTAGCTCTCCTGACCGTTTCAATAATGGTATTGATACCAAACTTGGTACGGCATAACATGATTATATAGAGAACATATTTGACTAGTCATAACATGAAAATCGTGACATATATGTCATGAATGTCATAGTTTACATTTCATAGTCCTGCAGCTCTTGCGGTGGTTTGGTTCACGTGGCATGTAGCAAAGCTAGTATGGTATGACATGATTGCATGTCGAGCACAAGCGACAGACCCTAACATAAAAATCATGACATGCATGCCATGTAACAACAAGACTACATGAAGGGCTCATGAGGCACTGGCGGCCGTTTCGCTAGCTTCACTTAGACAAAAGTTCGTAATACGCAACGTAAATGGACGACGAAGGTGTGATAGTCGTGCAAACATGATAAAGATGACATGCGTTTCACGTAACAACATTACTACATGCTACGCTCATGATGCGCTCGCGGCAGGTTTACTAGCTTCACATGTAGCAAACTCGGTATTACGTGACGTGAACAAACGACATAGGAAAATGACACATCCAAACATGATAATTCTTACATGTGTGTCATGTAACAACTTGACTACATGCCACACTCTTGAAGCGCTTGCGGCCATTTCACTAGCTTCACATATGCCGAATTAGGTATTACGAGACGCGAATGAATGACGAAGGTTTGTGACAGGTGCAAACTTGATAATCATGAGATGCGTGTTGTAGGAAAACTTGACCACATGCCACAGTCAAAGTGCCAATGAATTTCGACCTGACGCGGTGCGCGTGCTCACCGGCGTTCATTTCGTCGCATCACGTCGGCATTGCTACGCCAGGCGCCGGTCCTGCCACATACACACAGGCACGCACAACGCCGCGTTGCTTTGACGCATGGGCGTGTCAGCGCATCCGGCATCCTCTTGTCACGAAAAGAGGGAGACGAAGTGTTGTCTGGGTAACACATCGGCATAGAGTAAGGTTACTCATGGATTGGCGCAAAATAAAGCATGTCGCATTCCGTTCCGGTTGCCATCGGGCCACGCCGACCGACGCTGGTTGCGCCTGGCCTCAGACTATACAGTGCTCACGTTTTGCTAACGTATTGTCGCTGTACTCAGTGTGCGCGAACGTTAATGCTATATTGAAGTATATTCGGTCCTTCATGATGCGTTCGCGGTCGTTTGTATAGCTCCGCATATACCGAATTTGGTGTTACGTGACGTCAATTGATTGTGAAATATATGACTGGTGCAAACATGATAATCCCGACACACATGTCTTGTAAGAACATCACTACATGCCACGCTCATAGCATGCTTGTGGCCGTTTTGCTAGCTACACATATACTAAATTTGGTATCACGTGGCGTGAATAAATGACGAAAGTAAACGACGTATCCAAACATGATAATCACGACACAGAAGCCTTGTACAGCCTCATTCACCTCAACCTCGTAACGCTGTGCTGATTTTAAAGTGAAATATCAGCATTTCTCCTTCATGCTTCGCATATCATCGATATCCACTGTACGTGGAACCTGCCAAAATTTTATCGATATGGCCGGCCTGACCAATACTGAGACTCATGGGACGGCTTTCAGCTCTTTCACAGCAGAGTACCAAGTACTTTAAGTCATTACCACGTTTCAGTGGCTTCCAAGTCACTGCGGCATATTGGGCAGCGAACATGCCGATGCAGCTGCTCGATCAGCCCACGAAGATGGTGAAGAAGAATCTATACCATTTATAAGGACTGATGCTGCAATGACAATCCGAAAAATCGCTAATGCAGAATTAAAATCCTTGTGGAACGCCGAGTGCTTACGGCACACGCGACTGCATAGACTGGACACGTCTCGTCGACTCCGGCCTTCGTCTTGACTCTCTCGACTTGAAACAACGGTGCTTTGCCGACTATGGCTGGGGGTCGCCTTCACCAAAGCTTTCGCCTTCCAAATTGGCATGGAAGATAGTGCTGCTTGCGGTCATTGTGGCAGCGATGAAACTATAAAGCACGTTCTCTGTCACTGCCCTCCTTACAGAGAGAGAGAGAGAAAGATAAAGATGCAAGGAAAGGCAGGGAGGTTAACCAGACGCACATCCGGTTTGCTACCCTGCACTGGGGAAGGGATAAAGGGGAGAAAAGAGGTTGCAGAGAGATGAGAAGGTACACACAATCACGAGCACACTCGGGGAGCACACACAGATACAGCGTGCAAAGAAGGCATCTAGCTGCTGTGTTACCTCACCTTCACGACAGACTTTTGTCTGAACATTCAGTGCTTGAAAGGCGACATGATTTGTGTGCTCACAGGAAATAAGTGAAGGCCTTACTGAACTTTTTGCGTGGCAGTGGACTATTGTATAAACTATAGCACCCCAGCCCCCCCCCCCTTTTTTTGCGCGCGTCTATTTCCCTCTTCGCTTTCTTTCCCATCTTTCTTTCCCATTTCCCCTTCCCGTAGTGCAAGGTAGCAAACCGGATGCTCCATTTTCTGATTAACCTCCCTGCCTTTCCCTCATTTAGTGCTCTCTTTCTTAAGTCATTAACCACTTTTCTAGCCCCCTCTCTTCCGAGACGCTGTAACGGTGGCGGTCCTAATGAGGTGTGAGGCCCACGGGATGGATTTGTGCTCTCACATAGTAGAGTAATAAGTAGTACTCTAAATCATTAACAGCTTTTTCCTAAGCAGTTACAGAGTAGAGTACCACCTACTTTATATCTTGAAACATTTTCAAAAATATTGTCTCCGTGCCAGGGGGAGCCTACTGCTCTTCATAGTAGAGTGTACATAGTACTCGGAATCGCCAAGCATTTTATCAAAACGTGCGTGGTCAGTACGAAGGGTTTGACACTGGCACCACATATTTATTTCCGTACCGATGCACGATTAGAGAAGACAATGTGGTGGCACTTTGTTGTTAGCGTCTGAGTAAATCAGGCGATTCCAGGAAGCAGGCTGGTGGTTGGCATTGTTACTCAGGCTGGGAAGCTTGAAGTTCGGTGACCTCTGCATCGCAGGTGCCGGAGCCACCCAGCGTCTACCGGAAAGAACTACCTTTGTCAAGGCCGGCTGAGCAGTACCGTAGGTCAGTGCTCATCGTTAGAACAACCGATGGCACTGCTTAGGCATCGTTGGTAGTTGCACGTCAGGTCGGTGAACATGTCTTCGAACAGCTGGTGACCAAAGTGTGAAGTTGTAGGTCATACGAGATTGAACGCACAGGTCAGAAGCTGGCGACACTCGTACAACGCTCACGAGCGCTGCTTCGAGCACCCAGACTCTTCTCACCGCCTCGCCTTCCCTCTGTTCACGTCATCTCTATCTTCTCCTCCTCCTCTTCCTCCTCCTCTAATCGTTCATACTTAAGCAGGGGATCGGCCGAGTGTTAGGAGGATTTTTTTTCAGAATTTCTGTAAAAACTAGTAACAGTTATTGCAACAAACTTTATCACAGAGCATTAGTACCAAATTGTTCGGAAGAATAAAGAGTTGAGCTCAATATTCTTTTAGAATGACTGATACAATTCTCTAAGGCGTAGAAAACATCCCTGTGACTGTAGTCCTGAGTAGAAGTGCGGAAAGAAAGAGCAACTTATTCAGATATTTCTAGACACGGATTTTGAAGAGATGGTGCTTTGAATGTTCCACTCAATGATGTTTACCGGTGACTATAGAAAATAATCACTAATTGTTTCATCCTCATACCAGAAGAGACACCGAGGAGACAGCACTCGATTTCACATAACCAGCTCAATGTTGAGTTAGGTAATGCAGCAGCAAAGTTTGGTTATAGCAACTTTCATTGTTCTTGACCAGAATAACTAACTCAGTCGTCTAGGCAAAGGAGAGGTGTTTATATTCTAGAGCAGCTGTCAAAAGAGGGTCTGATGAACACTTTTTGAATGTTGGCTTGCAGAATCTTGCAGTGGTAATGAATACTGCCCGTAAAAAAAGCCAAAGTTTTAGCACCAAAGGCGCCGCCTTTGCTCAAAATCATTGCTTCCGTTTAAAAAGAAACCCTTGTGTCCTGGTACTCAACCTAAATGGAGACATCCTTCAGCTTTTTTATGAATGCGACATCGCATCGCGAACTGGTAGCTCGTCCATCTAATCGTCCATCCATCTATTTATCCGTACTTCTATTCATAGGTTTGAGCGTGCTGCTTCGTTCATCGGAGCAAGCGTGCAGGAATTCTGTCCATCCGTCTGTCTGCCCGTGCAGCCGTCCATGCTTCTGTCTGTCCGTCAATGCTTCCGTTCATTATTGCGTCCGTCCGTCTTCGCTTTCGTCCGTGAGTCCATCCGTGCATCAGTGCGTCTGTGCTTCTGTACATCCGTCCAAGCTTCTGTCCGTCTGTGTGTCCATCTGTGCCTCCATCCATGCTTCCTTCCTTCTGTCCATGCCTCTGGACATCCATCCATCCGGACGCACAGACGAATGGACACATGGACAGAGGCACAGACACACAGATGGACAGACGATAACGCGTACAGGCTGACGGACTACGCAAAGATGAACAAAAGCAAGAAACAACGGCTTTTCGACGGCTGAATAGCGTCATCTTCAAACATCTGTCGCACCTAGTTTTTGATGGCTTCACGTTCCCACGGAGTTACCCAGTACAGAATTTGCCTAATGGGTCTGGTTATGTCGTCCGTTATAATTCGGTTTTTTGTTAGTGGCGTTTGACGTACCCTGGACTTCGAAGAGAAACAATCTCCAAACTGGTCAATAAGCAGCAGGATACTTTGTTTCTGCGTCGGCAGCAAACTTGGGTCAACATTGTTACACGACATCTGCAACGAAAGAGCATCATAGACGATGAAGACGATGAAAGCGACCGTGCTCACGTTGTTGTTGCTGTTGGGCCTCTATCTTGGCTGCAGCTGCCTCTGACTCTCCCTGCATATTTCGTAAATATATTTATTCAATTCATTCTCTCACCCGTGTGACATTTGGTGGAGGTGCTGGCTAACGATCCCAGTACCTCTCAGATGGTGCCACTGGTACATGCCAGTTTGCGACAAGAGCTTTCCAATGCTGGACTGGCCTCCGAGTGCACTACAGCTCCTTCTCAGCCGATAGACCGTCGTCGACCCCCTGTTTCGTATGCGCAAAGCCAAAACCTTCCGGCGCGCCCTCGCAATTCAGTCGAGTGGAGGACTGCTGACGATCGCCCGATTTGTTTCAAGTGCCAGCGCATCAGACACGTGGCCCACCATTGTAACACTCTGTGGTATTGGCATCAGGCATCCTAAGGGTACACCCATCGGCCAGAGAGGGATCATGGACGCTTTCAAACTTACCGGGAGTCACCTCAGGCCACCAGTGAAGACGTTCCTTCTATGCCGCCATATCATCATCGCTCTCCATCTCCGCATGCTCACCAGTCTTGTTCACCGCTCTCCCGTTGCCCGTCGTCTCGTTCGCCCCAATTTCGCCGACCAACGTCACCGACGTACCAAGCAGCTGCCTTCAGCACCCTTACAACATTACTTATTTGCCCACCCATCTTGGCCCATTTCGACCCGTCAGCCCATAAAGAAGTTCGTACCGATGCCAGCGGACATGGAATTGGTGCTGTTTTCACCCAGTGGCAACGAGAACAGGATCATGTCATTGCTTATGTCAGTCGCCTCCTTTCTCCTTCGCACAGCAAGTTTTCCATTACAGAGAGTCAGTGCCTCGCACTAGTTTTGGCAGTCGGAAAATTTCGACCGTACTTGTTTGGCCGCAACTTTTCGGTAATTACAGATCACCACGCCTTGTGCAGGCTGTCGTCCCTTAAAGATCCAACTGGACGACTTGGCCATTGGGCCTTGAAACAACAAGGAGACAGCTTCGACGTGGCATACAAATCTGGCCTAATGCACGAGAATGCCGACTGTCTATCCCGTCAACCCGTGAACCCACCTGACCTTTCAGCACATGTTTCTGACCCTTGTGTCTTCGCCATGTCGGCTTTCACCGGCATACGCAAGGAACAGCTCAGCGATGTCCACTTGCGGTCTATCACGCAAAGTCTATGTTTGCCCCACGTAGACCCGTCGCTACACTTGTTCGTTCTACGCTATGGCATTCTTTACCGACGCAACACCAGCGCCGAGGGACCAGAGCTACTACTCGTAGTTCCTGCGACACTCCGTTCCGCTGTACTTGACAAGCTTCACGACGCCCCAACCGCGGGACATCTCGGGGTCACGTGCACGTACGATCGCGTGCGGCGTAGATTCTTCTGGCCAGGCCTTTAGCGTTCTGTGTGCCGATACGTTGCTGCATGTGAGTCCTGTCAGCGCTCAAAGCATTCCACCTTGCCACCAGCTGGTCCGCTCCAACCAATAGACATACCCACCGTTCCCTTCTACCACGTCGGTCTTGATCTCGTTGGACCATTTCCTACTTCTCTCCCTGGAAACAAGTGTATAGCCATAGCCACTGATTACGCCACAAGATACGCTATCACACGAGCGCTACCGACAAGCTGTGCCACTGACATTGCGGACTTCTTGCTTCATGACGTAATTCTTCACCATGGCACTACTCGATAGCTGCTGACTGATTGTGGTCGCTAATTCTTTCAAAAGTAGTGAGTGACAACCTTCGCTCGTGTTCGACGCGTCACAACCTCACTACGGCCTGTCACTCACAAACAGATGGTCGTACCAAGCGCCTAAATAGAACACTGACCACAATGCTTGCCATGTACGTTTCCAAAGATCACCTTGAATGGGATAGTACTTTGCCTTATGTGACATTCGCGTACAATTCGTCAAGCCACGACACCGCTGGCTTCTCCCCTTCTATTTATTGTTCGGCCGCCATCCAGCGTTACCCTTCGAGACTCTTCTCCCATCAACTACGCAAACGGTTACAGAGTATGCCCGGGATGCCACTGCTTGGGCTCAAGTGGCCAGCCAAATCGCACGGGAACGTCTTCTAGGTTCGCAGCTCTCTCAGAAGGCCCACTACGATAGCCATCACAGAGTATTTTCTTGCTCTCTAGGTTCATTGGTCCTCCTCTGGACACCATGCCACCACGTTGGCCTCTCTTCGAAGCTCCTGTCTCGCTACTCGGGGCCTTACAAGGTTTTACGCCGGCTTACCGAGGTCACATACGAGATTGCTCCGTTGGACAGTCAGTCGTCGTCGTCCACACCCGCTACTGACGTCGTCCATGTGACCCGTGTCAAACCCTACATACCCGCATATGATCCTACTCTCCTTTAGGCGCCGAGACGGCGCTGCCAGCGGCGGGGGGTTATATGTTACACGACATCGGCAACGAAAGAGCATCATAGACGATGAAAGCGACCGTGCTCGTGTTGTTGTTGCTGTTGGGCCTCCATCTTGGCTGCAACTGCCTCTGACTCTCCCTGCATATTTTGTAAATATATTTATTTATTTCATTCTCTCACCCCCGTGACATTATCAACAAATAGAGGTACGGGGGGCAGATAAGCTGAATTATATTTCTCATGAGTTAGGCAGTCCGTCATCTCAGTGACCTCTTCTATGTACGCGACTGCCATGCCCCTCGTTAGATGTCGGCGTTCAGAGCTGAAGTTCGCAACATGGACGTGCGTGTGTCCGCATTTTATGGTCACGATGCCTCTTGCGATAAATAAACCATGGCTGAATAGCAGTGTTGGAATTCGCTCGGTGATGTTTTCAGAAGTGCTTGACGTGTCAAATGTCTCAGCCACAATTGCACTCCACTGTGGTAAGATCGTCATGTCGTCGCCGAAGACCAGCAAAGGTTTACCTTGCTGGTCTGTTAGGGCCCATCCGAAACTTGACCTGGTGCCACCCAAAACGTAAATGTTCTATTAGAAATGTTAATAATGGCACCATACTCACGCAGCAATTCCATTCCCAAGATCAGGTCTTTGCAGCACTCCGGTAAAATTACGAAAGTAGCGAAGAAATCTGAACTGCCGATAATAATTCGAGCGGTACTTTTGCCCGACGGCGTCACCAATTGACTCCTACAGTTCTTATATACGGGCCCGTCAATATTGTTCACACTTTCTTTAGGCAGTCGGTGAGTTTACGGCGGATAATAGAGAAGTCAACAGCAGTATCTACCAGCGCTGTTACTGGGCGTCCGTCTATATAATTGTCTAGATTGGCGCTTACGATTTCCGTTGATGTTGGTGACGTCCTTTCGTCCTTGGTATCATACGTCGTACAATCCTTCGTATCATCCGTCGTATCGCGTCATGCTGAAGATGTCGGGAGTGGGGTAGCATATCGAGGGGCGGTAACCTACCCTCCAAAGGCCGCTGCTGTTAGTTTCCCCGACAAGTACTCGGGGATCTGGCCCGGACCACCTCGGCATAACTGCGCTGCTGTGGTGAGTTAGGTGCAGGTGAAGGAGAGTGGTGTCGACGATACGGCACATCGTGTGGCTGTGCTTGAAAGCCTGCACTACTGTCATGGCGGTTATCAAAATAGACACGAGGGAAGATTTGTAGAAAGTTCTGATGTTTATGGTCACGGTATGGGCAAATGCGGAAAACATGGCTGGCTTCTCCGCAATGGAAGCAAAGTGGTTCAGTCGACTGTGCGCCACAAGTCCGTCTTACTGATGAATGGTCGACTGGTGGGCATCCTTTGCGACCAAGATGCAGATGTCGGTGGAGTGTACATCGGCGACGTTTGCACAGGCACGTTAGATTGTGGATATGGTACCAGACGATTTAAGCTGGTGCCGACGGCTCATTGTAAGGCCCTTGGCTAACGTCGCAATGAGCCAGGGGTGTTGAGTTGTACGTCACTGAAGTGGGTCGACGGACGGCCGATGCGTACCTCACAGACCACTGGTCTGAGAGCGATTCGGGCAAAGAAAATGCCTGGCGGAGTTCTTGACGCACAACTTCTGCAACGCAAGCCACGGTATGTTCCTGCGGAATCACAACGAGGTTTCGGATCTCCTCACGAATGACCTCACAAATGAGCTCACTGCAGAGAACACTCACTACTGGCAGTCGAAGCAGAGAAGCTCACAGATGTGTTGTTTGGTTAGTCGTGGTATCGGCGCCTTTGCTGCAGTGCTAGCTGGATTGTTCTAGCCTCTTTGATAAATTTTGCTACGCTTGTTGGCGGGTTGCGTGGGAGACCGGCAAACAGCTCTTCTTTGACGCCCCTAATCAAATGTGGAGTTTTTGTACTTTCAGGCATTTCGGGGTCAGCCTGCCAAAATAGGCAGCTCATGTCCTCTGGAAATATGGCGAAGCTCTTGTTCAGTTATTGAATGCGTGCCTCGGTCAGCTACAGAGCGGAATCACGGTGGTCGGTGTTTGCGAATGACCCGATAATTTACTGCTGAAATTCATCCCACGAAGACAGCTTTGACTCGTGGTTCTCGTACCACGTACGAGCGTTATCTGCCAAAGCAAAGTAGACGCGTGATAGTTTTTTGTTCAGTGGGCTTGGGGTTGGCCTTGGCGACTCACTCATACTGGGGCTTACCGGTCCTCGACATCTTCATAAGCCTCACCATGGAAGGGCGCGGGAATTTTAGGATGATAAACAGCAAGCTGTGAAGGCCCTCGTGTAGCCATTTCTGCAGGCACGGTGTGTTGCTGAAGAAGTTAGACGGGGATTGCCTCAGGACAAAGGCCTCGCTGTCGGTGACTGTAGAGGTGGACAGGAGTATCCACTGCAGGAACGGGTTGCGGTGGCGGACTCGAAGTGCATGGGTGCGGAAGTGTCCTTAAGCATCCATTGGAGGAGTCCAGCACTGCCAACAATGTACTACAGCATGACGGTGTGACCAGAAAAAACAAGGTCTGTATTAACAGAACAAAAAAGAGCAACTGCGTCGACATCGTTTTCCTCAGAGGAACCATGGCTAGTAGGGTAGTTCCTCAACACCTTGGCGGAACCCACCTAGGGGGATAGGCCATGAATGGGACGATGCCTGGCTTTTTAAATTATTTCGAATCTTGAAATAGAGGATTGGAATAATTAGGTATTGTAGGTGTTAGATTTCTAAACAAACAAAAAAAAACCTTGAGAAGGAAATCTTAATAAACGCACAAAAAAGAAAAAAAATCTATACATAAAACAACTAAATTTATTTATGTTTAGCATTCCATTCTTTTATATTCTCGTAAGATATTTGTAACACGGTAATGACGCTCCTGTGGCTGAAACCAAAGTGTTAGATTTCTAAACAAACAAAAAACCTCGAGAGAGAAAAAATAATAAACAGAAAAAATTCTCCAAATAAAACAACTGAATTTATCTACGTTTAGCATTCCATTTTTTTAGATACTCGTGAGAAATTTGTAACAGCGGTAAAAACGCTCCTGTGGTTGAAACCAAATACGACTGCGCCAAATGGAAGAATCACCGGAAGTGTCAAGTTTAAGCCCAACTTTCATTGGGGTTCTTCTAGTAGATTTTTCCTTTGACTTTTGAATTTGCGGCATGACAAAAAGGAGTGCTCCAAAGATTCACTCTCATTACAATAAAGGAACAAAGGCGACTGTGCCAGACACGACCTGCGAAGGTAAAAGTTCGATGAAGGGACTCGGCAACGCAGCCTTGTACTTACTATTTCTGGCTTTGTTGATGAACACCACTTGTCCTTCTAAAAGAACTTGAGCTGTGAATAGTCTGATAAAAACAAAAACAAAGGATATTTTTCGGAGTTATTGTCCATTGTGCGTTTTACAAAACATGGTTTCTCTTCGCTTTCTTTCCCATCTTTCTTCTCCATTCCCCCTTCCCCTAGTGCAGGGTAGCAAACCCGATGCTCCATTTTCTGGTTGACCTCTCTGCCTTTCCCTCATTTTATTCGATCTGTCTCAAAACATGCTGCTGTGATATATTCCGAAGTAGGAAAAATAGGTAAAACTGGACAATCAAGAGAAGGTACTGCTAGTGCATCTGCATGCCCATTGAGAGCTAAACCTCTATGGCCTGGTACCCAAATTAGTTGAACGAGTCACACATATCTTGGAATGAGCGAGTAGAACGTTTCAAAGGTACGCGAAAAAGTTGGTAAGCTTAAGGCAGTACCATGGTTGGTGTCCACGCTCATCACTTCGCCGTCCTCTGTCTTTTTTCTGGCCTTTACCCGTCACATTATCTATATAAAACGCATTCGGAATTATGCCAGCACCAGAATATTTCTTGATTTATAAGTAGAAGAATGTTTAGCACTCCTTCGTTGATTAATGCGCCGAATACCAGAGGTTGATCAAAAGCGTCAGAAAAAGAGGAAAGGGCACCACGATCTTTCGTGAAAGCAAACGAAAAAAGGTCAATTGAAACTTTCCGTGAGTTGAAGGCTCATTTTTTATCTATAGATTTATTGTGTCTCTCGGACGGGTGTTTATACCTCAAGAATTCACTAGGTGCTCCGTAAACTATTTTTCCAAAGTTACATTTATACTTGAGAGAAATGCAGGAAGGTTAATCAGAAACAAGCGTCCAGTTTGCTACCGTGCGCTAAGGGAAGGACGAATGAGAAAGAAAGATGTGAAAGAAAGCAAAAAGTGAAAAGACGCGCGAAAATGAAACAAAAAGTGATCTGGGGCGCAATAGCCCATCAATAGGCCACTACCACGCAAAACGTTGAATAAGGTCTTCACTGATATTTAGTACAGCCTTCTGCATTTTCAAGACAAGAATCGAATATGGTAAAAATGTGTTTGTCTAAAACCCGGAATGGAATAGAAAAGTAGGAAGGTGGGCGTGTTGGTGCTTGATTATGAAAAACTGCAAAGCTCGAAACACGTCGAAAGAAAAGCGATCGGATTGTATTACAGCGAAAGCTGCTATGAAATCAAAATGTGGGTCACGCGCGCCACCGTAGCTGTCCGCCACCGCCGGTGTCCGTAATCATTTCTCACGAAGTAAAAAAATATATATACCTAGTACACAGTGGAGTTCGAACCCGGGTCTGCAGCGTGCCAGCTTGGTATTTTATTATTGAATCACGCCGGTGCTTGGGACTTGTCTGCAAACTTGCCTTAGGCAGGCTTGATGTCCAGAAAGGAATTTCGTTATTGTGTATAATGAAGCTTTTGAAAACAGCAATAGAAAAAGCAGGTGTCACACAATGCTAGTAGCGTAACTAGAGGGCCGTTCAATGCCCCAACCTATTACAAAAGCTTGTTCACGATCGCCTATTCACTACAGCGCATAGCCGCTTCAGGCATAACTTCTCATCGTCATCAGCCACTGCATGAACAATTGCCACATAGTTCCTTGCAAGTGTTTAGCGGATACCGCACTTCTCAGAAGAATGACGAAAGATATTATAGTGAATTCCAGCCTACTATCTATAATTTATAAATATTGATAGCGTAGTGAGTACCCAGCAAGTGTGCTTGCAGTAGTTACCCAAAGAGTGTTCAGAAAAGGTCCTGAAAGGCCACTCATCATGCTTTCGCTATAAATGTGCTACGCCTACCACACAGGTTCAGCGTTCTTTGTTTTGTTTCGTCTGTTTCTTGCACTGAAGTATTTCAGAATCAAGACGGAAACTCAAATACTATAAAAAGCTTCAGAGTGTAAATAAATTCTGGTATTTAACTTAAGTTTGTAGTGAGATTCATCGTAGCGAGAGCAGCCGCAGCTTTCAAAGCGGCAACACACTTTTTTTTTGGTCTGTGCTCTCGTCGTCATTTTTTCCCCTGCCACTTCAAGCATCCGTGCGCGCAGCTCTTTTAAGCGCTAAACGTGGATACCAAGCGGAGCCTCGCGGATTACCTCAAGGACATGGGTTCACACCGTGTGGTCACCCAACGCACCCGCTTACAGCTTCGGAAGTTGGTGCGAGAATACCAAGGACAGCAAAGTGCCCAGGTGCACCACAAGGATCTCTTCAAGAATGAAATCCTTGCGAATACTGCGCACTCGTGCGCAACCCCAAAAGGCGTTAGGCGACTTCCAGCAGGAACAGGAAGCCGGCAAGGCCGCTCACGTCAAACATCCGGAGCAGACCACGCTAGCTACTTTGAACAAAATATGACAAAATAGAAGGTGGTGACGCGGAACAGGATAGCCACCCCGAAGCTCGCGGAACTTCACTTTCGAGGTGAAACATCTGACCCACGTCCGTTTTTAGCTCCTTACGGAAGCACTACACACTGGGTTCATCTCCAGCGACAATAGGAACGAGTGACCTAAACGGAGAAGACGTTCTGTGCCTCTCCACACCATCTCTATCTCTTCACTGCCGCCAACCGAAGGCGACATGGCTGACGAACGACAAAAGACGATAGTGGAAAGAAAGAAAGCTAACTTATTCGCCACGTGTCGCGACGCCATCACGGCTCTTCTCGATGGATTTGGCGCCACTTGCCGTGTCCACGTTAGTTTTTAATGGAACCTTGTTCCCATGGTCATAGAACCATCTGCACACCCTTTGCAGCTACTAAAGGTTTGGAGGATCTGCTCCGTGAACATCAAGTGCAAGCTCCTCACGGACAACACCTGTTGGGGGTCCTCTACGGAGTCGACGTGAACTTAGACGTGGCTGACGTCACGTCGGCAATCTCAGTCCTGTCCGGTGTGCGCTGCAGCAGGTGCCTGGCCATCACCTTTGAGGCAACCAACGTACCTGTGGCGCTGTTCCTCTTCAACTGTGCAGGAAGGTCCGTCCGTGCTTGTTTGGGCCCATTCAATGTGTCCGTTGCGGCCATTTAGGCCACGCCACGTATATTTTCTCGCGAAAAGAGCGCTCCCTCCTCCGCGGCGGCAACCACTCGAACAAACCGGGCCCTTCAGAGCACCTTGGCTGTATTAACTGCAGCGACAAGTATCCAGTGAACCAGCCGTGCTCTCCTTGCTGGCAAATTCAGCATAAGGCCATCATCATCCTCGCCTCCTCAGATGGCCCCATGACGTGCCGCCAAACGCTGGAGAAAGTCAGAACCATTGCCAACAACATCGACAAGCCTGACCGCCCGGTGGTCGTGAAGGGTCGTTCCTTTCGCGAGGATGATCACTGGTGGTTACACATCATCATTGGCAACCACCCCTTACTATCCTTCGAGTACGCATGCCACTCCCTCGAACTCAAGGACTCCCACACCCTCTCCTCTGGATTCGCCGACCTCCGAGGTCGACCCAAAGAACACGGTGATCGCCGCACTTGCTGCGGCAATTCCTGCAGTGCTTGTGCTTCTGCCGGTTGACTCCCTGTGCGTAAATTATGCGCCGTGGCCCTCGCTGTGCATGAAGCCTGGGTCCCAGTGAGTTAGATGGCTGAATTACCACATCGACGCCATCCGGACTCCTGCCCATGAATTTAACGGAACTCATTTTTTCGTGCCTTGGCCACACCCCCAGGAAGATCGCTTGGCACGCTCCCCTTTGAATAAGGCGCCATCGTGGCTCATCAAGCTTCTTCTTCGGCAAACATGTTTCTCCAGACTTCTCGGTGGCTTTTCCGGACGCTTACTAGTTGTCGCGGTGGTTCAGGCACGCGCTCAGGAAGGCGAAGTGGCTGGGTCCTTTTTATTTTTTGCTCTTGGTTTTTCCTTACATGTTCCTTTTATTCCAAATACTCCATCCTTGTGCTGACTCATTCAGGTGTCATCTTAAGGGCAGACAGTTAGAGGCGGCACTTGTTTCTTCTTTTCCCTTACATAACCACTTGCACCTACTGTAGCAGCACAAACGCAAGCGAGCTGGTAATGGTGTACGAGTATGCGTCATATACAATGATACCGGTGATGAGTATTTAAATTTATAAGAGATCAATTCTAAGAAGGAATAGCCGAGAAGACGTTTAATTCCCAATACTTTGTTCTTAAGCAATAAAGCGATGCAATTGTTTTTTATTATATCATTTTGATAAACTGAGAATCGGGTGCCACAGTATTAAGGTTTGAAGGTGAATAAACAAGTATGATCAGCGTTAATCTTAGCACTACCAGTAAAAAATCTAGTTTAGCTGGCCATCTTGTGATCAGGAACGACAACCGCTTGTGAAGCACAGCGAAGCAATGGACATCAAGATATGGGAAATGCTGCAGAGTGCAAGAGTTTGGTAAAAATAATGAAGTGATGAAGTTCGAGAAAGTAAACAATAAACTCGCACCGAATGAAAATGAGTAGAGATTATTGGAACGGGCCCCCATTCGACAATCTTATGAAGATAACACAAAGTTTTTCGCTTTGACGTAAAAAGCTTCTTTCGCAGAAATTTAGGCGTCGGCGTCGGTGATGTTGATTGTAAGTGAAAAACCATCTTCTTTGCATGACCAAAAAGTCGACAAATCTACAAACAAAATAAATAATTCCGGGTCGGAGTGCGAACCAAACCCGGGTTGGTTGCGCCACAAGCGAGATTTTTGCCACACAGCTATGGCTCTTTTTTATAGTATTTATTACACTGCTTGATTTAGATTGTAAAACTGACTTGGTGATTAAACAGTGACTGCAGCACAATTATTCAAAGGTTTATATACTTAAAAGCTTAGCAATTCCAAAAAATTAGGAAAAGTCTTCCAAAAGGTTAGTGAAGATGAGCACCTCATCAAGATGAGGTGCCAGGCTGAACAAAAGTCAAGTTCTTCAAAAATATCTGTTAACTGAAGAGTCATACGCATGAAATGCTTACTTGAATCATTCGTTAGTTCTTTAATGCGGTTTTCGTGCATGCGCTTTTTTGCATACTGTAGGCCCCATAAGAAAGAACATATTAAAGAGCACTTCATCAAAATATGTTGGGAGAAGGTAACGTATAGTACAATTAATAATGGTAAATATTTTTAACAGCTTTTGAAGGATGTCCCAAAACGTAATGACATCTTTGCAGGTAATAATAAGTGTTCTATTGTCCCTGGTACGTCGGAAAGACGGCGATTAACCGAAGAAACACAATACCCTTTTTTGCAACCAACGCTTTACGGACAGAGTATCTGCTTGTGAATACAGCAAAAATAATTTCGTCTGCTTGAAAATGCTTGGAGAGTAACTTTCATACTTGACAAACACACGCGTCCTGTTTACATTCCCTACTATACAACAGAAAATTAGGCCAGTGCAATTATTCGAATGCTTCGAATATTCGAACGAATTGGTGAGTATTCAAATTCACTTTGATTTGAACTTAAATTATCGAATATTTTCGAAGTATTTGCAATAAAAAAAATAAATGTACACTAGTCCGCCTGTAAAAATGGTTTCACTGCATTGTAGTAATGCAAACCATGAAAGCACCTACTCGAGAGAAATTTGCTTTGCCGGAAAACCCCCTTCAGATTTAAAGGGGCCCTGCAACACTTGCTGAGCATGGTCAGAAAACGCTGCCGATCAGTAGTAGAGGCTACCGAGAACACGCAAGGCAAGAATTTATTTATTTATTAATTTATTTTCAAATACTGCAGCCCCGTTATGGGGCTATCGCAGGAGTGGGTACAAAGCAAGAAATAATAAAAAGGTACAAAACAAAACAGATGAACACACAAGTACATTGGCAGATCATAGAAATACGAAAATTTTACGGAGTTATAAGAGCAATGAAAGGTTTACAGCACACCGTCTTTTAATGCCTTCAAAAATTCATCTTTCTGCAAAAACCGAATGTGACCTGGTATGAGGTTCCATATTCAATACATCGAGGAAAACAGCTGTATTTGAAGAAATCAGTACGAGGATGAAGCACAGATACATTAAGTGCGTGGCTGTTTCTGGTGGATGATGGTTTGGCAGGTGTTATGTAGTTGTTGTGTGGTGAATATTGCGGTGAAATAAATAAAGAGAGAAAAATAAACATGAAAAATTATTGCGCAGCACGCGGCCTGAAATTCACAATAAATTTTCAAAGCTAAAAATTGCTCTCTTCCCTCAGCAAATGACACTACAAGCTCAAAAATTTCTTGTCACAGCCAAGAAAGAAAATACGGCTCTGGTCACAGTCATTGGCTGATTTGAGCATGGCGCGCTCATAGTTATCGGACTGCCGCGTGAGGCCGTTGCTTGTCCACAAGTACGTGCACGATCGCACTGAAAGGCCTCGTATTCGAAGAAAAAAGAGAGAGAAGAGATGCTCAAGGTCGCTAGGCACTCATGATGTTTTCTTATATTTTCGTGCCATCCTTTCCTACTTAGCTTCCAAATATTTTGACGGCTCAAGAAGGGAGAATGCAATTGCAGCATGCGACAAATTTTTGGAACTCCGCTCGTACTGGACCAATTCCAGAAACTTTGCGGCGGTATATTTGTGAGGCGACAAGCATGTGTACTGGCTCCTTGGATACCTGAAAAAGTGTTGCAGGGCCCCTTTAAAGGAACATGTTACCCTCAAATTATTCCATTTTATTAAGCTTGTCATGATGGTTTATATGATTTAAGTATAATAAATTTTAAAACGTTACGTATCTTATAGGTTATCACTCGGATCCAACCGAAACTACTAATTAAGGTTGTTTCGACTTCCTTTCAACGAAAAAAATGCATTTGCCTAGAGCCCCTACTTAAAAAAAATATCATGCAGGTTAGTTAGGTTATGATAAATGTTCCCTTTTTTTATATGTCATACATACAATTCAAATTCGATTAGAAATTATTCGACCAATATCACTATTCGCTTCGAATTCGCTCCGACCCTGAACTTCACTATTCGCACAAGGCTACAAAAAATATCACAGTGATAATGCGTGGCACAAGCGCACAGTGTCATCGGGCGTCAGAACATGGGACTATCATGACTTCATAGATTAAAGCCAGTCACCCTCTAACAAACACACGCACACTACTGCACCTTTAAGGCCACGTAGTGGGCGCATAGCAAGTTCGAAAAGAATTTATACGCTTCGAGTTTTTGAAGTACGCACTAGGAAAAGGATGTCATTCGGTGTCGCATTCAACTGGTAAAGGTGAGGCTTAACGTCCCCCAATCGCCCCGCTGCGATGGTCTAGTGACAGAAGTTCACGGCTGCTGACCTGCAGCTCCCGGGATCGAATTGCGGCTGCGGCGGCTGCATTTCCGATGGAGGCGAAAATGCTATAAGCCCGTGTGCTCATATTTGGGTGCACGTTAAAAAAAACCCAGGTTGTCGAAATTTGCGCAGCCCTTCACTGCAGCCTCTCTCATAATCACATCGTGGTTTTGGGACGTTTAACTCCAGATATCACTCTCAATCAAGGTCCCCCAATTTTCTGTGCGATGTTTTTTGCTGGCCTATTTTTCTCGAGACCTATTCATTATAAGATAGTACTCTGCTTGCTTGAGCGCACGACAGGTAAATGTTAAATGCGAACCATTCCCTAGGAAACTTCGGCCACATTGATCGTATTTATTTATCTATCTAACCGCATACGTGTGGGTGCTCTCATGGTCACTTTCTTAACTTGGCGTGAACCGAAATAACATAGGAGGGTAAGATGGTTCGACGATTATGATGCTCTAGTAAAGAGATGAATAATGTCAAAATATCATCGCGTACCTCGTCCAAGACTTCTCGCCAGACAGTGGCACGTACCCACAGGCGTGTAAGCACCACCGGTATTCGATATAGCTTACTGACATTTAGTATCTATACGTAGCAACCACAAGAACACACATGGGCAATTTTAACGAACGAGCGTTAATAAAAATACCGAAATCGATAACCAATGTCGGGGTTCCAGCTGAAGTGAACCCAAGCATTTTGCATGACAATAAAGTATTTTACATCGAAGCTACGCCAGATCTCTGCACTATTTTGAAATAGACGCTAGTCTTCGTGAAACGTCAATAGTGGTTGCAGTGCTGCCTACCCAATTTTATAAACCCTACATATGTACTCCTTTGACACAGCCATCACTACAAGTTAACGTTAATTGTGGTTAGTTGCCATGCGCTAAAGTTGATTTTGGTAGCAGCGCTTCATATCAGCTTCTGGTGTTGCTAATATGCATGTTCTAGTTCGCATCGTTGCGCAAGTGCAAACAAGTGGTTATATAAACACCTGCAACTCTTCAACATATGTTTGTTCATGCAACATCTGTCCATACATTTAGCGTCATTTCATAACGTGTCGCTTAATAAAATAAGTGTAAACATGGTCACCTTGCCTTCGTATGCTTCGCATAACGTCGATTCCCAGGTACGGGGGATCTGCCGAATTTTTCACACTCATTTTATAAACATGTATTCTCGATCACTTTTGATTTCGAAAGCTTCAACTGCAGAAAGACGCAGTGTGCAACTAAGGTCATATATAGTGTGAAAGGCGCGCAGAAATTTGACGTATGGCCTAACTGCGTGCATCGTATGTTCGTGTTCGTTCGCATGTGCTACGCGCGTTGCTTTTGCCGCCATCATCATTACCGTCTCATGAAGAGAAAGACAAGTTCATAGTGGATACGGAATCGGGAGCAGTCGTCGCGGGCAGCCGCGCGCGGGCTTATGAAAGCACGGCTAAAGTAGAATGGCTACTATAACGTTAAAATTTAGCAAGGCATCTCGGAGCTCGGACGCAGTGATGACATCGTGGAAGTTTTGGGCGGCCTTCAGACAACGTTTTATGGTGTGGATGTTACCAAGAGCAGCGTATATCACTTAATGAGGAACGCGACCTTTTGTAAGTATAGACAAAATTTTTCAAGCTTACTTCGATGTTAAGATTTCGCATATACGTCTGATATCTATTAGTTGATAAGAATTAATCCTATACAGGTTATCGTAGCTGCATAATAATGGGTTAATTCCTCTCTCAACGAAAGCAGGTTGATGAGTTACGGGCATGCTGAAATTGTGTTATATTCTTTACGAACAGTTCTGTTAACGCAGTATATGTATTGAGGCTTCGGCGCTCGGCGCAGATGTGTACAGCACCAAAAACAAAACAGGAAGACTATAAATAAAAATTTACTTGTTGAAAACACCAAACGCATTCTTGAATATTGTACCGTTACTCTATAGCAGTGCCCAAGAAAAAAGGTGACGATAATATATGCGTAATATAGCAAAATAATAAAACGTCTGGAAAAAAAGAACTCCACAGATCCCTTTCCACTCATTGTAGGACTTGATATCTAATGAAGCAGAAGTGAGTAGTGGCTTATGCAACATTCTCTTCTTGCTTTGCGTGAAGCTTTGCGCGATAGACAGAATGCTTGGCGCATTATGAGTGGTCATCTCGTCACGAAACCCGCCATAAAAATTTTTCTTGAAGGGGTTCACCTGTTCAAGTACTTAAATATTTTCTGGAAAGCATCCATCATAAAGAAAGTTTTTTGGTGGAAGCCGAATATTTATGTTCAGAAATCGAGTCAAGTACAACTCAAGCGAATTATTCAATTCGACTTTAGAGTAGTTATAGCACTCCATGTTTCAAAAAATTTGGCTGTGTGAACATTTTAGTTGTGATAAAGGGCAATGTGGCCACCTAATTAGGGCGAGGTAAAAATGCAATGCGAACGTCGTTACAGAAGGTCTTCAGTTAAAATTTTCAATTATTTACTCATTGAAAAGAGAGTGCAGGTTTATTTCAAAAGAGATTCTGTCATTTGCTCACGTCTTGGCTCCAACAGAAAAGGCCAGAGAAACGTCTTGGACAATGTCAAACTCTTAGCGTGAACTTATAAGCAGCAGAGTTCGCAGCCCTTGCAGTCGAGAAGTTTCAAAAATACTGAAGCGAGCTCATGATTCTAAGACAGGATTATTCTTTGAAATACTAGAAAACACGCAGAGCTGCATTTTACTCAGCCATTGCGAAACTCACTTTGGGACATCTTCTCATCCGTGCAACTTGGGCACCACGTGAAAGCATGCTTCTTACTGCCGAAAATATCGTTACCTCACGGCGAGTAAGTTGGAAGAAAGGTAATAAAGAACGAATCGTGCTTCTCCATTATAACTTCCAGTCTTCCTGTGGCAGTTAGTCACCATGTTATGCGCTAGAGGAAATGAGCATACTGCGTTTTTCGTTCTGGCTCTCAATGTTAAAAACAACTTTTGATGTTTGACTCGATATTCGACATTTTCGCCCCTATTTGCTACTATTCAATTCAGAATGAATTCGAAATTATATTTTAATATTCACACACCTTTCGTATTTTCAAAGCCGCACAGAATGTGAATAAGGAAGAGCTCTGAGAGCAAGCTGCCCCCGCCCCCACTGGTCTGCCCCACAGGCTGACGGATTGATCATGGGCTAGCAGGGCACGTGTTTTACAGTGGCGTGCATAAGGTATGCCGTAGTAATAGGTACCACTGGTACTCACAATAGGACATAGGTGCCAGTTTTATTGAAATAAATGCCCGTTATTGTGTAATGACGTGTCCATCACTGGAAGTGTCTTTCGCCGTATTCCTCCGAGTTGGACAATGGTATATCATAACTGAAATCATACGAGTTAATAGGCAATGTTCCCTACGCGGATATAAAAGATGATAGCGAATACTTCAATCACAGTGGACGCTGCCGCGAGGTGACGCAATTATAGGCTCATGTTCGTAGGCACTTTAGAGCCCTGGCATATTGAAGAGGACCTGACCACCACTCAGAATTCCCGTGTTCGATTCCGGTTGTAAACATTGTGTTTAGTATTCCCGTACCACCAATTTTATTCACCAGCAACACTGCCGAGGCCTGCACCACATTTTCTGCGATCCGAGTTTCTTAACGCAATTTGATGGTGTTTTTGATATATGGGTATGTGACCTACGTGACTGAAAGAAAAGAATTCATGACACACGTGACATGCTTCGCATGATATTCACATGACTGTTTCAATGTGTTCATCATGCACTAAGCCCTCTCTTGCACGTTACGATGTGACTTAAGCAAATCAAATGACAGCAAAAGCACCCAGATGTAAGCTGCTTTATAAATGCATAGATAGAAACAGACAAATAAAGACAGAAATTGCACTTTCTTCGCTAAGAAATTATTGACATTACTTAACTACGAGATTGTGCATATAAAAGAGTAAAAGACCTTCGGCGCTGACGCAATTCATAAGGAAGCAATATTACAAATGTATATGCGATGAAAATAAAAACACCGCAGAGTGAGAACCTACGCGGTACTTTATGTCAAAGTTACAAAGTGCAAATTAAATCTACACGGGTCACAACTGAAAGTCCTCAAAGTATTTTTTTTTCATTGTACTGGTATAGTTTATTGAGAGAATGCACACGCTTTCTATTCAGAATCTAAGCTGTAGTGAGCGCGTACTTCAACGGCAACAAACAAACTTAACGTGGACCTGCAACCTATCTTATTATCATCGTTATATTCATGACCATTCTGAAGACAAATCTGTTTCATGCGGGGCGTGTGATATGCGTTAAAACAGCGTACATCTGCTGGGTATAGAACAACGTCACAAGTCACTAGCAGTTGGCAGTCAAGTGGACTTGAGCATTAGCTCATTGTTGTTTCAAGATATCTTCTTGGCAGGAGAGACTGTATGGGCGACCACCGTCATTTTCGCGTGTTACCTTCAACGATACTATTGTTTCCGAATATTGCCTCGAACAGTACGCAAGAGCTGGGTCGCACATTCGTTCCAGCGCTATCTGTCGGGTCAGCTCATTAGTTTCGCAGTCCGGTGTACGAAAGATAAGCAGCCTTTCAGACAGTTACCAACTTCGTGGGGCTTCCCCGGGTTTTCCCGGGTTTCCATAACTAAGCAAAGGAGTTCCAATAGCAGCCAGTATAAATAACTCTCTCCCTTACTGTTCATGAAGCGAAAGCACAGCACAACTGGAGAAGCTACGGCTGTCATTTGCGAAGGTAACTGCAGACGTCTAAGAGCCTACTTTTTGTCCACCTCTTTTAGAGTATTTAAGATGCTAAGTTGCTTAAGTCCTAATGTACGAGCATCTCATAAGCGATATTGTATTGTGCGCAATCTTCTGGTAAACTTAAGACGCAATGTGCCAGGTATTGTCATGAATGTTGTTATCTATGAACTTTCTACATTTTTACTATTAAACCATACTGCAGAAGTTCACCATGAAGCCTGTTATGTGGCTCACGCCCTTCGCCCTTACAGCGTTAACGTGTAAGTAATATCCATTTCTCGTTTCTTTTTTTTTCTGCCGAACTATACGAACGCTGCTTGTTACAGCCGAAGGTAAATTGGATATACAAAGAAATCATACCCTAAAATTGGTTAAATGAGACACATTTCCTTGACTTTATTTAAAGTTCTAGGAATTAGAGTAGCTCTAAAAAGCACGAGTACACTGACATAATGGGGAAAAAAAATCTGTCGGTAGACATATAAGAGCATGGTCTAGAAAACACCCTTTATGAAACACAAAAGAAAGGCTACCTAATTTTTTGATGTTCAAAGCCGATTGTAGATTTTTGGCTTATGAAATTTAGCATCCAAAGTAGTCAAGTGTGCAAGGGAGATTTTTTCTAACATCCATAACAGACATAAACCGCAAATTCAGATATACCGCCCAAAAGATTTAAGCATATCGCAACATGTCACTTTCAACATTAGCAATAAACATTATTTTTTCCGAACGTTAATACTGTTCGAGAAAAGCATGGTGCATTTGATTATTTATTGAGCAGTGTACTTCTGAATGTTGACGTGACGCTGCGATGAATAAATCACCCTAATCTGCCCGAATACGAAATTTGGGTGAAATTGAGTGGTGTTGCTTTAGAAAATTTTCAAGTTTTCTATTTGTTTTGCGAGCATAGATATAAGTCTGAAATAGTATCCCTGTATATTGCCCATGTATGACTACAGTTACTTTTTGGAAGCCCTTGCAAACTTCCAGTTCCTAACTGACAAACGGTAAACCATTGTTTGGGAGCCTAACGTATAAACAGAGCCTAAGAACGCCAATGGGGCTTCTTCTTTCGAAACTGTTTTGTTTTTCTTCAAGCTAACATGACTGCATATTATTTTTCTTTATAGGTTTCAGCGTATATTGATACGGAAAGACATAAAATGCTCCTCTATTTTCATCTAATAGTGATGTGAACGACTGCGATTACATATGCTGTTTTTTCTCTCTTTCATGTTTATCACAGGCGCCGCCATAGTGTAAGTGTATTCTTATTATAATTTATTTCTTGAAGTTTTAACTCATATTTAGCTGTATAGCAACGCAGTGGTTACAACACCATATTTGACAATGTGATTTCACTTCGTAGTGTTCCCGCCAGTGAGGTTAGGGCATCAGCATCATTTCAAGGTAAGAACGAAACCGCGCCCCTTTTCAATATATAACCAAAAATGTGAATTTAAATGTTTAAAAACAGCAAACGACGATAAACATACGAACCAAGTTATTATCCAAATAAAACTTCTGCAAAAAGTTCTAAAGAGCAGTCATGATCGTCGCATGAAAGTGGTTTTCAGCAAACTCATCTCTTTTAACAAAGTCTTAAGATTGACTTTGAAATTCTTTTGTTTATATTTTACTTCAGCAGTTTATACGCGGCAAACCATTGTCAAGTAAATTCATGTCGTAATATGAATCAGCCGTCATTAGGATGCCGCATCCGATTTTCATAAACGCGAGCATATCGATAGTGTTCTGAAATAATAGTTAGTATTTAAAACCATTAGAATCAGCAGAAACTATAATGAATGGCCCCTACCGAAAGCTATGTGTGATTTCTGTAATCGTATTGTGTAAGAACCAAGGTATTTTTAGGCTAAACAGGATAGCGGTTAACCGCGGTTCAGTTTTGACCATCTATATTTGTCAAACGTGGGCATGAAGGTCAATAAGTAGCTGCTCTGCATTTAGCTTTCACTGTTATGCAGCATTATTTATCTGGATCGAACGAAACTCCTGTATTTTTCGTTAGGCTACGATGGTGGTGGAGGCATTCCTATTAGCCGTTTATGAATACCAGAAATAGGAAATGCTAATGATCTCAGCTCCCCTTGTCATAACGTTAATTGATGCATCACGTTTTTTACATTACTTCATATTTTCCTTGCAGAAAACAAAGAAGAAGCCATAGTAAAAGCAGGCAGGAAACTAGAAGCTCTAGGGCATGTTCTGCAGGGGAAAGTGCCTGAAAGCAAGGCCGACGCACTGCGAGATGTGACTGACGCACTCGAAGCCCTCGCCACTGGAGGCAATGCTTTGGATAAAGAGTCGTCTGAATACTGGGTTGGCGTCATCATTCGTGGAATAGCCGGGGGTGCTGTCGCCCATGGCATTGACAAGTGGAGGAAGAGGAAGGGATAATAAATAACATTCGAGATTTTCTGAAAATAAACTGTGTTCACATCTGTCTCACGCGGTCCCTGTATTTTCGCTTGTGTTTGGCCGGGGGGTTTCTATGTCCCCTCAGTCTGAAAACAAAGTTACGTATATAAAAAACTATGAGGGAGAAAGTTAAAGAAGATACAGTCTCACTGCCAGGACGAAGCGACGAATGCGACAGCAAGAAATTTGATTGCAACATAAAGAACAACAAGTAGCTCGATAATTACAGTTTGCCGCTAAAGCACAAACACAGACATTCGAAATGAACACGCAGTTATACAAAGTACACATGTGAACTAACGCCCGTGACAGTGTTGTTTGAGCAATGCGACAAAAGAGCCGAGAATGCAGAACTCGATGCTCTGAGATATATGTTTTTGTTTTCAAGTGGGGCGCATGAATGTGGAGTGACTCCTTTGTGTCTCCTGCCGGACCCACGTTGGCGTCTGACGCAAAGTGTACCCCGTTTTCTTTTTTTTTTCGTTTCGTACAATGAGTAAGTACAGAAAGGGGCCACATTTCCATGTCCACCTGAATGAAAGTTTTATTGTAATAACAACTAAATGAACACTCTCGGCTGGATTTGGCCGCTGTCGTTGGCGTCAACGTTGGTGTCACCGTCACTCACCGTATCCGTATACTTATCACTTCACTTCACTTCACTTTATTACCTTAAAGACCCCGAAGAGGGGGTATTACATAAGGGGTGGGAAACATACTACAAATGTGATACATATGCAGGATGGGTACAAGTATGAACAGGGGTAATCAATACAGAAATAAAATAATACATGAGCAGGATCACTATACATATTAACAGGCGTAACAGCTTGCCAAAAAAAGAAGACAAAGTGAGAACCAGTGGCACAAAAAGGAACAATGTAATGTATTCAAATTGAAAAGAAAAGAGTGACATTTTGTGTAAACGTTGAGTGGCACATTATGGGGGCGAGATCAGTGGAAAAGCCATTCCATTCGGAAGCTGCACGAAAAAAGAAGGAGGCGGAAAATGTCGTGGTACGGGCACGTGGCAGGCCGACATGAAAGGAATGAGTGGTGCGGTGAGATCTGCGTGCAGGAGGCAAGATATAGGGTGGGTGGCCGAGTTGACTGTGGTAGAGCTTGTGGAACAAATTGAGGCTGGCAACTCGGCGGCAAATGTTAAGGTTTGAAAGATTAGGTTCTTGTTTAAGAGATGAAACACTCACGTTATATGAATACGAGTAATGAATGAATCTAGCTGCTCAATTCTGGAGTGATTCTAGTGCGTCGGTTAAGTACACTTGATGAGGGCTCCAGATAGGCGACGCGTATTCAAGTTGGGTGCGAAAAAAAGATTTATAAGCTTGCAGTTTTACAGCAGGGGGAGCATGACATAAGTGCCGCTTCAAGAATCCAAGCGATCTGTTAGCTGATGATATGATATTGGTAATGTTGACGCGCCATGATAAATCGTTACTCAAAGTCACCCCCAGTACTTGTATGTGATGACATTTTCAAATGCAACTTTACCGATTTGATAAGAATAGAATATAATCTGTATATGGAAATGAAAGAAATTCAGAAAAAGACTCCGGTGCGTAGAATCAAACTTGGGTCCCCTGAATCGTGAGTGCAAGCCGTTAACTACTGAGCCATAGAGAAGCACGTCTTTTAACGTTGAAACGGCAAGCTATCTATATCTAGCACTTACCGCTGCTGACTGGCATCTCGAAGGGGGGGAACGTCGTTTTTCAGCATTACGAGCAAGGTGGTGCAATAAGCGCGGGTTGCGACATCGTCACGACACGGCGGCCACGCTTTAATACCCAACGCGCACTCCTCCCCGCGAAGAGCATGCGCTCAGCGCTCATCGCACGTCCTTATTTCACAGAAAGGAAGATAGTACGTCTTGGTTGGCGTTTTGTTTTTACCGGAACAACTATGTTTTAATCACCGGGCGCACAAAGGTCACCGCAATCATCGCACAGTCTATGTTTGTGAAATGAGCGCACTTTTCAGGCACAGTGAAGTAACAACTAAGACGCTTATTCACTTTTATCTGTACCTGATTGTACGCTTCGTGCGTCATGTCTGCGTGAGAAACGTGTGGCACCAATTGATCTGCTGGTCATTCTGCGCGTGATTTTCCAATTTGTTGCTATCACGTTCATTGCTTCGCCTGTGCGGCAGAAATTTGACTCTTTTAGTTAAGAGAAATTGAAAGCATTGCGGCAAAGAAAACACGCTCAAGCTTTTGTAAGAACTGTTCACCAGAAGCAGTAAATGTGTTGTATGAATTGCTCGGTGTTATAAGGCCGGAAAAGTACTTGCACGTGGGAGAAGAGGGTAAATATATTAGTCTGTAAATTTTAGAAGCAAGTACCCACAGTTCACGTTCCAAACTACGTGGCATTTGGTTAACCCTTTTAAAGGTATCTTGTTCTACGCGACCACGATATGATAAACGGTACGTTTGTGTCAGGACTTCGATCAGACCTTTATAAAGCCTATATTTTGTAATAGTACCAGGTTCAAGAAGAAAACATCTGTGTGCCTTAGATAAAGTATTTCCTACCATGCAAAAAATGAAGAATGTCGAACACGCCTTTCTAGAGTGCTGAGATGCGGAATATTTCTGGGAAGTGCACAAGCGCAAAAAAAAAATAACTTTATCTGGATTTTTATGGTATAAGGCTGGTACCAATAGAAAGGCCACATGACACAGAAATAATTATGGGTCTTCATGAATTGCAGAAAACGTGTTTGGAGGTACGCCAACCTGTTGTGTATGTAATATCTGCGAAATATCAGTTAATTGTCAGTGTTGTGACTGCCAAGAAATTATCCAGCAGATGGTGCTAGTATATTCGACATTCCTCAGGTTATGCGAAAGCTCTAGATTGGACTGCGTTGCATCAGTATATCATTTAGGCCTTTGTGCATATTTTGATGGTACTGTAGCATTGGCACCATTCAATAAAGAAAAAAATCACAGCATGTATTGAATGCACTACTCTGACAGGAGTGGGTGGAGAAACAGACAGACAGAGAGACGGATGGACTGTTGAATTCGCAGACAGACGTTTCGCCCCACTTATTATCATTCACTTCACGTAAGGTGGAGGATGGACGCAGCATGGAAGAACGACCGACCAGGTAATGCCATAAGGAGTTTTGCCCTTATAGAATTGCATGGCGGCGAGTTGTCTGACGCAGCGTGTTGTGGAGTGAGGGATCGCTGGTTGGAATCTCTGGTCGGGTGCTCAGATATTTTTAGATGCGAAGCATCTCATAGGCTAACTTCATGTGGTAACGTCCGCGCTCCACTACGCATACACCTGCGTCACACTGTCATCACCTGCGCTCGCCCCCTCTTTCGCTTCGCAGCGCTGACGCAGGAAGCGCCTCATAATGAGTTTCTTCATTGAGGAAATTGACTGCTTCCGCCCGCTCAAGTGTTCACTGGCCAGCCCGTATATATATACATGGGATCTTCACAACCTAAGTAGTGCCGAGGAGAAATTTTTCCGGTGCGTAGTTGAGCAATAAAAACTTGAAGCAAGCACGTTAATAAAAAGCGGACTGTGGAACTGTGTGTCCAATTAAAGCCTTCTGTTTCTCATTACCCGTTTGCCGCGATTATCATGTTCCTGCAAGAAAGATCAGTTCATCACTGCGTGGCTTTGCGTCTCCCCAGGTTTCTCTCCTGCGTAACCCCGTGATGAGCGCCAGTGTCAACACCACCGCCAGAGGAAGCGTTAGCACGCGCTGCTTCGCCCATACACATGGCTACCTTTAGCGAAAGATGGTGTAATTTTTATTCAGTGTTTTATGTGAGTATTTCGTATGCATACACGTGTCAAACATATCCGGGACATGGCGACAATGCCAAGTGCAAAAATTAGGCGAAAGTGTGCGTAAATAACATATCACAATGATGAGCGTATTGCGAAGTAATGATCATGGATTGCATTTCTGGAGCACATGATGCTGCTTGGGTGATTTTACATAAAACGCCAAGAGATGGTCTACAACGTGAAGAGAGGAAACATGGTTAGCAAGCACTTCATGTGCGTGCTCCTCGTCCGGTCCTGCAAAATTTTTCATCTGTGTATCTATGAAATTTTTAACAATTAAGATGACAAGGTATTACACTATCGGATAACATGAAGCCATTAACGAATATCACCACGTGGGAGCCTCACATGTATTCACATTTACACAGTCTTGGGCCACTGGAAAAGTTGTGATAACCTATGCGAACACCATCTATGGTTTTCTGCCTGAAAATACGCTGACTTTCACAGTAAACATTTTTACATGAAGACGATATTTATCATATCACTGAGGAATAAAACAAGCAAGGTATGTATAAAATAACGCTTTCAAAATCAGTGTGATGTTTTATTTCACACGTCTTAAACTGTTATCAAGCTGCTTATACGAAGAATAATGTTGATATACATGTGTACATTGGTACATAAATTGTGAAATATAGTCTTTATTTTAGAGCGTCCAGTTTATTACCTATCCACTAACCAGAAAGTGTATCACATCAAAGCGTTCCTGCTTGGCAAACGGGAATAACTGGTCAGAGCAGAAGCTCTGAAGACATGATTGCCATGCTCATTATGACAAGAATTGCGAAACCGTTGATGAAGACCACCTTTTGAGAAAGTCAGAAGCGCAGCCATAGGCTGGCGGGTTGAAACGCCGAAAAATTTCAGTTTTGCTTGCGTATATGTAAACGCACACATACAAATGCACGCACCGCACTCATAAAGCTTGGCTGTACACTCTTGCCCCCTCCCTTACAATGAAAGCTGTTACGAGATCACCACATAGGCAGCGTGCGGCGCGTAGTTGTCCACCGACGTCAGTGTCCATAACCAACATCAATAGAAAGAAAATAAAATCTGTAAATAAAAAACTCCAAAGGCACCATGGAATTTGAACCCAGGCCTACTGTGTGCCAGCCCAGTATTTTGCAACTGAGCCATGCTATTTTTTTATTTCTGATTAAACTTCACACATGGCAGGGTAGGATAAAAATATTACAATACACTATAAGTAAAACACAAAAACTACTAAGGCCATCAAGCACTGAGCAGAATATGGAGGACGCATGCCGTAAGTGAGTTGAGTTAGTGAGTGATGAAGAAAGCGCTTTGGAATTATCTACTTCAGCATCTGATGTTGAACAGACGATTGTAAAGTTAAACCTCGGCAAGTCTCCGGGACTAGATGTTGTTTTTGCCAAGTGATACAAGTGTTTTAGAGTGAATTGTCGCCTATACTGGGAGGCGTTTTCTACGAGGCATATGAGAAAAAATGTTACTACCCTCCTTTGGTAAATCACGTACCATTCTGATTTCGAAACCAGATGAGGTTGAAAAGCTTAGCACGTCACAACGTACAGGCGAAACGTGGACTACAAAATATTAAGAATTTTGGCTGCTAGGCGGCAGTCAGTTTTACAAGACGTTGTTCCACGCCAAAAGTGTGGAATGAAAGCTCCTTCCAAATTAACAAATGTTCATAAATGTGGTCTGTTCTAGAATAAGTTGACATCAGTTAAGCTCGTGTGGCCATTTTTAGCTGAATCTAGATAAAGCGCTTGATGGCGTCACCCACGCTTCTTTGTTTGCAGTATAGGAGCACAATATTTTCGGTAAGAAAGTTGTGGATGGTGTTGCCATGGCAATACAAAATGGTACTACGATACTAATAATCAACGAAAAATTGGGCCCCCCTTCATTAGAATTGAGCGCTCACTGCGTCCAGGTTACCCTGCTAGTCCACATTTGTTTTGCTGTTTTCCATCTAGAATAAAACATTATGTCTGTCGATACTGCAGAAAAATATTATTAGTGGGTTTAGATGACAATCCTTAGAGGTCAAAATACTCGCATGCACTGATGATGTTGCGATATGTTGTACTTCTTATGAATATATCGAAGAACAACAAAGTGTTTCCAAATCTTCCATCGAAGTCACAGGAAGCCACATAAACTCGAAGCCTTGGATTCTGGCATTTATTTTTGCCTTCAACCACAGTGTTTTCGCAGCCAATAAATGAACCAAATGCCATTTAGGTATCTCGCAGTTCCGCTAGAGTGCTGCAAAAGTACTGATGTATATTGGAAACGGAAAACAAAAGAAATAAAAGAGAAAGCTAATAGTTTGAAAGCAACTTATCTTTCCATGTTTGCTAGGGCTACTGCATGTAAATAGTTATGTCCAAGCTATGGTTGGTGATGCAAGTGCTGTACTGTTCTCATGTAAATCTGCAAAAAATACATGGGGTGCTTGCACGCGATATGTGGGGGTCCAACTGAGCAACGCCAGTGCTTGGAAGCTGTTTTGAAACTGGACTTATGCAGGTTTGATGTCGGGAAATCAATCACGGTAATATGAGTAATAAAGCGTTTGAGATCATCAAAGCAACAGTAAGGTGTTACAAAATGCGAATGGCGTAACCAGGGGGTCGGCCGATCCTCAGCACAACACAAAAGCTTGCTTTTGATCTCCTATTGACTGCAGTGCATACCCATTACAGGCATAGTTCTTTGATTTCGTCATGCACTGCATAAAAATTGCACTAAACTCCTGGTAAGGGAGTAGCGAATACCACGCTTCTCAGAAGAATGACAAAGTATAGCACAGTTTGCCTGCTTACTACACAAAAGTATGATTATTTATGGCGTAGTGGTTGTTAGGCAAGTGTGCTTGCAGCAGTTAACCGAAGTGTTTAGAAAAGGTTTGAAAGGCTGCTCTTCCAGCTTTTGCTGTGACTGTGCTGCGCGTTATACACAGGCCTGGTGCTTTTTCTGGCTACGCCCCTGGAGACGATCATTTTCATGCGCAGCAGTCAGAAAAGCACTGCTTATTGCCGCACTTTCAGCCAATACCCTCAGTGCACATCGACGTCTCCATGTGATTCGACTAGTTGTGTTCGCATGTGCTGACGGGGCTCATGGCAAATAAAGTCGTTCGAAAGGTACTCTACTGACGTAAAGCCGTCACTGGTACTTACGTTACAGCGAGCTGGCTTATTTATTGAAACAAAGTAGAATCAGCGCTTGGGGGTGCACTACCAGGGGACGAGTGATGCTAGAGGAAGGGTAGTTCAGTCACAAGAGTAGATATTGCGGGGGTGCTCACACCTCCTGTAAAGGTGTTGGTGCCGCGTAGTGCTCGTGTCACACCCAAAAGCCGCATTTCGGGTTACAGCTGCCAGGCGATAGATAGCGATGTGTGTGCGTTGAGTACCACTATCATCATCATGGGGTAGCGCCGGCAGTGACCCATGGTGGTAGCAAGCCTTGGTGGCGGGCCAGAGTTTAGCGAGGCTCCTCTGCGCGTGGCGGTTGCCACGAGTGGTTGTCTCTATGTCAGGCGCGTATAACATAGAGACATGTCATGCGAGTATGTGCAACACGTGACAGTGAAAAGGTTTCATCATGCACGCGATAAACCAATGATCGCATCAAGTTCTGACGCCTCACTCATGGCGATTCTTAGAGGTGGGATATATTGGCACTAAAATCAAGATTTAGGACACAGAAATAGAGAAAACGGTCTTCATAACCCCAGATGGTCTATTCGAATTCAATGTAATGCCGTTTGGCCTATGCAATACTCCAGCCATGTTTGACCGCTTCATGGACTCTGTGTTACGTGGAATAAAGTGCGAAGTTTGTCTTTGCTACCTGGATGACAATTTTTGGCCGTACATTCGATGAACACAACCATCGTCTAGACATTGTTCTCACCTGACGTGAGAGAGCTAAGATCACCCTGAACTCTAAGAAGTGTCACTTTAGCAGCCGTCAGACTCGTTCTCGGTCACCTGGTGGACAAGCGTGGCGTTGCGAAGCTCTTTGGGTCTATGCTCATACTTCCGTCGCTTCGTGCCCAGGTTCACCGACCTCGCTTACCCTTTGACGTCCCTACTCAACAAGAACGCACCTTTTCGGTGGTCAGCGGAATGCGAGTCGTCTTTTTCGCAACTCAAGTTTGTTCTTACGTCAGGGCCCGTACTTCGCCACTATGACCCATCTGCAGCCACAGAAGTTCATACCGACGCCAGTGGTGTAGGTATTGGCGCCGTCTTGGTCCAACGCCATGGAGCTGCTGAACACGTCGTTGCCTATGCCAGTCGCTGTTTAAGTAAACCGTAGCGAAACTATACTGTCACAGAGCAGGAATGTCTCGCGATAATATTCGCCATGCACAAGTTTCGCCCTTATATCTATGGACGCCGATTCTCGATTGTCACGGACCACCATTATTCATGTTGGCTCACTGGACTACGGGACCCATCTGGTCGTCTTGCTCGTTGGGCGTTACGATTGCAAGAACACGACTTTGAAGTCTGTTACAAGAGTGGTCATCGTCATGCCGACGCCGATTGCCTTTCACGACTACCCCTTCCAACAACCGAGTGTGACGCTGACAACTTTGATGATTATTTGGCTGTAGTGGACACTCCGTTTCCTGGCCTAACAACTTTTCGAGTAGAGCGACGCAATGAAAACAGTCTCGCTTGTTTCTTTATTTCTGGAACGAACGGTCAACGTGGTTTCGTCGTAAAGGATGGCGTTCTTTACAAAAAGAATTATTCCGGCGTAGACCCTCACCTACTTTTAGTTGTGCCTACAAGTCTACGACACATACTTCGAGCAATGCACGACGACCCAACATCTGGCCATATGGGTTTTTCTAGGACATTTTATCGCACGCAAGAATGCTTCTTCAGGCCGAATATGCGTGAAAGTGTGACTGCATACGTTGCGAGCTGTGAGCAATGTCAACGCCACAAGCGTCCTACAACTCCGCCAGCCGGACTACTTCATCCCATAGCAACCCCTAGTTCACCATTTGACGTCGTAGGTGTCGACCTGCTCGGCCCTTTTCCGCGATCAACGAATGGCAACCGATGGATTATTGTTGGCGTTGACCACCTCACACGCTACGCCGAAACTGCGGCGATTCCTGCGGCAACGGCCCCTCAAGTTTCACAGTTCATGCTGTCACACGTTATATTATGCCATGGATCCCCCCCGTGTCATCATCAGTGATCGCGGGCGGCAATTTGTTGCCGATGTAGTGAAGGCCTCCTTCGTCTTGCTTCGTGCAATTTTCGTCACACTTCCCCGTATCACCCGCAGGCTAATGGTTTGACGAAACGAACTAATGGGACTCTCGTCAACATAATTTCCATGTATGTTGATTCTGGACACAAAACATAAGACGCGATTTTGCCATTTATAACTTTCGCCTACAACACCACACAGCACGAAACAACGAGATACAGTCCATTTTATCTGCTCTACGCGCGCCAACCCCGCACAGCTCTTGACACTATTCTTCCTTTTTCCGAGACTGATCAACCTCCTCTCACCGAAGCCATTTGCCGCGAAGAAGAGGCCCGGCGCATCGCCTGTCTTCGAACTTTCGTCTCACAGAAACGCTCCAAGAACCGTTACGACAGAAGTCGTATTGTTTGAGAAAGGTGATTTGGTGTGGCTCTGGACGCGGCTTCGCAAGCGCGGCCTCTGCCAAAAGTTTCTGGCGAACTACACCGGTCCGTTTGTTCTCCTGGAACGTCTCAGCGATGTCACGTATGTGATATCTCAGCTGTTGTCAACTGGCCGCCGCTCGAGCAAGACCAACGTTGTTCATGTTGCCCATCTGAAACGCTATCATCAATGCAACGAAGCCTAACTCGCCCGGTGGGCATCGTCTGCAAAGGGAGAATTGCTACGATACGGAGGGGGCGCGTGGAAGAAGAGGAGAACGAGGTTGGCAGGGGTGGTGATCGGCCAGATCTCCTAGGAGACAAGACAAGACAAGACAAGATCCCTGGACTCTCGCATTGATCATCTCCTGTAAATAAAGGCATCTCACCGTACAATATGTATGACATGAAAGTCGTAATTTACATTTTATAGTTTTCCTACTCTTGCGGTAGTTTTGTTGACATGGCCTGTTGCTAAAGCAGCATGGTATGGCGTGATTGCATGGCAAAGACACGCGACAGACTCTAACCTAAAAATCATGACATGCGTGTCATATAACGTCATCACTACATGCCACACACATGATGCGCTCATTGCTGTTTCGCTAGCGTCACATATACCAAATTTGGTATTACAGCACGTGAATGGATGAAGAAGGTATGTGACTGGTGAACTTGATAATCAGATGCCTGTCATGTAAACGCATCACTACATGCCACGCTCATGATGCGCCGGCGGCCGTTTCGCAATCTTCACTTTAACCAAATTCGGTGTTATGGGAGTTGATCGGATGACGAAGGTATAATACTGGTGCAAACTTGAGAAACAAGAGATGCATGTCATGGAACAACATGACTACATGGTACGCTCATGTCGCGCTCGCGGCTGTTCGGCAGCTTCAAATGTACCGAACTCGGTATTACGCGACACGAATGGACGACATAAGTAAATGACGCATCCAAACACGGTAATCACGACACGCTTGTATTGTAACAACTTGACTACATGCCACATTGATCATGCGCTCGCGGCCGTTTCGCTAGCTTCACATATGCCCAATTTGGTATTACGTGGCGCCAATGGATGAACATGATAACAATGAGATGCGTGTCATGTGAGAACATAACTACATGCCACAGTCAAGGCGCCAATACATGTCAACGTGACGCGGTGCCCGTGCTCACCGGCGTTCATGTTGTCGCGTCTTGCCCGCGTTGCCATGCCAGGCGCCGGTCCTGCCACATACTCGCATGCCGGCGCACGCTGCGCTGCGTTGCTTTGACGCATGTGCGTTTCAACGCGCCCCGCGTCCCTCCGTCACGAAAAGAGGGAGACGCAGTGTTGTCTGGGCAACGTATTGGCGCAAATTCAGCATGTCGCATTTCGAGCCGGTTTCCATCGGGCCGCGGCGACGGACGCTATTGAGAGCTGAGACTACAGAGTGCTCGCGGTTTGCTAACCTACCGTCACTGTGACCAGCGTGCGTGCGTCAATGCTACATTGAAGCATATTGCGCCCTTCATGATGCGCTCGAGGCCGTTTTCTTAGCTCCACATATCCCAAACTTGGTGTTACGTGACATCAGTAGAAGACGAAATATATCACTGCTGCAAACATGATAATCATAACACGTGCCTCTTAAGAACATGAGAAAACACCACGCTCATAGCGTGCTCGTGGCGGTTTCGCTAGCTCCACATATACTAAATTTAATATTACGTGACATGATTAGATGACGAAGATAAACGACACATCCAAACATGATAATCTTGACACGGAAGTCACGTACGGCATCGTTTACCTCCACCTCGTACCGTTGTGCTGATTTTAAAGTGACATATCAACATTTCTCATTCGTGCTTCACATATAATCAATTCCCACTGAACGTGGGATCTGCCAACAATTATATGACAAGGATGTCATGATTTTGATGCTAAGGCCTGTCTTTTGTGTTCGCCATTAGCCATGTCATCTCATACCAGGTTTGCAACATATCATGCGAATGAAACCACCACAATAGCAGCAACACCATAACAAAAAATTATGACATTTTTAGCACACATATCTTGATTTTAGTGTTATGATTAGTCAGTTAAATTTAGCAGACAGTCATGTTATAACATACCAAGTTTGATATTGATACCGTTAACCAAACCGCCAGGAGAGCTAGAAGTCGTAGGCGGTTGGATAGATAGATAGATAGATAGATAGATAGATAGATAGATAGATAGATAGATAGATAGATAGATAGATAGATAGATAGATAGATCGATAGATAGATATGCTCAATGTCGCCGAAGTTCACGTAGAATTGCTTCGCATTTAAAATAAGATGAGAATTTTTTTTGGCAATCACTGTAGGAGGCTCCCTTTAAAACAATGTAAATATTCGTGCACAACCTATTTACGTTGTGCGTTGCAGAGGTATAGTGCTGCTCATTAATGAATGAATCGACGCTTCTTCCACTTCGTCTACGCCGAGGACGCTAGGCGGACAAAAAAGGGCACTGTAGCAAAGGGAGGGGTAGAGCTGCCTTCGTTATAATAATGGACATCATGGAGGCAGCTACGCGAGCGCCACTTGAAGGGCTTGAATTTTGTGGCTGTCGCGGAGCTGGTCAACGACTGGTGGCGCGGCCTGGTCCAGGAGCAACAAGATGAGTGCTCGCCAGAGCTAGATGGCGCAATCTCGGGGCGAAAGCTCTGGGCAAGCTTATGTGCCGAGAAGAGGAGACCAGAGTCCCGTTTTATGGTGACCAGGGCACGGAACTTAGGTCAGCTGCACACAGCGCATTCCCAACAAAAGTGGTTTAGATCAGCCCAGCAGTTGCACGTGAAGAAGAAAAATGTCACGTGTGGCGGTATGTCACCCCTGTGAAAACGATTGAGCAAGAAGGGAGTAACAAGTGTCTCTGCTTGGATTTTCCGATGCAGGACAGACACTCGCCGGGTGAATACCTTCGAAGTAAGCGATAGTATTGACAATGAATCCCCCACTGCTGTGAGGTAGGTGGAAGGGCGTTGTTTAGTAAGGCGCTTACGTGCTATCGGATCTTCTATCTCGGGTCGGGTAGCCGGAAGAGCAGAAAGATTATCGGAAGCTATGGCCAGCGCGGTAGAGAGATGAGCGCACGCTAATCCATGAGCCTTCTCCATTAATGGGATACCGCAATGCCCCAGGACCCAGAGTATCGTAACGTCATGACTAAATTCACGGAGCAGGCGCGTCTGTTGTCTGACCTTGTGGAGTACAGTATCTGTGTGAAGAACATTTGCGCGTGCCCGATGGGCAGCCCAGACATGGGGGTACACACAATAGCGAACAGGTTAAGTTTGAGGAGTCATTTCCAGGATCCACTCCGAATAATCTAAACTGACCTCTAGCTCTGCTCGAGTGTTATGCATCACTTCTGCTGAAACATAACGTCAGCTATGAATTTCATTTGTTTCGTCGTACAATGCAGTGGCATAACAAGTGATACTGTTAACATCTGCAGGAACCGCAGCGTCAGTGTATACGACGCGTTCAGTCACAGGGAGGGATCTCGTAGCCCTATCATGTCTCTTGGTGCGGTGTAGGTACCGCGCTCGCTGATTAGGGTCCACATTCAACAAAAATGCCATCATTGAGTACCGTGACTTGCAAAGGTGGTGTAATTTTTGCCAATAGGAACAATGTGTCGACGTGATACCCAAGAAGCATGAGCGTGTATCACCCTTCATTTGTTGACGAAAGCTCGTATCCCGCCTGTAGATGTGCATGTCGACGAGCCCGGTGAGGTTATTGAGTATGCTGGAGGCGTCTGTACTTTGGATGTCCGGGTGCCATGAGTTTCGTTTCATTAGGTTGCCGGTCGAGCTTGATTATCGGCGTACGATTGACCGAGTAATACGTCAGTTCCTACATAATACGTGAGACAAAAAAAAAGCTTGAAGAAACGGTCGCATTTCTCGTTTGTTTACTCCTGGAATCTGGTTGGAGAATCTCTATAAAGTTTGAAGAATTTGTATTCTAGTGTTCGTAACGCGTTCGAGCCAAGGGCTCGCTATACAATTCTCGTTAAATGCATACCTAGTATTCAGATAGTGGACTTCTTTATTATGGGTTGGCTGCTTATTTGAAGTTTAATACGCTGCTTTTCTTCCTGCTTGACAAACGCGTTTTGGCCGTCATAAATAACGCTAACTTTGTCCGGAGCAGTGTGTAAACCTGCTTCAATTACGTAGTCGTGAATAATGCGTGGACTTTTTGTAAGACATCCTCCTGCTCGTCGACGGATCCTTGGTGCCTCCGCACGGTTCTATCGTCAGCGAACACCACGTGCTTCAGTCCCGGTACGTCTGCAAGGCGTATTGGTACCTGGTGCATCGCTATGTCAAATAGGGTGGGTGAGATCACTGAGCCCTATGAAATGCCTACTTGATTGGTTCATACGATACCGGTGTCTTGGCCGATTGCGACTTGATCGCTTCATAGGAAGCCCGCTATGAAGTTATACACTTGTTTTCTTTAATACCAAGGGCACGTACTTTCGTCACGTTGGTACTGTGTGGCATATAATCGATTGCCTTGCGTATTTCTACTGCTACAACAGCCTGTGAGTGCACGAAGTTGGCGTCGAGGCCATCTTCCTTTAGGCGGAGGAGTGCAGCTTGTGTTGATAGGCCCCCGCGGAATCCCTATATTATAGAGGCCAAAAGGTCGTGATCTTTATGGTACCACACCAAGCGTGTGTTAACCATACTCTTCATTACTTTACAGGCACATGAGGTTAACAAGATAGGTTGGAGGTTCGGTAAGATATGAAGTGGTTCAGCAGGCTTCGTAATGGGCTTGACTACCGAAAACTTACATGTGCAGGGCAGTGTTTCAGTATCCCAGACTTCAATAAATTCGTCAAGGAGAGCATGTTTATACTCAAGGGGCATATTGCGTAAACGAACAAAGCATTCTCTATGGAATCATGGAGCACTGCGTGCGTGAACAAGCAGCGAGGCGTACTACAGCTTAAGCATGGTGAAAGGTCGAATAAATGGCACAGTGTCTTCAGCGCTTGCATCTTTCTGGTACGTATTTTCTGTGGGACAAAATGTCTGGGAGAAAAAAAATACTTGGGCAGCTTGTTCGACGAGCTCCTCATTGCTAATGTCTTCTCGAAGGGCCACGTGAACTTCGCCATTGTAGACCTTGCCTTGGGCAAAGAAAGAGCGCAGGATAGCCCAGGCCTTTCACGCGTGGGTATACTCATTGATGGTTTCACAAATTCGCATTCAGTGATCTGACGCTAGACTAGCCTTATATTGCTCAATCAAACGCTGTGTTTTCCGTAACCGTGCATTCCATAACCATGCTTTGTGACTTGGCGAGAATGCGCAGCCTTCTATTCCAGAAAGTTAGAAGGTGCCTATCACGCTCTGGGTGGCTAAAAGGAACCCATAGGTTTTGGGTGACTTGCTGCTTCGCTGCGCATAGCTGAGAAAACAAAAACTCAATGTTCATGGCTGGAGGCTGTTGCACTAGTAAATCACGGCATTTTCCAGTGTGGTGTGGCTGAACCGTGTACTGGCGCGTGACTTTAATTTGTATTGGACTCACCTGTGCGGAATCGTGTGAGTTTGGGGAAGTGGTCGCTTTCCATGTGATAACCCAGCACCTCCCACTGAACTACATCTGGGCGGCTACTCCTCGAAAAGTCTGGTGATGTGCATGCTTAGTGGACTATATGTCCCAGCCTCGTTTGTGTTTTGGGCGTATTCAGAAGCGTCAGCCCGTGCTCTGAGGTGTCCTGCATGGTGAGCCTGCCATGCGGGCTGCATTTCTTGTATCTCCAGGTGACATGCTGTGAGTTAAAGTCTCCAGACTACAATATGACATCTTGTGGATAAATCTTGCTCAAGCGTGTTATGAAGCTGATATCAAGCGGCGCTTTATTGGCTTTATTTCTAGTGCTTTCATGAACCACGTAAACGCAGAAGAGAAGAAATGTATGCTGTGGTGAGACTTAAAGCCGGCATCCGACAACACTAAGAGTAGCGCTGCACCACGGTTGCGTGTATAGCTGCACGTGTGTAGTTCCTCAATGCACGTAAAAAGCTGTCTTCGTGAAATTAGCTTATTTTTCAGTCGAGATGAAACTATCACAGCTCATTATTTTCGGCGCAGGGTCGTTGACTTTTGGAAGGGCAAAGGCCAATAGGTCTGGTATCGTCTGTCTTACTAGAAAGCCGAGTGGTCATTTCAGCCCTCTTGGGACGAATTGAATAGCAATTCTACCACAAGACAGTCGTCCATAGTGATTATTTTGAAAAGCTAGCAGTTGTAAGACTTTTTTTTGCATGAGGAGCGGTTGACTTTGACGGTACTAAGTGTGTATGCATCCCAGGTGCTCCTGCGGTTGTCGTCAAGGTTGTGCCAAGAGGGAGCATGCCGGAAAGGATGATGTGCTCCTGAGGGTTTTAACGCAATGTTCAATAAGCCGAGTAATAAGCTGTTCAACTCCTTCATAAATGAAGTTCTTCATTCGAGTCATGCGTTGTTCTAGTAGCCACTCGAATTTTAGAGGTGTTGTTAGGGCGGGAGTACGCGAATGGTCGCTGAGAAGCGCAATCCCCGTTGAATGAGCTACGTCTCCTCGAAGAGGCTTCGCCCCTACTGTCGAGGCAGGCTGTGGTGTGCAGGACCCAAGTGTAGTGCTTGATTATGTCGTGTACCAATATTAGAACCAGTTAGCGGTAGGTATGCTTGTTAAACTACATCTGCAAAGGTGGTGCCCCCAGCGCCTTACTGTGTAGCAGGTGGTGCTGGTATTTCAGGGTAAAAACCCCGGCGTATTGGTTTGAGCATTGCCCTTGGACAACCGTGTGTCATGAAGGAGCAGCGCTGATGCTTCTGCGTGTTCCATTTCTTGCGTTTCCTTTTAGCAGCCAGCTTGCGTTTTAGGGGTGAAGCTCCTTAAAGCGGCACCCGTTCGTCCCTCCTAATAGTGCATAACATGGCTTAGGCTTTCACCCGCAAGGTGGTGCCAGTGGAAGATTTCTCCTGTGCGTTGTTGATCAATAAAAAATTCGCAGCGTGTGCGTTAACTAAAAGCCGAATTCTCCCTTCTCTTATTCCCCATTAGCAGACATTCGCACGTACATTGAGCACTATCTGACAAGAAAGGGTTGCAACGTTATACTCGCTGGACGTAACCTGCTTGGTTTTAGAAAGGTTTAGTGAGCTTTGGGCCACAGTGCCATGAATACAGTGAACTAGTATATACCATGAACTCGAGGTGGTTCAAGGTTGGAAGTAGACAAAAAGCGCAAGCCCTAAGAAAGTGTGCGTGTGCCACCTCTCTCTTAGTCCTTGGTATCCCGTGTGCTCAGATTTGGGTGCATGTTAAAGAACCCCAGGTGGTCGAAATTTCCGGAGCCTTCCACTACGGCGTCTCTCATGATCATATGGTAGTTTTGAGCGTTAAATCCCTCATGTAAAGTCCTTGAAATGCCCGCTGGATTGCGGTGCTTCTACATGCAGAATATATGATGAAAAGATACGAGATAGTGGTACTTGGAGTGTTCACAAGATAGACGAACGGACACACAGACTGATGCATGGACGAACGCACGAATGGCTGCATGAACGGATGAACGCATAGACGGACGCAGGGGCGGATGTATGGACGAATGCAGAGATGGACGTGCGGACGCATGAACAGAAACACGCACAGACGGGTGGATGGACGCATGGACGGTCACACAGACGGACGCATGGACAGACGGAAGCAAGAACGAATGGACGGAGAAAGGTTTAGTGACCATCGGGGCGCAGTGCCATGAATACAGAGAACTAGTATATACCATGAACTCGAGGTGGTTAAAGGTGGGAAGTAAACACGAAGCGCAAGCCATAAGAAACTGTGCGTGTGCCACCTGTCGTTTAGTCATAGGAATGTCCGCTGGATGGCGGTGCTCCTATATGAAGAATATAAGATGAAAAAATCCGAGATGGTGGTACTTGGAGTGTCGACTAGATAGACGAATGGACACACGGACAGATGCATGGACGGACGCATCGATGGCTGCACGGGCGGATGGTGGCAAGGACGAACGCAGGGGCGGAAGCATGGACGAACGCAGGGATTGACGCGTGGATGGACATGTGGACGCACGAGCAGACACACGCACGGACGGGTGGATGGACTCATGGACGGTCACACAGACAGGCGCATGAACGGACCAAAGCAAGAACGAATGGATGGACGGATGCTTCGCCCCCACTCTCCATCATTCATCCCGTAGACATGCTGCCATTTCTGGTTAAATTTTTTGTTTACTTCTCGTCTTTTTATACACTTCGTGGCCGTGGCCAGGTGATAACCATAACAGCTGCGGCACTTCTGTTTTGTGTTTGGGCATTGCATACCTATCCTCTCCGTGTTGCCGCAGACCCAATGTCGAACATCAAGCTGCCAAAATGTTGGGTATTTTTTCACGTGATGCCTTATTTAGTGGCATATGTCTGAAATAGCCACTCGTGCACGATACGCGAAAACACGGCTCGTAAATGACCCCAAGTCAACCCGTTACGTTCAGTTGTGACTATAGTGGTGCCTTTGTCACCAAGTGGACGTGCTTGCAGAATTTTGCCCTTCCGGCAGGGCAATGAGTTCATTACTTCATCATAAGTCATGTCTCCAGCGTTGTGAATGATGTCTCTGATTTTATTTCAATTTACCGCTTCATATGCTTGAAAGGGTACTTCATTTCCGCAAACTCGAAGAGACGCTACTACGAGAAGGACGTTGCACTCCTCTGGTTCAGCCACGTTGACTGCGAGCTGGTTGCTATGGTCTAAATATTGAACCCTCAACTCGGGGTAGTGGGTCTTCCTCAGAGAGGTTCAGATGAGCCAAAATTCCATGAGTTATTGATCTCTCCAAGCGTATGATCTGCTAATTCATGATGCGGCATGACTGCCTAGGTCGAAGGATGATAGCGTGCTGATAAAAGCGCGGGGCCTCTGAGCTCGGAATCACAGTGACCACCGCACGGTTCTGCTGCTTTCGGTGATAGCCAACTGGTATCCAACCATTCTCTTCGTTTTGGCAACTAGCGGAAGCAAGGAGCGTGTGACGTGCACTTCTCATGTGGGAGTGACCCGAGGGCATGCTAGTAGCCGTCGTTCGGGCGTCGGCGAAACCGAGCCTCGCGCACGTTTCTTTTCATTCGGTGTGGTAGAAGCTATGCGAGCTTGATGGAAAGTATTGCCAGACTTGCCTTCAATGGTATTCTGTTTCTTGAGCTCCCGGAGTGGGGCGATTGGGTTGGTGTTTGGCAGCAGCAAAACTCTTGAATAAATGGTAACGGCAGCCGAATCGTTCGTTGAAATCAGCGGGGTCACCTAAGCAGTCAGGTCATCAGAAACCTGTAGGCTCATATTCTCATGCAGTGGCACATAGGTTGGTAGCACGCAGGGCTCCGGAGAAGCCATGAAAGCTCGAAACCTTGATGGGGTTGATAATAGCAGCAATGGCCACCGGCAGCTAGTTGGTCAGTGGTGCCACTGCCGAGCTCATAAACCCGCCTTGCAGTGTCAGCCGCAACTGGTACACAATGGTGAACAAGCAGCTAGTGCAGCAACAGCTGCGACAATGGCTTGGCACCGAAGCGCTCGCCAAATGTCGGAATCGTCGGAGAACGCTGGAAACGCGTTTGCTCACATCGGAGAATGGCCCAACAATCCTGTTGCTCATGTTTGCATTTATCAGAAAGAAATTAAGAATCCTACTAGTATTTGCACAAAGTACTCTTAGTTGACGTTGTTTTCAGAGGCTGATCTTTTTATTATGAGTATTTTATGCACGTCACGAAAACGAAGATATTAGTAGGTTACATGGCCAACAAACTTCATTTTCAGAGCTTTCTACCGATTATGGTATCAGATGTTAACGTTACGGCGCTGTTAAGCGTCAGGGTGCTAGTTCAAAATCTCGCCATTCTTCCACACGTTGCCAGCGCCAAGTTATAAAATCATCTATGTTCTTCAACTAGGGAGGGAGCACAATATGCATCCCACGTCGTGAATAAATATCTGGACCTAACTTTCCTTTCCCGATAGTTGGGCGCCATGATACATGTTGCTTGTACGCCCATAAAAACAAGTTGTATAATTTGAGTCATAGCTTATTCCCAAGTGACTATCACTGCAAAAATGTAGTACATCAAATGGAATGAACAAACTTTATTTCAGTTCTGCAGGATGCGCTTAGTGCGTAGCGGGCGTCTCTCAAGTAGGGACAGACAGGGAGTACCTGGCGGCCGCTTCATGGGCCTGCTGGACGGCCCATTGCTGGTTGGCGAGAAATGAGATCCTGAGAAACCTCTCCCTCTTGTTTGAGGTAGAGTCAGGAGGAGTGTTTTTACACTCCCAAAGCATGTGTGAGAGTGTCGCCGTGTGTCCACACAAAGGGCAATTGTCACTGGGGTATGCATCAGGACCATAAACGTGAAGCTTGGCAAGGCTTGAGTACGTGTGTCTATTATAGGCGTAGTGTTAGCGCCTGCGGTCTGTTAGGTTTCGGATGCGGGGGTGGAAAAATGCGGCGTTCAAGGTAAAAGAGCTTTGTTATGTCGTTGTACATATTAGGTACATCTGGATTGGTCTCTAACTCAGCGAGATAGGGTGGTCCTGTGGCGGCGCAGTCGGTAAGGGCACGCGCTGCATCATGGGCGATCTTGTTGAGGTTGGATATGGCAACCGGCACCTGGCCGAGATGAGCGGGAAACCAGAAGACAGTGTGGTGTTTCAGGGCAATCAGGTCCTGCCTGCGCAGGACAAGCAACGCCTGGTCGGAGATTACTCTGCGTTCGAAAGCTATGATGGCCGGTCTGGAGTAGCTGTAGGTGAGTTCCCTTTTGCTTTCGAGCATTGGTATTGTTATAGCTACTTGCTCCGCTACTTCGGGGGTTTGCGGTAAGAATTGCGGCAGAGTTAAGAATCGCCGATCGCGGCGAAGGCTCGGTTGTTGTGATAAGCAGCGGCTTCCTCGAACGAGACATGTTCCGCTTCCAGGTCTATGCGCTTGAGAATGTCGATCACCCGCGCAAGGCGCCTGCGTCTGTTCTTTTTGGTGTGCATATTTCGCGAAATGGGAGTGATCATGATAAGGTCGCGGATTTCACTGAGAATTAGAGTCATCTCTGTGGGCTCATGCCATCGAGGAGAAAGAAAGCCGAGCTCACACAGAATATGGCGCCCGCCTTGTTGGTGGTGAGTTGGGTCAATTGCACGTGTTCCTGAGCTTCAGAGATCTCTTCCACCGTGTCATGTGCGCTAAGCTCAAGGAGTTTGCGCGCTAGAGTGGTGATAGTAAGGCCAAGGGATCGTTTGAACACCATGAGAATCAGGGCGTTGAGTTGATCATGCTCAGCACGTAGCCATTCGTGTATAGTGGCGACGTACGTAAAATGGCACAAAACAAACGCGTGTAAAAGACGAAGCAGGTTGTCTGTTTTGATGCCAAGGTGCCGGTTGGTGACTCTACGTACGAGTCGTATGGCAATCTAAGCCTTAGTATTGAGCTTGTGTGCTGTTTGGGTGTTGGTTCCGCGGGACTCTGATCATGCCGAGTACCTTGAATGTGTCTACCCTGGGGACTGTACGACCACCTCTGGTGTGGAGGGTGATATTACGTTCTGCCGGAGGTTTCCACCCGTTGGGCTTGGCACTCCGGCATTTGGGCGAAGATATCAGCAGCTCTCACTTTGCGGGTGGGCCCCTGAACCGGTGTGGTCGAGGTAGGACTTGGCGGTGTCGATGGCCTCTTGCAGGGCAGACTCAATGAAGCCATCCGACCCTGCGGAGCACCATACAGTTACATCGTCCGCATAGATAGTGTGGTTTTGCCCATAAAATTTTGAAAGTACGTTCGGAAAGCCCGATCATCCCAAGGTTGAATATTGTCGGCGAGAGGACGGATCGCAGAGAAGTGACCCACTGTCCGAGCTCCACTTCTTCCGACACTAGGTCTCCCACGTGGAGGACGTTTCAGCGTCGAGTGAGCAAAGAGCGGATAAAGTAGTAGAATTGATGCCCCAGGCCGAGGGCTGCGATCGCTTTCAAGATTGAAGAGTGTGCTGTGATATCGAATGCCTTTTCTAAATCGAGACCTAGTATTGCACGAGTGTCCCGAGTGTTTCTGCCATCTATAAAATGATGTTTAAGAGTAACATGGCATCTTGAGTGGATAACCCTGGTCGTAAGCCAGTCATGTGGTGCGGGAGGCAGTCGTTGTCTTCGAGATATGGACCAATTCTGTTGAGGACAACGTGCTCAGCCACTTTGCCCACGCACAACGTAAGAGATATCTAGCGTAGGCGATCTAGGCTAGGCATCTCTCCCGGTTTGGGGATGAGGACCGTGAGAGCTGGTTTTCAGGCATCGGGCACCGCACCCTTTTTGTATATTCGTTGATAGTGTCGGTGGGGTAAGTGATGAAGGCATCGTCCAGGTTGCGTTGGAGCTTGTTGGTGATGTCGTCGGGGCTAGGGGCTGAGCGGCCATTGAGGTCATGGAGAGCTCGGCGCCCATCTTCGGTAGAAAAGTCGGCGTTTAGGTTGGTGTCGTCGCTACCAGAGTAACCGGGTGAGGGGTCGCAAGGCCCGTGGGAAGCGGAAGATATCTTTCCACGAGGTTCTTGACAACAACCTCTGGTGGTACTGTACGTTTAGCTTGATGAAGTATCTTCACAATCGAATGACGCTGATTTATGCGGGTGTTGGTTTCATCGAAGAGGTGCTTAAGTAAGTTCCACATTTTGCCATTACGAACTTGACCATCAATCAAGTTACAAACTTCTTCCCACTGCTGTTTTGAAAGGATTCGGAAGTGATCCATCGTGGTCTTGTTCAGCTGAGATATGCGTTTGCGTAACCTCCGCTTAAAGCGCTGGCCCTTCCTGTGGGCTAGTAAAGACGGTAGTAGAGAAGGGCTAGTAGAGTCTACTACTGCTTCCAGCGGGCTAGTAGGCCTCGAGTAGTTGCGCGAGATGACTGTCCATCTTTTCGGTTGGAAGCTCCGTAGTGATAGTTTTGATTGCCTTGTTGATGTCAGCTTTGAGCTGGGCCATCCACGCCTCGAGGCTCGGTGTGGTAGCGGGAGGAGGTCAGTCTGCGCGGGTCTCACGAAGGGGAGCTCCTAGCCAACCCACGCATAGTGACTGTGGGGAGGTGTACAGCCAATATGAAGTGGCCGCTACCGAGATTTACCTCGAGGTTGGACCAGTGGGCATCGGTGATATTCTTGACGAAGCAGAGATCCGGCGTGGTGTCTCTTTGCATGGACGTACCAGTGCGAGTGGGGAAGGCGTTGTCCGTAATAAGAATAGGGTTCAGATCGTTCACAATTTTCCATAGGTCATTACCTTTGGGTGTATCGTACGCGTAGTCCCAGGCGCAATTCGTGGCGTTAAAATTACCCGCAATCACTACCAGGTTTGGCCCCGCGAGACGGACGGCTTTCTGGAACAACCATGTGAACGTTTGTCTATGATGGCTGGTACTACTGTATACGTTGAGGATGTACATTCTTTGTTGTGAGGTGTTGCCAGGGAGAACTTCAATCATAACATGTTCAATATCGAGCAAATTGATACTGTGCGCTTTGTGGGTAATCTTGTTAGCGACCAGGGTGGCGGTACCGAGTCCTCGTGAGAGGCTGAACAACCATTGGTATCCGGAAAGCATGGCGGTTGGTAATACAGGCTCTTGTAACAAAATGATGTGAAGTTTGGCTTCGTGACTACCGAGGTGTTCCTGCAAGAAGACTCTTGTGGGCGAAGCTTCTGCAGTTCCATAGCCAGATTCACAACTCGTCATTTGGCCTGGCCATCTTGAAGCATGTAGGAGTCGGCCTGAGCACCCTGTGGGTACATAAAGGCCACGTCCAGTGGTGGAATGGGCACGGCTCAACGTTGCGACAACGGCTTAGTCACGGCAACGGCAGGGGCGACGACTTGATTGTGGTATTGCTCCACTTTGCCCAAACGATTACCATGGACCGGGAGGGTAGACTGCGCGAGAGCCATGCTTTCTCCAAGAAAGTTTCCTTAATCGCCGATAGCGTGCTCTTAATGTCGTCTAACCCTTCCTCTAATGCTGGCTGGTCGTGGGTGACCACGCGTTTCTTGGGTGCGCTCTCGCCGTCGTCGTTACTGGTGCCTAGAGCTTGCGGCTGCGACGGGGTGACTGCCTTGTCGTCGTTGTTGGTGATGGGCGTAGCAGCGCGTGCGTTCCAGTCATTTTTCAGTTCGGCAGTTGCGACTTTTAGTATGCGTATTGTTTCTTTTATCAGCGCAATTTCGTGCCCGACCATACCTGCGATGTAGTGTTTCCTTTTCCCCGGGTGGCGTCCACCTAAGTGAGCTTTAAACTATTTCGCAATATTTTCCAAAACTCTTTGAGTTACTATAAAATCTTATAACCCTCTATCAGTGTATTTTAGGGGAGGTGTGAGATGCTTTCCGCTACTTTTTCTGCATTGTTGTTAAATGAACAGTGCTATTACACAAGGATCATTCTCAAGCGTGAAAAATTATGTGTGTTGTCATTAACACGAAGACGAGGATGGTAATGAATATTGAGTAACATAAGATCTCTTGAGAGGTGGTGGCCAGCTTGTGGTTGAAAAAGTCGCCATCCTTTGTATGAAGCTTCTCGTGACACTTGACTTACCAGAGTCTTGGAGCGTACCCTCATCACCAGAAGCCGCAAGAATGAGGACTTCACATTTGAATGTTACAGGACAATCAGTGTGATCTCTCTTGCATGCATGTATTAATACTTAGCTGCTAGTACATATAAAGAGGGCGTGCTACGTGACTCCGTTGGGCAAACTGAGCTCCTTATTCTAGCTGTGGTAGCTAGGAGTTGCATTGACTAATGCTTCTAAGAATTGAAAAAAAAATCGTAGATCCCACGTACTGTGGAAATCGATGATAGCACGAATGAGGAAGGTTGATATGTCATTTTAAAATGAGCACAACGTCACAAGGTGGACGTAAGTTATGCCGTACATGACTTCCATTCCACGATTATCAGGTTTGAATGTGTCTTAACCTTTGTCGTCTGTTCACGTAACGTAATACCAAATTTCTTATATGTGAAGCTAGCAAAACGGCCGTGAGTGCGCTAGGAGCCCAGCGTGTAATCATGTCTCACATGACACACATGTCATCATTACCATGTTTAGCCATGTCATTTACTTTCGTCGTGTATTTCCGTCACGTGATACCAATTGAAGTATGACCACAGCCAGCGAAATGACGCTGACAGCGCTATGAGCGTAGCATGTAGTCATGTTTCACATAACACGCCTGTAATTATATCATGTTTGGACGTGTCACTAAACTTGGTCGTTGATTCAGCTCACGCAGGACCGAATTTTCTACATGTGAAGCTAGTCAAATGGTCGCGAGCACATCACGAGCGTACTATTGTGTCATATTTTTACAATACACTCATGTCAGGATTATCATCTTTGCATCAGTCATATACATTCGTCATCCATCGACGTCATGTAACGAAAAAATTGGTATATGTGAAGCTAGTGAAACGGCAGTGAGCATATCCTGAGCGTGCAACGTAGTAATGTTATTATATGGCGCGCATCTCATGATTATCATGCTTGATGATATGTGGGGTTTAAGGTCCCAAAACCACTATATGATTATGAGAGACGCCGTAGTGGAGGGCTCCGGAAATTTAGACCACCTGGGGTTCTTTAACGTGCACCCAAATCTGAGCACACGGGCCTACAACCTTTTCGCCTCCATCGGAAATGCAGCCGCCGCAGCCGGGATTTGAACCCGCGACCTGCGGGTCAGCAGCTGAGTACCTTAGCCACTAGACCACCGCGGCGGGGCATGATTATTATCATGCTTGCACCAGTCGTGTACATTCGTTATCTATTAACATCCCGTAAAACCTAATTTGGTATATGGGAAGCTGGTAAAACGATCGCCAGTGCACCATTAGCGTGGCTAGTAGTCATGATCAGTCACACCATAAAAATCATGACACGCGTGTCATGATTTTCATGTTAAGGTCTGTCACCTATGTTCGCTATGCAGTCATGTCATACTATAACAGTTTGCAAAATGTCATGTGCACAAAACAGCTGCAAGAGCAGCAAGACCATTAAATGTATATCATGAAAGTCATGACATGCCGTTTATAATTTTCATCATATCACTATTCAATTACGCTCGTCATACAGCCATATTATGGCATACAAATTTTGGTACCGATACCAATATCGAGAAGGCCAGGAGAGCGTAATTCATATATTGTTAGATAGATTGATAGATAGATAGATAGATAGATAGATAGATAGACAGACAGACAGACAGATAGATAGATAGATAGATAGATAGATAGATAGATAGATAGATAGATAGATAGATAGATAGATAGATAGATAGATAGATAGATAGATAGATAGACTCAAAGTTGCCGAACTTCGGTAAGAAATGTTTCGCGTTTAAAAAGACCAATAGAATTTATACAAAAAAGGCCATGTCTGTAGCGTAATTGTAGATCATTAGGGCAATCAGCTGACTTTTAAGGCATTAGAACTTATTTCTATTTATACAGAACTTACTGCACAACACAAATAATCCATAAATATTTCCGCTTTGCTGTTATTCCTTGAAAATTTGTTCGTTTAGATGGGTTGTTGCAGGTGAGAAAAAAACATGCTCAATTCATACAATCATTCGTCCTGTCATAATGAAAGTATCGTCACTGCAGGCTTTATACTTTCAGGTGGCTTGCCAAGGTATATTGTTCACTTCCAGTTCATAAATAATCGTATTCTACGTGCTGTCGCGTAGCATTTCAGCCAAGATGTCACAGCCAAAATTGGCGGTGGCTCAGAGTCCTTCAAAATACATACACAAAATTACCCTATAAAATGAGTGTGAAAAGAACCACCACAGTTAATTAGGTAATAGAGAATTTAGCGGGTTATAGGAACATTGTTAGGTCTGTCCCTACAAGCGCAAAGTTTATTCTATAAGAACTTCAAATCTTTAAGAGGCAAGCTTGGACGCCTCGTCAACGACGAAATTTTACCGCCGGTAGATTCAGCTTGTGGCATGGCTATTAGCAGCACTACTGCTGAAAAAAGCATCTCTTGATGAAGTTTCATGTCACGTCATCACAACAATAAGGCGAACCGAAATTTGTGACAATAAGGTGACACAATGAAACATGACCTGACATGATGACGTTATCACGTGACATCATCGGTTGGGTGAGGGTGCGAAGATCACGAAGACAGTGAAAATCACCTCAGAAGGAGAGAACTCTCGAAGTGGGGCAATAGATGATCGTAAAATCCACATAGAAAAAATAGATGACTTCCACCTTCGAGTCGTGCCTAACATATCGTTTTTTAGCATTTATGTCGCAAATGGTATACAACTGCATAAAAAACAAGCACCCTGCCCTGTGCCTGCCTTGGCTTCGTTGCCAGTTGGTTTGATTAGATTGGCTTGCTCGATTACTCAGGTAATGATCCAGGAATCGAGGATACTGAAGCAAACAGGGATAGAAAATTGGCAGCTCCGAAAATGTTACGCGGAATATATAAGTAAAGTTTCACAGTTTTGCAAGAGAATGTCAGTTTGCCATGCGTAACGAGGCACAAGAAGCGGTAGAAAAACAGATATACTTAAGATAGGCAGTAAGCGCATGTTCCTTCTATGAGACTTAAGTGACTAGACGAATCCGTTGAAGTGCAGTCAGTAGACTTTCTTCGACTATGAAGAGTAGTTTGACACTAATATTTTAGAAAAAAGTACATAACAGCTGCGTGTTACCGGTGCATACATACGTGGAGAGCATATAATGAGTGCACGCCCAGGCATCGTGCAGAATGTGGAAGTGGTTGCCAAGGTACGGTGCAGTGACCATTAAATGTTACGGTCTCGAATTCGCCTAGACTTGAAGAAAGAACGACAGAAGCTTGTACACAAGAAGCCAATCAATGAGCTAGCACTGGGAAGGAAAGTACAGAAATTCCGAGTCTCGTTTCAGAACAGGTACTCGGCTCTTATTGAGGAAGCCAGCCTTAGCGTAGATACAATGAATAATAATCTGACGAGTATCATTACGGAGTGTGCAGTGGAAGTTGGAGGCAGGGTAGTTAGACAGGACACTGGCAAGCTTTCCGAGGAAACGAAGAGTCTGATTAAGAAGTGTCAAATCATGAAAGTCTCAAGTACAACAGACAAAATATAACTGGCAGAGCTTTCAAAGTTGATTAATAGGCGTATGTATGTGCTGTAAGAAGGTATAACATGGAAAGAATTAAACACGCTCTGAAAAATGGAAGAAGCATCAAAGCAGTGAAGCGGAAACTTGGGACAGACAAGAATCGAATGTTTGCACTAAGGGACAAGGAAAGCAAAATATCCCCCAATATCGATAGGATAGTTCAAATAGCGAAGGAGTTTTACAGAGATCTGTAGAGTAGCCGGGAAAACCACGACCTTAATACTATAAGAACTAGCAGTAACCCAGATGATACCCCACCAGTAACGATAGATGTCAGAAAAGCTTTGGAGAGCAAGCAAAGAGGCAAAACTGCTGTTAAGGATCAGGTGACATCACATCTGCTGAAAGATAGAGGACAGATTGTGTTAAAAAATCTAGCCACCCTTTTTACGAGGTGTCTCCAGATGGGAAGGGTACCAGAGTCTTTGAAGAATGCTAACATCATCCTAATACACAAGGATGGAGATGACAAGGACTTGAAGAATGACAGGCCGATCAGCTTGCTCTCCGTAGTATGCAAGCTATTTACAAAAGTAATTGCTAACAGTTAAGGAAACATTAGGATTCAATCAACCAAAGGAACAAGCAGGATTTCAAACAGGCTACTGAACCATTGACCACATTCATACTATCAATCAGGTAATAGAAAAATGCTCAGAATACAGCCAACCATTATACATAGCCTTCATTGATTGCGAGAGGGCGTTTTATTCAGTAGAAATATCAGCAGTCACGCAGACACTGCGGAATCAGGGCGTCGATGAAGCACATGTAAACATCCTGGAAGAAATCTACAGGGGATCAACTGCTGTCATAGTGCTTCATAAAGAAGGCAACAGAATATCAGTCAAGAAGGGTGTGAGGCGCGGGGACAGAATCTCCCCAATGCTATTTACCGCGTGCTGTCAGGAGCTTTTCAGAGGCAGAGAATGGGAACAGTTAGGCATAAGAGTTAATGTAGAGTACCTTAATAACCTGCGCTTCGCCGATGACATTGCATTGCTGAGTAACTCAGGATATCAGTTGCAACTCATGATATCGGAGTTAGACAAGAAGAGCAGAAAAATGGGTCTTAAAATTTATCTGCAGAAAACGAAAGTAATGTACAACAACCTCGGAAAAGAGCAGTGCTTCGAGATAGGTAATAGTGCACTTCAATTTGAAAAATCTATGTCTATATAGGGCAGGTAATAACCGCGTATCATTTAACCATATGGTGTAGTAGCGCAAATTCGACAGGGATGAAGAGGACAAGAAAACACGACACTCGCTACTCGTTTTCTTGTCCTCTTCGTCCCTGTCGAATTTGCGCTACTACACCATATGGTTAAATGATGTCTCACCAACTAGCCCAGCTCTCAACCCTACTGAATAACCGCGTAGCCGAACCACGAGATTGAAGTAACTAGAAGAATAAGAATGGGGTGGAGCACAGTGGCAATCACTCTCGAATTATGACTGATAGATTGCCACTATCCCTCAAGAGGAAGGTATATAACAGTGTTATCTTGCCGGTACTTTTCTGCGGAGCAGAAACCTGGAGACTTACAAAGAGGGTTCAGCTTAAATTTAGGACGACGCAGCGAGCAATGGAAAGAAAAATGGTAGGTGTAACCTTAGGAGACAACAAGAGAGCAGAGTGGATTAGCAAAAAAACGGAGGTTAGGGGTATCATAGTTGAAATCAAGAAGAAGAAGTGGTCATGGGCCGGGCATATAGCGCGTAGATAGGATAACCGCTGGTCCCTAAGGGTAACTAACTGGATTCCCAGAGAAGGCAAGTGGGTTAGGGTGAAACAGAAGGTCAGGTGGGCAGATGAGATTAAGAAATTTGCGGGTATAAATTGGCAGCAGAAAGCACAGGACCGAGTTAACTGGCGGAACATGGGAGAGGCCTTTGTCCTGCTGTAAACGTAGTCTGGTTGACGACGACGACGACGACAATGATGATAATGATTATGATGATGATGATGATGACATACGTTGTTGAAACGTGAAGGCTCAGTAACAGGATTGAACTTATATAGAGAACGACGCAGCAAGCAACGGAGAAAACAGCTAGAAGTTTGTTTCTTGTTGCTAGCGTAGGCTTTTTATCCAATTCCTGTGTTCTGTAAGTCATCTCCATACAACTAGACTGGTTCCTCTGTTGAGGCTTCACCACAACATATGCTTCTTTTTCTGTTACAAGCAAACAATATATCGGACAGATTAAAGTCACTAGGTTCCATTCTACTGCTCGTTGAATGTTCTGGAATGTCGTACGAGAAGTGTATCCCGAAACATAAAACCACCATGTCCTGCCAGACGCTCAAGAGAAGCAACTATACAAAATAGGAAAGATATCTGGAACCAATAAAATCTACCGTTGCTTCGAGTACAAGATGGGCACCTTTGCAAGCTGCACCTATCTTTGGTTGCAACATGGAAATACCCGTTACTATTATCTATTACAAGTAATTTCGCGTGAACGTGTATGGGCGTCCAAGTCTGCAACAATGGATGAACTTTTTTGTTTATCTCATGAGCCGGAAATTCCGACAAGGCAAGTGAGAGCTCGTTGCGCAAATGATCCACTGTAGGAAAGCATTGGAGATAAAGGTGTTTACTGTCGCACCAGATAAGAAAAACCCAACATGGGACATTGTGCCTTATAGGCAAGCTCTTTTCCAGAAAAAGCATAAGTAGATTCAACCAGCCTGCTCAACCACTAGTTCAACGACCATCGCGTCCTTATTGTGGTGAGTTTCAATTCATTCTACTGAGAGCCAATTCTTTTATTCCACGGGAACATATAACTGCCATCCTAATACTAGTGCTTTATAGCATTTTTTCGTAAACTTCAACATTTGTAAGTAAAGAAAGCACTTCGATCGCCTATAGAAAATTGTATTCTGAATCTCGGGTATACACATTTTGTTAGAATCAACCTCTGCATTTCTGGTTTGTAGAGAAGCAACAGTAAAGAGATATTTTTTGATTGGTTGCACTGTTGTCTGTAATACTGTGCATACTGCATGCTTTCTCGCTCATTGACGAAAGTGCATTAAGCTTGTTTATATATCTAAATGGAAGAATTGTTTTTTTTGTACGATGATAGAAAATAGTAAGATTCTCCATTGTCTTGTGTAATGGTAACAGACATTTAATACAACTACCTTTACACCGACCGGTATGTGCTTATGCGAAATTAATTTCTGCATTTTCGTCTGCTAAGGCTTTGTCTAACCTTGCTCTTGCATTAATTCTGCAACCAAAACCAGCTATGAAGTCCTGCATGTAGATCACCTTGCTTTCGCTAGCTGCCATGGCCTGTAAGTTTTACCAGATTATCGATATGGCAGCTAGCACAAATTTACGTTAATGGCATGCTCTGATCAGATATAAGAGCAGTGATATTTACACTCATTTTAAATATCTCTAGATAGTTTGGAATTTGTATTCTCAGACAAACATATAGTGAAAATCGCAGTCCCTTTTGATGCCCCCATTTAGTTACGCAGCGTTTTTTGTGAGCGCAAGAGTATTTCAATGCCCGAGAAATACCACATGAAGTGCCAGAAGTGAATCATGCCCTACTTTGTCTTAATTGGTGGAGCCGCTGCACGTGCGTCTCAGTACGACGGAGTCCCAAAGTAAGGAGGCTCTATTCTCACTGCGATATCTTCAATAGACTACTTTCCTGCATTAAAGGTTTCAATACTTCATTCATCGCCAAAGCACGTAGCAAATGTGGTACGTGCTTATTATTAATAAAAATATTATTCATTCTGGTAACGAAAACAATATATTGGTGTCACGTCGATAGTGAAGCGTCGGAATGCACAGCTCTCAACACGTTAGTCAATGTGATCGGCTGGTCAGATCATATAGATTGTAAATGTGGTCACGCAAACAGCGTGGCACCTATAAGTGCCATGCCGGAATCGCATAGTTGACCAATGCATTATCATTGCAATAATATTGGAGATTTGCCTCAGAAGAGCCGCCATGAAAACAACGTTGTGACACGATGGGCTATCGTTTAGTGAGGTGCTCCTGATTAATTCTTAGCGCCAGAGGTGCTGTAGATGCCTCAGTAGTTTTTTATTTTTTAACTTCACAGATCATCTTTCCATCTCTGTTCATTTATTTTATATACCGCTCTGACTAAAATGCAGCCACCATGGTCAGGTGTTGAACACATACCTAAGCATTAGGAAAGTTGCATCTTACTCAGCTAAATAAAGAAACCTCTTTTTAAGTTTCCACACAAATAGATCCCTATTGCTTTAAATATACATTGCACAAGGAAATAGATTATAAATCTCTTACGTAACGTTTTTATCAAAGTCTTCATCGCGCATTTTAACTTCGAGGCTCGAAAGCTGAGATCAGTCATAGATGTACACTTTATGGTGAAGTACAGGGACAATGAAGAGAAGAAAGGCATAACACTCTTTACTTTTTCGTGTGTTCGTTCTCCGCTATGTAGCGCTGTTTCACTATACGGTGCAACGACCACAACCTATTTTTGTTTAAACTGGACTACACGGGCCTGTCTTAGCACCGTCCATTTTCAGATGCCTTGCGTTGCCAGATAGAAAACTCTACTCGCAAATTTCTTGGTTTATTGAGAATGCTTGCTATAAGAATGTCATATAAGCTCTCCTATTCTGAATATGCGTTGGGAACTCCAATGTAATGTCATTTTTCTGCCCTGCAGATTAAGCTACGGCCCAGTTGTATTTGCAGTCATTGCCTGAATTCTATTTCACTTGTTCAGATCATAAATGTGTGCCACATTGTGCTCATTTGAAACTAATGACATTATCATCTCATGTCCTTTTCATGGCTGATGAAGATGGCGCCTCAGTGTAAGTAGGAAACAATATCCGCACCAAAAGTGTAAGGTTTCTGTGAAATTGTGTATGCTGATGTTTTTATTGTTTCCCTCAGCGTCACAGAAGCTGCAGCACCACGGTTCATCATTTCCAAAGGTATTTTATATTATGACTCATTTATGCTTCAATATTTTATGTATTTGCACGTACGCTCTGAAATATCGTTTATGAAATCATATTTCCTATATAGCAAAACGTAGCAATTCTCACTGCATGAGACTTGATTCAGATAAATATATATCCAATAGCGTAAAACACTGAGAGCCTATGGTGTGTATTATTGTGGTATAGAATGTAGAAATTGTTTGTGTGGTAAATAAGTACACTTAGAATAAAGTATGTAAAATTGAGATTGTCTACGTTATTTCAGTGCCGCAAGGTGTGCAGATATTGAAGACAGTGAAGAGCTTTGCATTATTTTCACACAGTCAGCCGCAACTAGAGGAATCGGCCGCAGTCATGTGTATTAGTTCTACAGCTTTCACGGTCGCAGACGCTTACCTCAAGCAGTAGAGAATGATCAATTATTAGGCTACATCAGTTAAGCGATGGTCACATATTGCAATATTTTCTTGAACTGTTAACTGGAACAGAAGGTGTCAGTAGAACTCGAAACAGTTAAAAATGACTAAGGGATATCGCTGCTAACTATAATAAATAAGTTCGTTGGATCCATGCTGGGTGTGCTTGGTAAATACTGCATTGAGTTCATTTTTCCTGAGAACTATTATGTAGTACGAATCAGTTACGACGCGTAATTCCGCAACAACGTAATGAAATCAGAATTCAATGTACACAATTCGAGAAACTTGGAATATTGGCGACAAAGAAACTTGCTTCAACTGTCGCAACGGACTTCTAGAATTGGTAAGAGATTAAGCCAGAAAAGTGATGAATGTTGGACAAGTAACACCGCGAGAAGCAAAAAAATATTTGATATACGTTACTTCATAATAAAGCGTAGCATATGCTTTTCTACAATACGTTTCTGACGACAACCACGTTGACAAAACGCTTCATTTTTTCCCATAGAAATGGAAGCTGAAGTTGTGAAGGAAGCTGGAAAAAGCCTTGAGACACTCGGCAGAATTTTGCAAGGCAAGGACGTGCCTGCAACTCAAGAAACGCAGGATGAAGTAGCCCAAGTCATGCGCGCTCTTTCTTCCGATGAGGCACTTAGTGACGACGCTGCTGAGTACATCTGGCCCATCATTGCTCGCGGTGTTGTTCAAGGAGGCGTTGCCCATGGAGTCCACAAATGGCTTAACAGGAGAGGATAGATGTCATATACTCCACTGATACTTTAGTATTCGGTGGTTCGTCACTCGCTTGGCAAAAAACTTCTCCTGCCAACTACTGGATTGATACGATTTGTCTCAGGACCTCCAACTATTTAGAAATCTGAATCAATTAAAGTTTGATTTGAGTGAAATATTTCACTTCATTTCTCAATTTTCTGTTACTCTTTGGGAACGAAAGCTGCTAATTTGCCAGCACGAGTTCCTTTGCATTTACAGCGACTCGATTCTAGCTCGGCCTAACGTGTTATGATCCAAAGTCATCGTCATCACGAACCAGGTGCTCTTTGTGTCATCGTCTTCTTTTTCTACTTTGCTTCCAGATTACTTGCACCGATATTTCTGGCGTATAGCTAGGGGGAAGCACCAAGTGATGGAAATGTGAGGCAGGGAGTAGGAAAATGAAAGAGAGAAACAGAAGAGCAGAAAGAACGATGTTATGAAGAAAAAGAAAATCTGGGCGTGAAAATTTCTCATGTGGCGGTGGAATGCAAACGCGCGTAGACACGATCTCAAAGCTAGTGTCTTCACCTTGCGGCAGCTAGACACGCTGTCAGACACCTTGTATAGTACATATAAGAAATTCCTTATAGCGTAATATGCAAATAATAAGACAGCGGGACAACAAAACTCTCACAAATAAAGAACGTAGAGCCACAGAAAGAGAAATAAACGTTGATAAATTTAGAAAGAGCAATAGAGCGAGAAACAGTGAAATACATAAAGAACGCAAAAACTATAGAATGCGAAAGAAAAAGGCAGTAGTGTAAATAAATAGAGGCTAAGTTGTAAAAAATGCAAAAAGAAAAAACACGTATAAATGTCTTCAGGCATCTAAATAATTCTGCCGACCTTAATAATAAATACAGGTAATTGAGAAAACAGTTTGCTCAGTGAGTGGCAATGAGTCCCGCTTCATTGCGCTGAGCTTTAAGAGACTAGAAGTGAAGTTTCGCCCCGCAATGGTAGTCTAGTGGCTAAGGTACTCGGCTGCTGACCCGCAGGTCACGGGATCTAATCCCGGCTGCGGCGACTGCGTTTGCGATGGAGGCGGAAATGTTGTAGGCCACTGTGCTCAAATATTGGTGTACTTTATAGAATCTCAGGTGGTTAAAATTTCTGGAGCCCTCCACCTTGGCGTCTCTCATAATTTTATGGCGGTTTTTGGACGTTAAACTCCACATATCAATAAAAAAAAGTAAACTTCCCGCGTTTTTTCTATAGAGGCAACCGCAAAATACTTACAAATTATTGTAAGGCGGGATGATCTATGTAAATGACACATGCAAACTTGATAATCACGACATGCGTGTCATGTAACAACATGACTACATGCCACGCTGATGATGCCCTTGCGGCCGTTTTGATAGCTTCTCATATGTCAAATTCTGTATCACGTGACGCCAATGGATCACGAAGGTATGTGACTGGTGAAAACCTAATAATCATGAGATGCGTGTCATGTGAGCACATGACCACATGCCACAGTCAAAGCGCCAATACATTTTGACGTCACGCGGTGTGCATGCTCGCCGGCGTTCATTTCATCGCGTCACGCCAACGTTGCCACGCGAGGCACCGTCCTGCTATATAGACAAATTCCATCGGACTTACGTCACGAAAATGTGGTGGCGCTGTCTTGGTAGGCAAAATACGCTCTGCCTAACCGCATTTTCTGCTGGGTTTTCAATGGTGCATGCGGTGTTCTCAGTTAAACCACGAGGAAAAAAAGTATGCCGACGAGCTGCGTCACCTTTCCATGTGAGTCGCGTCTCACAACTTTGTTTTGTTTGTTGGCACACAGTGCAGCCCTCAGCGCTTATGGTTTCCACAAAGCTTATGGCGTCTCACAACGTCGTTTTGTTGGCACACATCGCAACCCTCAGCGCCTATTTCGGAAGTTACGTGCGAATGTAGTTATAATTTTACACTTAATGTTAACGTCGTCCTAATTGTGTTTACAAACATGGAATAGATCTATACTCGCATGCGCGCGCCTCGCTGCGTAACTTTGACGCGTGCGCGTTTCTGAGCGTCCGGCGCCCCTCCGTCACGAAAGGAGGAATACCCAGTGTTGTCTCGGTAAAGCATCGGAGCGAAATGAAGCATGTCGCATTTCACGCTGGCTGCCATCGGGCCGCACCTACGGACGCTGGTCGCGCCTGCCGTCAGACTATAGAGCGCTCGCGGTTTGCGAAGGTGGCGTCGCTGTGCCCAGCGTGCGCGAGCGTCAATGCTACATTGCAGTATATTGGGCTCATCATAATGCACTTGGAGCCGTTTTGTTAGCTCCACATATACTAAATTCCATGCTACGTGATGTTAATTGATGACAAATTATATGACTGGTGCGAATATTATAATCCTGACACGCCTGTCATGTAAGTACATGACAACATACCTTGCTCATAGCGTGCTCGTGGTCGTTTTGCTAGCTCTATATATACTAAATTTAGTATCACGTGACGTGAATAGATGACAGAGGTAAACGACACATTCAAACATGATAATTTATTTATTTATTTGATTTGCATACATAGATACACAAGGACACAGAGGAAAGAGGGAGAGAGCAAGCTGCCTACTGCCACGTGGAGGGGTACAACGCCTGCTCACTCTCTCGGGAGGAGGAAAAGAACAGAGGAAACAAAAAATTAGAGGGAAGATAGAGGAAAGAAGATGAGTTAGCAAAAAATGACGAGGACTTTCAAGAGCATGAGTGAAAAGACATAAATAAAAATAATAGTAATAAATAAAAAACATCGTCTATAAACGGGTGGTCAGGTCTGTTTGGTTCACAAATGTAAAGAGCGCTCGGTGGGCCTGGTCGCGTCGGGAAGCACTACCACTCGGAAAGAGGTAGTCGTCTATGGTCACGCACTTAAGTCCTAGGCATTTATATTCCTTAATCAGTAAAGACCGCTGCGTATGAAATGTGGGACAGTGCACTACGAGACGCTCAAATGTTTCGTAGGAGCCACAAGCTGCGCACAACGGACTGTCCACACGGTCTTGACGGTATAATCGTTCACGCACCAGCACAGAGCCCACTCTTAGTTTGTACAACAGCACTGGGGAACTGCGAGGCAAGTCACGGCCACGAACACGGGAAGGAACGATTCATTCGCCACACGCTGGTCTGGGTGCTGTTCTAGGAGATAATGGCGTATAAGCAGACTAGCGTTGTCTATCGTACATAGATTTCCCGGACAGTCACAGCCATTATGGTTGCATGATGAAGCAAGGCGATCCGCTTCTTCATTTCCCGCAATGCCCACATGCGAAGGTACCCACTGTGCAGCTAGGCATACCCCACGTCACAAAATATTGTTGATGGATTCCATGATGCTGCTTAGATTAGGGCTGCCGGTCTCCTTGCTGGTGAGCCGGCTAAGGGCACCACGAGAGTCGGTGAGGATGACAACCTTCGATGCTGGTAAACCTTCTTGTACGTACTTACGGGCGACATCAATCGCTGCTAGCTCTGCCGTCACCGACGATCCAGGGTGCGGTATTTTAAACAACCGCCTGATATCGGTTGATCGGCAGAAGAAAGCTGCAGAAGCACTCAGGCCATCGCTGCGTACAAAAGCATCCGTAAATAGTTTTGCATAGTCTTCGAAGTTTTCAAGTAGGTGTGAATGGGCTAATTGATATAGTTCCGAACCAGGTTGGTAACACCTTTTGCGTATTTCGAGAATTGACAGATGGGTAGGGAAGGCACATGGGCTGTGCTCTGTCGATATTGGCAACTCAATAGTTTCGCTGGAATTGCCAGTAATGTCATTGAACAAAGCCGCCATTCTACTCATCTGAGAAAGTGGGTGCTGTAACAGTCTGTTAAGGAGTGTTTTGTCATGTGAAGCTTGGTTCAGACGCTCAATATGATGTAGCGCTCTCTCTTCAGCTTGCAGCTTTAGCGGCAACCGGTGTGCTTCAGTCAGTAGTGGGATAGATTTTGCCTCACGAGGTAAGTTAAACAGTACTCGGTGGGCAACACGATGAACCAGTTTATGCTGAGACATGAAAGCAGGCGGTACATTCGCGACTGACACGGCATGCATCACGCAAGAGAGTGCAGCTGATGGGTAAACCTGTAGTGCCATCTTCAGATCAATGTCATCATCTTTCGCTGTCAAGGCGGCTACATACTTGAACAAGGACCGCAATTTTCGCCTCACAGTTTTAACAGCAGGGCACCAAGAAAGGCGATCATCGATGATTACACCAAGGTAGCGATTTTGGTGTACCGTCTGTAGTGTGTCTCCAAGGTAAAGCCAGGCTAAGGCTTTGACGAGTGCGTTGCCTTGGATGATACGTGATCGCGGCTGACTTCGAAGGTGAAACCTGCAGACCAACTTTCACCAAGTATCCTGAAGTTGCATTCAGAGCTCGCTGCAATATACCACGATGATGTGGACCATTGAGTGACGGACCACAGACCTAGAGTATGATGTCATCAGCATAAATCACTATGCCTATTGGAAAGTCACATTCTTGCAGTAATCAGCCTGGAAATCCAGCAAGTACGCTTTTAAAGAGAAGTGGTGACAAGAAGCTGCCTTGCGGGACGCCACAGTTAACAGCACGAGGTTCACTCTATACTTCTCCAATCCGCATTTTCATTCTGCGCTCTGATAGAAAATCGCGAAGAATTATTAATAAACGACCTGAAAATCCTCCATTCATCAGTGCACATTTAATCGCCTCATGTGGTACCTAGTCAAACGCTGGCTGCAGGTCAAGAAACGGAACACACGGTGAATGTCTGTTTGCACGAGCAGATTCAAGCGCTGATACAAGATCTGCTATACTGTCGAGAGCTGAACAGTGGCGAACAAATCCACTCATGACATCAGGAAAGAAAGTGAGCTCCTGTAATCTGGCGTCCAGGCGAAACAGCACCACACGTTCTATCAGCTTCCTAATATTAAGAATTATTGATAATGGCCGGTATGATTTCAGGTGTCATGCAGGGCGACCAGGCTTTAAAATTGGCTTCACCACAGACAATTTCCATTCAGCGAGAATCGGACTCGTTTGCCGCACTTTGTTGTATTCGTCCAGGATACATTGATGAAAGACCTCATCAACATTTCGCAAGGCTTGGTACGTAACACCATCGTCACCTGGGGCAATGTGACGATAACAGAGGCTAAGTGCATGACGCAGTCGGCTAGGGTGAATTCTACCACATCTATCTCGCATGGAGGTCCAAATAAAGTTGTTACTGAACGATGACTGCCGTTTTCTCTTGACACAGGACAGGTGAAATTGTTAGCAAAATCTTTCGCAAGAATTTTCGAAGACCGTCCCGTCGTGATGCACAATGTTGTAGTTGGGTTCTTGCAGATCTTAGGTGTTCGGAGAGCCTTCTATTTGCGCCATACATTCCCAAAACAACTCGCCATATGCTACGAGCTACACAATGCGGCCCAGCTTCTTCGATAAAGGTTTTTTTGCGCCGCCTAATGGCTGCATTTAAGCGGTTATAAAGTGTCCAATCAGACCTTTTTTAGGACGCTGTGCCCTTTAATAAGCACGTCGTCGACAAGCACGTAGTCTCAAGAGCTTTACGTCAGGGTTTGGATTGTCTATGCTTCGCAGTCGTCGTACTGTAGCTTGCTGCAGATATTCAATCACTAGTGTGAACAGGGTATTGTGTGATGGCGCCCCTGCAATCAGCTGACGGAACTTGTTCCAATTTGTCAGTGTGTAGGCAGCACTCTCGCTGCTAGCAGAATTCTCTGGAACCAGCCAAATGGGCAGATGATCTGTACCCCATGGATCAGCTCTGCTTGACAAAGTAAGACGCACATATCTCGTTGATATTTATTTATTTATACAAATACCCTAAGGGCCCAAAGAGGGCATTACATAGGGGGGGATGCAAGTGAGTTTACAAAAACGAGGTGTGTACATATAATGGTAAAAAATGCACACAAAAACCATGAAATACTTTAGGTGACATTATAAAAATAGAGCACAATGCGAAGTGGTAACGAGAAAGTTTGGGACAAAAATACACAAGGCAAATACAACAGTAGTGACAAGTTCACAAGATATGCGAATATATTGGGCTAAGGAGGGTTTCCATCGAAAAACACTGTTAGAGCAGCTTGAAATAGAGTTGATTCTGTAAGCGACACTAGAGATGAGGGCAAGGAATTCCATTCTGTAATTGATAACACTAGCGGCGAATTTTGATACAAGTTCGTTCGTGCAAATATTGGTTTTATTTTATGAACATGGTCTCGCCGAGTAGATACATTGGGAGCAGGCAGAAGGTTAGCTCGAGCAAATGTGGAGTTTCCATGATGAAGATTATGAAAAAACACCAGACGTGCAAATTTTCTGCGTGAGCCAAGACTGACAAGATTTAGCCTTTTCTTCAAGGCAGATACACTTACGTAGTGAGAATATGAAGACATGATAAATCGGGCTGCTTTATTTTGAACTGATTCGAGTAGATTGGACAAGTAAGCGTGATGAGGGTGCCAAATTATAGAGGCATATTCCAAAGAAGGCCTTATGAGTGAGATATACGCACGAAGCCTCGTATCAGTGTTTGCGACATGTAGGCGTCGTTTAAGGTATCCTAGTTTTTTGCATGCTTTGGAGGTGACGTGTTCAATGTGCGCATTCCAGTTTAAGTTTGACGTAAAAAGTACACCAAGGTATTTAATCGAGGATACTGAGCCAATGTTAGCACCACGTATTTTATATTGATTAGCGTTCTGGCGAATAGTTGAAGCGAATTGCACGTGTTTAGTCTTTGAAATATTGATTTCCATTTGCCATATGTTGCACCATTCTGTTAGCCTATTTAGGTCTAATTGTAGAGAAATGACGTCACTGTTGCTGGTTATGGGTTTGTAAATGACGCAATCGTCTGCGAAAAGGCGTATTTGAGATGCGAGATTAACGGCTATGTCATTTATGTATATCAAAAATAATAATGGGCCAAGGACGGAGCCTTGGGGAACTCCCGAGATGACGTCAGCACGGGTAGAAAAGCAATCTTGCAAACTGATTACCTGAAATCTATTACTAAGGAATTCTTCAATCCATCGCGTACAGTTGTAATCAAGTTGTAAATTTCTGATTTTAAGTTTGAGGCGATTGTGAGGCACGCGATCAAATGCTTTAGAAAAGTCAATGAAGATGGCGTCTATGTAAAGTTGATTGTGTATTGAAGTGTGAATATCTGTGACGAGTTCGAACAGTTGAGTTTGACATGAGCGATGTTGACGGAATCCATGTTGGTTATCAAGAAGCAAGTTGTTTTGGTTGAGGTAAGTTATAATGTGGGTATACAAAACATGCTCAAGCAGTTTGCAGGAGATGCATGTTAGAGAAATTGGTCTGTAGTTGGTGGGATCTGTGGAGTCACCTGATTTAAAAACTGGAATCACTAAGGCAGATTTCCAATCTTCTGGTACGCATCCTGTATCCAGCGATTGTTGAAATATTAAAGATAGCAATAAAGACGAGTATTGGGACGTAAATTTTAGAAGTTTGGCGCTTATACCATCCGGACCGGGGCTGGTTTTATTAGGGAGCCTGTCAATGGCACGAGATATGCCATTTTGTGATATTACGATGGGCAAGAAAGGGTACTGGATGAGCGGTTGATGAGATATATGAGCATCATGAAGTGCGTGTTCCCTAGTAAAAACGTCGGAAAAACATTTACGAAACTTGTTTGCGCTATCTATAATGCTCAAAGTCACGCCATTTTCAGTAAGTAAGGGAGCTGCATGATTATGTTTGGGGTTTACAACTTGCCAAAACTTTTTTGGGTCAGTTTTCAGCATATTTGGAAGGATAGAGTTGAAGAATTCGTTTTTGGCGTTAGCAATAGCTGTTTCTGTAAGACGTGATATGTTCTTGTAGTTTTCCCAGTCTGCTTGAGTCTTTGTCCGAGAAAACTTTCTGAAAGCTCTTTTTTTCTTGTTTATGCATTTTTTTACATCGTGGTTAAACCAGGGGTCGTTCGGCCTTGAGGTGATGGTTATCTTAGGTATACAGTTAGCTTCAACTTCCTTCAGTCTGTCTCGAAACAAACACCAATTGTCATTTGCAGATCTATTTTGGAATTCATTTGAAAAGTCTGCGGCAAATGGTGCTAAAATGGCCATCATTTTTTCAGTATTAGCGCGAGCGTAACTGAGAATACACTTCTTCATTTTCTTTTGTACGGTGGATTTCAGTGCAAACGAGCAGTGAACGACATTATGGTCACTTATTGGATCAAGCACTCGGACTTCACTGAATTCAGGATGATTTGTCAAGATTAAGTCTAAGATATGATTGCCTCGTGTTGGTTTTTGTACAACTTGAGATAAATGATGAAAAAGCAGAGTATGCAAGAAATTAACACATTCAGATCTATTGCTGTTTTCTTTCAGAGAAGAGTTTGACCAGTCGATATAAGGGTAGTTAAAGTCTCCCCCTACTATCAAAATGCATTTCGGATATTGAGAAAAAATATGTTCAATGGCGGTATTAAATAAGTGTACAAAGTCTGACCGATTGTCAGGCGGGCGATAGCATGCAACAATCACACACTGCGCATGACCAATACGCGCGGTAATCGCAACTAGTTCTAGGGGAGTATCGACAATCAAAAGTGAAGGATTATAATCTCCTCTGATAGCAATGATAACTCCGCCTCCTCGAGAATTTTCCCTGTCTTTGCGAAATATCTTAAAAGACGGGTGCAGAGCTAGTTCACTGTCCGCGACGTCGCTGGATAGCCAGGTTTCAGTACCAATTATAACATCAGCAGAGCAAGTATGCATCAGTGCCTTTAAACTGTCTAGTTTGTGATACAGGCTGCGGAAGTTGGCCAAAAGTAACGAGACAGTATTTGAAGATACAGCTTTGGATTTTTCTGCAAGTTTTTGTCAAGTACGCGATGACTGGTTGCGTGTAGGAACTTCTACGATGTTATCTTTGACAGGGTCATATCGGTAGATGGAGCCTTTCAAGTGCAGAGAGTTATAACGTATAGAAAATGGTTCTGTTCCTTCACGATTACTCCTGGCATATTCACGCAATTTTCTGCGAGCCAACTGAACTTTGGGAGAAAAATCTTCTTCTATCCATACCTTCGGGAAATCGAGGTTTTTCAGTTTGGGGGCGTTCCGTAAAACTTCTGTTTTGGTTTTGAAATTGAGGAACTTAATGATGATAGGCCTATGAAAGCCAGGACGGCGCTGACCAATACGATGAGCGCGTTCGATGTCGCCAACGTTAATCTTCAAGTGGGTAGAACAGAAATCTTTCACGATGGTTTCGGATTCGGCATATCCCTCCTGACCATTTTCAGGTATGCCTTTAATTATTAGGTTGTTACGCCTCATTCTGTTACTGATATCGTCTACGACATCAATGAGCTCATCATTAGTTTTTCTTATGTTAGCCTTAACTTCATGAACGGATGTCCTGACTGCGTCAAAGTGATCCTGTATTTCTTGTACACTACTAATTTTGCTTTCAATAGCGGTGATCCGGGTGTTTAGATTAGCAACTTGTTCTTTCACATCGTTTATGTCTGTCGCGACTTCTTCACGAAACTCCCTAAGGAAGACTAGGACGTCGTCAATCTTGGGACCTGGATTGGTTTCAACGTCTCCCGCTTGGAGCAGTAGCAAGGCGAAGCATACTGATAGTAATCCTAGCGAAGGTCTAGGGCAAAGAGCGAGGATGAAGTGCGAACTGTCACTGAAGGGAACGACACTGCTGTACCGGGGCTTATGGCGCACAGAGAACAGACCAATGCGTGCCCGGTGAGTGCACAGATCAACACCCATTTGAACAACAATCAAAGTACAGGAAGGGGGATAAGCAGCCACAAACAATTGCACTTAGCTAAGTCACAATAACAAGCACAAAATTCCTACCTATGATAGAAAAGTGCACAACTTAGCACATGCTGCGTGTGGCCGCAAATCCCGATGAATTCCCGTTGAGGCGATGCTTTTATAGGCGTAGGTGGCACTGTTTCTGATGGCGCAGGCGCAGACTCCGTGAGGTTATCTCCGCAGTCAGCAGGTTCTTTACGTCATGCAGATGCGCGGAAGAAGTTGATGACGGACGGCCAGGCAGCGTACAGCGGCAAGCACGAGTCAACCTATGATAGAAAAGTGCACAACTTAGCACATGCTGCGTGTGGCCGCAAATCCCGATGAATTCCCGTTGAGGCGATGCTTTTATAGGCGTAGGTGGCACTGTTTCTGATGGCGCAGGCGCAGACTCCGTGAGGTTATCTCCGCAGTCAGCAGGTTCTTTACGTCATGCAGATGCGCGGAAGAAGTTGATGACGGACGGCCAGGCAGCGTACAGCGGCAAGCACGAGTCAACCTATGATAGAAAAGTGCACAACTTAGCACATGCTGCGTGTGGCCGCAAATCCCCTGCTGCGTGTGGCCGCAAATCCCCAATACAATATGGCAAGATCAATGGTGGATTGTTCCTTTCTTGTGCCGACAAATGTGGATGAGCCGTAATTAAGGGTCTGCAGATGATGTTTAACAATACGCTCGTTGATTTACACTCCACGGTTGTCTTGTGGGTGACAACACCATCGAAGATCATGGGCATTAAACTCTTTACACAATATAAATGAAGAGCCACACCGAGATAGCAAGCACTCCAGCAATGTGATGTCCGAAGATCGCGTTGGCCGAAAATATATGCTTTCTACAGTCGTAGTTGTGTTCCCTAGAATAATAGCAACTGCTACACATTCAAAGCCGGCGTCGCAGAGGTCACTTGCGTCAATCACATTCGATAGAACATCGGATTGGATGTACAGTGACGCTTTCAAAGCATTTCGTAGATGCGTGGTGTCTGTACAAAGGTAAGATGCACACGCCATCACCAAGCATTGGGGATTGCTGTGAACGCCTACGTAACCCGGAAACCTGAGCTCGTCATTTTCCACATTAGCTTCTTGCAGTGCCATGATATCCGGTGGATTCTTCATTGCAAGGAGCCTAAGAACGAGATCATATTGGTGTGGTCGTAGAGATCTGATGTTCCATTGCAGCACATAGGGACAGGGTTTGCGATGAGTTTTCATGTTGCTTTTAGTGAAGGCTGTCAAGAATTGGAACCAGAGCTCCCAAGAGCTGTCGTGCGGCTAATGCTGCTGGCGTTTGACGACCGGCTATGAGAGATCTGACGACGATAACAAGCATCTTAAGCATGGTTACAAGTTGGGCGTCATCGTTGGCTGGCATCGTTTCTGGTGCCCTGTTTACAGTATTTTCTACTGCAGACATGGCCTTGGCGAAAGCTGGTTCCCAGTTTTTATGAGGCATGTCCTTTGAGGAGGTTGTGTCTGACGGCTTTGATGGAAGTGCCGGCCAAGACGTTGCTGAAATGCTGGAATTGAGCCTCCCTCCTTTGCTTCGATTTGCTCTGACTGTACTATTCTTCGGACGTACAGGTGTGTTTTCAGTTGTGCCGTCGCCGGCTACTTGACGAGTGCTATGGCTAGGCGTCTTTTCTCATGATGCTATCTTTTAAGCTTTCTCTTTCACGACCTTCCATTTTTCTTTAGCTTGAAACATTCTATGCCCATTGCTAAGGTTTCACCACTACAGTAAGGGCAGCGAGATGTTACACTGTCACAAAATTTTACGTTGTGATTCGCGCCACGTTTAGCACAGACCACAACACTTGTGCAGAAACCCTGTAAATGTTCAAGGTTGAGACATTTGCGGCATTGTAGAGGCTTTTGTATTAAAGGTCGGACCGGGTACTGCACTAGTCCGGCCTCTATGCGACTTGGTAGCTTTTAGCACCGAAAAAGAATCTTCACACACTTTGAAGAGCCAAGCCTTCGAACGCTGATGACTGTGCGTGGTGGCGTGCAAATTATCATACTTTCAAAAACGTCGTTTGAAAGTTCCAGGTCTACATCCAATATAACCCCAGCTGTTACACTAGCGCCCTGTGGAACAAAAGCCCGCACGTTGACGTTGCATATCCTAGATAGACCTAGCAGGGCTTGCACCATCTTCTCATGTGTTGTGTCTATGGCAATGGTACTTTCCTGGGATTCACTCGAACTTCTTGAATCAGACAAGGGGCAAGTTTGAAGACAAAGTCATGAAGCTTCTGTTTGGAGAGAGCATTCAGGCTTACCATGACGTCGACGGGCACATAAGGAACTGTCGTAGTCACAATGCTGTTGTGTATTACAGTCTCTTCACTTGAGGACGATGCCACTGACTTCCGTCTTGGCTGTCGATGCTTAATAGGTAGAAACCCATCCGAGTCATCCGACGTAGCATCAAACTCGGAATCAGCAGCTTCCGATATCACTGAAGAGCTGAGCCAATTCCTTGCAGTGACAGGTCTACCCATGCCACTAGGCAGATCCACTACCACCCATAGCGAGACTTGCAGGGAGGATCCCCCCAGCAGAGCGGATATCTTGAGGACGAGTATAGACATTGCTAGGTGGCAAAGATGTGTGATGACACTCATAAAACAGAAAAAAAATCACCAGCCAAGGAAACTGCCAACCTGACAATAACACTTCGCCGTCGTCTGCCCTCATGACACGGAAGTCATGCACTCTAAGCCGAAAACGGCCGAAATGAGAGCAATGGCTGTTTTACGTTCTTCAGATCAACTGTTACTCCCCGAAAGAACAAAGCGGAACAAGATGACCGACATGTTCATAAACGGGGGAGCAACTGCAGTAGTTTTAAGGTTTTAAAGAAGCAACGGAAGGAGGAACCGCTGTTAATGCTCTCGTCACGCAACGGTTACTTCCCGCACACAAATATGCATGCCAACCACATTGATACCCATGGGCCAGATTATTATTTGTTCTGTGTGCCAAACTTCATCAAACCAAAACAGTGATTTATTTAAGCATCCACAGATAATAAAATATTAGCGTTGGCTGAACACAGAAGGCCTGAGAGTACAGCTACGCAAGTGCCTAACACACGCAGCAGCAGCAGCATAGAGAGTTGGCACGTCAAAGCGGACCAAACGCCGAAACACGTGCAAAAGGACGATATTAAAGAAAAGCCTAGACACGGCGTTCATCTGCTAGGGAAGGGCGGGAAAGCCGATCAAGCAACAAAACACGTGCAAAAGGAGCCCCCCGCCTCCCTTAAAAATATATATAGGAGAAAAAAAATTGGCCCGAGTCTACATGTTACACTGTAAATGTCGTCGAAAGACGATAATCTTGCGCCTGGAGAGAGTGAACAAAACGTTTATTTGATGTTCTGCGCAAGGAAATCGGTGGATGGCAATCTGAAGGCGCTGCGTTAGAGTGCCTCGAGCGTGTAACAGAGGCGAACAAGTGCATCTGTACACGTTAAACACGAGCGTCGTCTGGCAGTTATCTTCGAAAACGAAGGCATGCGTGACCACGGAGAAAGATGCGCGCCAGTCACGAAGGTGGTAAGGTGCAGAATGGAAAGTGACGGGCAAGTGCCACCACCGTGCCGTCGTAGCAAAGCGTTGGAAACACCTTCTTGAGCATCGCGTTGCACTGTCAGCGCAGCGCGTTAAACGCTACAGTCCTCAGAGTATTTTGTGTGTGTCCTCTTCTGGTATTAAGGCAGACATACAAAACATAGTCATGTTGTTGTGGCACCTCACATATGCGCAATATTTGCTTTTTAATCGAGAATTGCACAACTATGAACGCTAAACCTTAAGCAAAATTGGTGGGTGCAGCGGATGAGGTTGGCCATTCGGTGTCGTTTGAGGTATCGTTATGGCAGACAAACAGACAATAGTATAGACAGACAGACCAAATTTTTTTCCGTCGAAGGTCCCCAAGAAAGACAATTGTCTTTGTAAAAGCTGACCCAGGTGCACCTTTCATCAGCCGTAAAACTTAGTAGGACGCTTCAACGTGCAGTTTGAGTGCAGAATGGCTAATCTGCGCCATCTGCGCCCGCATGACATGTGTAGCGCTAGTATAGCGAGCGATGTAATTTACAAAGTGATCATTCTTTAGTGCTTATGTTTACTAGCAATAAATAAAAATCAAACTAAATTTTTTATAAATAATTATGAGTTTAGGTATACGTAAGTTTTTTTTATAAGTGTATTAGGAGAACACACTGAAATCATTGTGCTGGCGACTGTGCTGCCCCTGTTCGACGTTTTTTTTTTTGGTGCAACTAGGTTCCCGTTCGCACTACTCATATTCATATGGTTTGTGGTCGGCAAGCACATGGATATTCGAGCTTATGAGCCATGTTTTAATCATGCATGTGAGTCACAGACTTGCGTTTCTACTTATTCGTGATGATGTATATTTATCTTTAGAGAGCGCAATGTTGTTGTGGATTTTGCTGCTGGATGGAACAAACAAAACGCAAACACGTCTTCAGGTATCTGCAAACCTGTTTGTTCGTTAGACAAAAGACTGCGTATGCATCAGCTTGCAGGTAAGTGGCATTTACAGCAACAATTAATGGTCTTATAGTGTGGGTAATTGCAGTCTAACATTGGTTGGGGCGTCTTCAACCCCAAATTTATGCTTGTTCACAGCTTGGGAAAAATGTTGAGCTCTCGAACAGCTGGCTCATTGATTTTCTCTGAAGACATTGTTGAGTGGTTGCGCTATCAAAAGAGAAATTATTTGCTCTTGCTTATTCACCGTATCCATTGCTGGCCGTATCGGGCTAGATTACCTCTTATTACCGCCTGCATACCCTCTTGCTGCCTCTGTCACCACTGCAGTGCCAGTGTACTTTTGCTGTTAAAAGTACCTTTCCGCAAGAATACCCAGTTCAAAAAAAAAAACATTGGGGCGGGGTTGTAGCTGCCTTCATGCAGGTACTTGTCTATCATTGGCTTCATGTAACGTTAACAGCTCGGTGTCGAGTCTTTCAGTCGCATTTTTAGAGCTGTAGAGTGTTTGTAGAGCAATAAGTAAACAAATTAATTTCGCATCACTTCACTGGTATAGCCAGGTCGTGCCACACGGGTTGTTTTTAGGCCTGGCATAGGGAGCCCAATATGACGACCGTATTTGCTTGCCGGCCTCCAATTCAAATAAGTGAACGCCCCCCCCCCCCCCTCCCCGCATGCCTCCAAAAAACTCTGCCTACATATCTGCGTCACTTGCTTCACCTCTACGCTGATCGTCTTATTTTATAAGCACATCGTCACATTAGCACCTTGCATATGGACAGAACAATAGAAGGAGAAATGACCCAAATCTTTCGGATTTTTCATGTGATGCAAAATCTTTGCAAAACTGAATATTGTGAAAGACAATCATAAATGCTGTAGGTTCATGTTAGCGTTGTCATTATTTTGCATCATGGAATCTGTATGCGTTGTGAAAACTTGGCACGCCGTTTAGGTCACATTTTGACGTCAATATCAATCGACTAAAAGTTCGACAACCTCAATAACGCCGTTTGTGATTTGCCGCATGCACATAATTAGGCTGATTCTGAATTGGCTGTTCTTAACCAGACTTGACTGCTACCAAATAAAACAATATTTGATGCATGCCCTTTATACTTTTTCTTTAGGTGTATGACACAAATTTGGTCACACTGCATAAAATGATGCCCCCAATGATGCTAAAGTACAGAACCCAAGTGAATTTCGGTAAGTGTAGATGTTTGTACTACGCATATGAAAGCATCGCTTTTTGGGGGCGAACTGCGCATGTGTTTGGCCAGCGAATAGTGCATCATGCCAAATGGTTACACTACCACTCCCAATTTAACATGACTCCGCTGGCCCCTGTGTGTGCTTACACTGTTACTGTAAAATAAAATATTTATGTTTTTATTGCAGAGATTGCTGTTTGTACAAGAAAGCCAACTGCCAAGATTTGTTTACGCTGGTGCTACTAAAAGTACGTTTTCTCTATTTACATGGGTTTTGGCTTGCACAAAGCATAACACTTGGGCCTAGATTCACATAGCTGTCCATGCCCAGGCCTTCATAACAGCGTTTCTTGACTCGCCTTTACCCTGCATTCTGTACACGTTTCGTGGGTTTAAAAGTGGCACCGCATGTTGACCTCTCGCACTGTGAAAAATTCTCGTTTAAAGTTCTGCAAAAGTGTGCTTGAATTTTTTGTGCACCTCCTCGCTGTTCCAAGATCCTGAAGTGCTAGGCTCTTATTAGAAATGGCAGTGTTCTTAATGTTTTTATTTCCATCACGTTGACCAAGTATGTGATGTGGGCTTGAATGGTAGCACATCCTCAACAAATGTCTTTGTGGCACATGTAGAAGGCAGTACAAAATAAATAGGCAGACATTCACACCGGGCGCTAACTTCTATTATTGCTTTTTTTGGAAAGCATGGTGCAACTATTCCAATTTGTCCAACAGAGCAGTAACCTGTTCGGCTGTGAACCAACAAGACGTCGATCTAATAAAAGATTCACATATTGTTGCGCTCGGATATATGTGTATCAGCAAGCTATCTGTGACACTGACAAACAAAGAATTGGAATATTTGTACAAATTTGAAGAAAAATTGCTTCGTTCACAGATCTCGTGGCTGTGACGCGTCAACCGAGTGAACAATTGCACCCTAGTTTCCAAAATATAAAGCATTGTTTTAATGCTTTAAATACATGAAGATTATCAAGTAGCCTCTGCAAATGGTTGCTTTCAAGCATGCAAAGCCTGCTTGGCTTGTGCCTACAGGTATTGCACAATTCAAGACGCAGCAGCGTATGATAGAACAGTAGAATCGGGTGCGACTATGTGCACGAGATGACTATGCATTTTAACATGAGCGGACGGTACGTGTTATTTTCCACACACATGATGTGGCTTAGAACGCCCATTGGTGAATAGGCTCATGGAAATGTCACTCAGCTGTGTATAGGAAAAGGTAACTTAACCTAAGGGTAGCTTTAACTGCTACAAATATAATGCCTTCTTGAGGTGCTGAACATTTTCTGCCAAAATTTTGCTATCTGAGACATTATGTGAAGAGCGTAAACCACATCAACATTTATAAAGCTTGCCAAACAACGTTTGACCAAACCTACAATTTTTTTCACATTTAATTTTGTAGTAGACATCCTAGATTGTGAACGCTGCTGCAGTGTGTGCGACTCATTATTATGTATTGATTCTTGCATGTTAAACCTCACACTTTCATTTTTTGCAGCAATGAGATGCTTTACACAAGCCTGCGGTGACATTCCACTGTGCTAGCCTGATGGAAACACCAGTCCTGTGAAACTCGAGTCCTTCACAGTTGGCGAAGTTGCCCTTCTCTCTCCAATGATGACAGAGACTGCCCTATGCTAGAATTTTAAGATTGTTTTTCCACGGAAGACGCAGAAAACCTTTGATGTATTATGCCGATCGATTAGTGTTGGCTGTGGTGTGACGAAGTCTTCTTCTACATGTGCTCACACGTAGCCTAAAGAAGAAAAACACTAAAGCATTTCTTTTCCTTTCAAGATTGTCCACTTTTTGTGTTAGAAGCACCCAAGCAGTGCTCTGCCGAAGAGCTCTCGCCGATTGTTAAGCGTGTGACAAGCATACTTGAGATAAATATTCATTCACACAAGGAGTTACTGAAAGCATGTGCAGTTGGTCCTCAGAGACAGCTGCGAACATGCGGGAGTAACGGTAAAGAATAACCATTGGTCTTAGGACAGTAACTGGTGGGAGTAATGGGTTATCCGCTAGGAGCAACTGGTGGGAGTAAGTGTTGGTCCGAAGGAAGTAACTGTTCATCCTCCAAAAGAGGAACTTAAAGGAGAGCAACGCTTCGTCCCTCTGCTGATCTTTTAGGGAAGTAATGGGAGTGGCTATGCAATTTCCCCCTGAAAAGAGCAACCCCTATACCCCCGTCACTCCCTTTTGGCTTAGAGTTTGTACGGCATCAATTACCGCCTTCTCGTAACGTTGTGCTAATTTTAAAGTGACATGTCAACATTTCTCATTCGTGCTTCGCATATCTCATTCGTACTTCATTTGCAAAAGTAGAGTATTACGGATTTTTTGGCACTCCACTTACGTTAAGAATTTTGTATCTAAAGCACAGAAATCAATGCGTCGCCATCATGTCAGAACATTCGGCAGTTAAAAAAATAGCTCAAGGAGTACCGCAAAGCCGCATACTGGGGCCATTCTATCCAAAGTTTATATCAATGACATAACAAAGATTTACAATGACGCTAACTTCATAGTTTATGCAGATGACACTATCATTTGCGTAAGGCGCCAAAGGACGTAAACACTTTCTCGGTCATCATTATACTGCTCTAAATCACTTGGCCGAATGGAGTTAACTCAATAAAACTGAATGCATAAAAATGAAAGGGTGTCCTTTTCACCCCACCACAACAACATGAATTTAAAGATTTCAGAGTAGAGCTCGGGTCTGATCGCATACAACTTGCATCAAACGTCACAATACTGGGAGTTTTTTTTTTAATAATCATCTTACTTGGTATGATCATGCTGATTATATAGCCACAGGAAGAAGGAGGAAGAAAGTTTAAGCGGAAAGACAGGGAGCCAGTTCTTAGACCGGCTGGCTACCCTGTGCTGGGGAAAGGGGTGAGGGGAATGAAAGATGTTAAAAAGAAATGTAGAGCGAAAGCCTGCAGGGTGCTCTGTAGACTTCGCTATACTCTACCAAGGAGCGTTAAACACATGAGTTATAACAGCCTATTTTCCTCTCATTTAACGTATTGCCAATTAGTATGGGGCGGCACTACAAAGGTCAATTTACATAGGTCAAGTGTGCTTCAGAAAAAAGCAGTTCGCCACATAGCAAATACTTAGTATGGCGCATATACTGGAGAGCTATTTTCAATTCTTAGTATCTGCCCACTTGCGAATTTTTTATAATCCCAACCTCGCTCTAAATTGCCAAAAATACTTCAGAAGTAACAACCATACTTTTATGTCGTCATGCAATCTGACTATATCCATAGCTATTTTATACAGCAAAAGGGAAAGAGACAAATGGCTGATACTTTTTTTGCGCACGAAATATGGTATGAGCAGCCTGTCATACTTAGTGCCATGGTTGCTCAATGAACTTCAAAGAAAAATGCATTTGCTTAGAAAATTCTTCACGAAATGCAATCAAGTGGTATGTACTTGGGCACTTGTCTTCAGGGCAGTAGTGCGCTTTATGCTATCACTATTTTTGCTATCACTATATTATCACTATTTATGCTATCACTATATTATCACTATGCTATCACTATTATCACTATATTTGTCAGTTACATGTTCCGTTCTGAAATCATCACTTTTTTTTGACGTTCACTTGTTGAAAGGCTTCTTCTTTGTATCAGAATAGTTATAATGTGTATATATCAATGCCTAATAGCTGATACAGGGTATATAAAATTGTATCATTTGTGTTAAATAGTCTGTGCACAGTCGTTACTGTAAATTATGTCTGCTTCCGTGATTAACTATGTTACATTTTCTGTTTTGTGCAAGCAAACGGTGTACATCATAATTGTCATGTATTACTTTTGAGATACATCTTTACTTTTCTTAACTGCTCTGCTACATACGAGTACCAGAAAAGTTTAGTAGAAATGTAGAACAAGAGATGTTTGTATGCATGTTACTTTGTTTTCTTTGGCTGTCGGGAATTGGGACAAGAACCTTTGTCAAGCTGCTTGAAAGCAGTTTTTTTGTCCTAGTCCTCGTACTCATTATCTAGCTTTAACGAATGTCAAATAAAATGGTAGATTGATTGACTGATTGATTGATTAAGACGTATTTTATTCGATCACTGTCAAATCGTGCTGACAGAAATATATATTAACCAATAGGTGTGAACAAAGCAGCATTCTTCGCATGAAGACACAAGTACTGATTGTTGTCATTTGAGCTTACTGAATGTGAAACATAAGTCAAGTCCGTGGGAATGTAAACAATTACATTGCTTCGTTTTTTGAAAGTGGCTGAAGAAAAAGCTTCATAACTAGACAATCTATAAGGCGTTGATACGTTTGGTTCACGTATGACAAGTGTAGGGAATTGATTGGCCCAAGCGAATTGGCAAAAGCTCGAGATATGGGGCATCATGCCAGACAATCTATAGGGTGCTGATACGTTTGGTTTCTGTATGACAAGTAAAGAGAATTGATTGGCCTGGGCGAATAGGCGAAAGCCCAAGATATAGGGCTTATGGCCTCTGATATTTTATTGAAAAATTGATGCACTTTTACCTTAAGTGCGGAAGAAGAGGTTTTGTTGAGCCATTGTGTTTACACAATGTTAGCAAGCACTGGATTCAGTGAATCTAATTTTTGCAGTGCGCTCTTAGAACATGGAGATTATATGCTGCTCAGTAGGGTGCGAATTCTGGCAATTAATTGTTGCACGATTGCAGTCACTTGCCTGTCTTGGTGAAAAAGTTCACGAACCAAGATCATTGAAACTCCTTTAGTTCCCATGGTGCTGCTTTCCCTTGAAGTGCAGACCAGTCTATCCCGGTTAGGGTATTCTCACTGGCCCTTTGCTTTACAGCCTTTTCCGCAGCTTTTGGACTGGGAGGTAATAAGGTGGTAATGATGAGGAAGCTGGCAAACACATCGAATAGGTAGCGGGCGTCCTTGAAGACCAACGACGATGCGCATGATGCCTCCTTAGTTTAGCTGGAGCTTCTCGATGAGGTGAGTTATTGCTGCACCATCTCCTTCAAGAAGGATATTTCAGTTTGAATACGAGGGCAATTCTTTCATGTGACTTCAAGGGATTCATTGCAATTTGAGCATTTCTTGACAGTAGTGACGCACTTATCCACATCGTGAGCTCGGTGCAGCGGAGACACCGTTGAATTTTGCAGACGCTGATCACATGTTCAAGTTTCATACAGTGACGGCACTAGAGATACTCTGGAATGAAAGGCCCTACAGCATGTCTGAAGTACCCTACCTTAACATAGGAGGGGAGAGATGTGCTCCTAAATGCACTCTTCACGCCCTGAGACTTGCGCAGCTGGTTCACATACACATTGGGAGCATCAGTGTTGACGTGCAAAGATCTAGTATGTTGAATTTTAAATAGCCACATCTATGTCGTTGATCATGCCGGTTACATTAGATCCCAAGGGAACATAAAAGCGCTCCTGCTTGCCGTCAAAAAGCGTTACACTGCGCAGAACGCCCAAAGCACTCTCGTGCAGTGCGTCAACAGCCTGTATATTCCTTCTGGCGTTCACTCTTATTTCCGTAATTTCAATTAGCACGAGCGCTTCAAGGGACTTCGACACAGACTGCCTGCTCAGGCGTTTCATGCTGATAATAGAAAGGCCAGGCAGACCAGGTTCGCTGGAAATGTGAGACTAAATAGTAATATCTAAATAGTATAAGTGTTCGACTTTGGCATTCCGCTTACAGTTTGAATACTTGAGGATGAGGACGTCCTCATGTTCATCCTCTTTGCTTTGGGGCTACGCACAGGTTAGAAACCGTCATCTGAAGTCATCTCTGCTGAGAGAGTATACATGAGCATCTTTATCTCGCTGTCGCTCGCTTGACGAATCCGCTTCTAGGAGGCGGCCACCGCTGGCGCCGCTGGTGCCGGCTGGTGCCCGGGGTGGTCAAAATCCATCTCCTCCAAGAAAGCAGCGAAAACCGATCAACAGACCTAAATAGCCCCAGAAATACGATGAAGTTAGCAGAAGCAGCACTCATTCAAAGCACACTTCTTCCTTATCTTTCGCCCTTCAACTTATTTGAGGGATTGGAAAAAGCTAGGTGGAGGGTGGTTCGCAAGGCTCTGCAATCAAGCCATTTAATGGTATACTACGATATCTGTTGCAGGGCCCCTTTAAAAGTGAAATTTGTTTTTACCGATACGGCATGTGCTCACTTTCATGAATCGGGTAACTGTCTTCCCGACCTCTGTCCCCCTCCCGACAATCCACTTTCGAGTCATAAGTTTGCGGTCACTTTGTATAAACGGCCTGGTCAGCGGGCGCTGCGGGAAGAAACGCAGAAGCACCTAGGAATTAGCAACTGTATACGTTTTAATATCTAAATAGTAAACAGAAATAGGCGTCTATAATACTTCTTGTAAAGTGCTAATCTTTTCGAATAAGTATTGTCTCGTTTGTATGCAGATAATTTTTATTTCTTCAAATAGAACTTGACTCTTTAGAATTCAAAATAAGCCACTCGCTTTTATTGGCTGTTAAAAGATGGCACAGGATAGGGCGCATCTGCCAAAAGAATGTGAAAAGCAGTTTGAGGTTTTAGCAAGGAGATTGTCTTTAGCCCTTGTTCAGCTTCTTCTGGACAACATGAGCGATGACACCTTGGGCAACGCCGCGAATGATGATTGGTAGTACGTACTCCGAGCCGTCTTCAGCCAAAACTTCGCCATTGCTGGATGCGATCTGTAGGGCCTTAATGAAGTCTTCCTGCTCCTCATCGGTCAAGCCAACACTCTCGCCCTGCAGGAGCCTGCCCAAAGTTTCCAGCGTTTTGCCACTTTTTTGGAGTGCATCTGCCTCATCTGAAAAAAAAAAAACAGCCAGGATAATCAAGACCATGTAATCAGTGAATTCATATATAATTTTTCAATTCACAAGGACAAGAACGTTAAGGTGGCTACAATGACTACGGCTCTACAGGCGGAATAACAAGATCATTGACTTTGATCCTTTACACGGATGTAACTTTTGTACAAAGCTTGAAGTTTAGCATGTGATTTAAACAGAAGCTCAAGCCAAACGTTGAAAACTGCACAGAAGAGAACGAAAAGAATGTGTTGTTTAGTTGCAAGTACTACCGCCTTGAAGTTGATGCGTTTATTTCAGATTATTTTTACCATAATCGAGCCAGTGATTTTATATTCAGACTGTGTTTTGCATTTGTGTACATTCTGTAAATGTCGGTATTTATTCTCAGTAGTATTACACAGCAAACAAAGGCCAGTTTGGCATCTTACAAATGGGAAGGATGCTGCAGGCATTCTAAATTACCAAACATTGCACACGTGTCACATCACATTACTTCGTTTTGCATACGTATAATTCGGAAAGTAAGACGGCAGGAAAGGTGGGGTTAGGTCTTCGGCTGCAATGCATATAGATGGTCTTTAGAGAGTATACATATGCGAAATGTGGCCACCAGCATGCACTCGAAGTAAAATACTGCCCTGAAAGAAAGTGCTGACTTAAGTAACAGTGCACATAAAAATATAAAACAGGTAGTGCAAAAAGTTTTCTTAGCACTCACCCTTTATAAGAACAGGTCTGTGTGCGGCAACTTGTGGTGTCCTAATTTAGCAGAAAGAGAAAGTACAAAATTTGGCTAAATGTTGGAGAAATGCTGAAGCAGCATGCAGTACCACGTAGGTACACAGCTAATACTTACAGCGTAGCACCATCTTTGTCGAGCATGAAGAAAAGAAATAAAGACAATAAATTAGGACCTCGGCTTTCGATACTAGTGAAAGCAAGACTGACTGACTCAGATGCTTTTAAATTTCTAAAGAAAAAGCCACGGTGGTTAGCATACGCTACGTGAAAGTAAAAGCAAATTATGAAATTCAGATCAAGTTCAATTATCTACGTGTTTCAGTATTCTACAAGCGAACGGAGCAGGGAGCATTAATTTAGTCATAACATGAGCGATAGGTCTATACGTGTCTTAGTAGCAATTCAGTCAAAACAGACATGCGTAAATAGGCATAGATTGGCAAACACTAGCGAGAAATTCTATGTAAAAAGTCAAAATGAAAATACTGTTCTTCAAGTCATGAAATACCTGTGATTGAAACTTATTTTATATGCTCGGTAATAGTGGATCATATGAAATATCAGACTGAATAAATTATTTGACTGCTTTTTCACTCGCAACCGTTCTTCATTTAGCCCAATTTGGCAGTAAGTAGAACACTTGCTCATTGTGTTTCCACTATACAAAGGCTGCAAGAAATGTGTGAATAAAATCATTTCATACTTACACGCTACGGCGGAGAGTGAGAGGAGGGCAACCCACAGGGAAGTCTTCATGATTGATGAATCTGCATAACAGCGTGAGACATGTAGCTTCTTGGTTTCGCTTCATTGGTCAATGAACCCTTTTACGCTTGCGATTCGGGGCCGCTGGTAATGTGAGACAAGATATCTTTTTTGGGGATATTTCGGAAGCCGTAAGCGCTATTACTAGGGTTCCGAAATGAATACCCATGTCGGGGAAATGCCTCAAGTGAATCATTGATACTGACGAATCTGTGTGTTGTGTTGAAGCAATCGTGCGCTATGTTGTCCAGTGGAATTTGTAGTTGTTTTGAACTGAGACTAAAGGATAAAAGAGCTTTGTGCACAAAACGCTTTCTCTTCAAATATGTTAATTTGATTGTGTTTATTCACTTGTATGCTCACATGATACAGGCAGCCAAATGATGAAGTCTGCCAATTCTTATATCGTAGAAAGGAGTCGCACGTACATTTAAATTAAAGCTAACCTATGGCCAGTCCAATTTTGCTTCCGGTGACAGAGTTTCCAGGGAATTTGCACGAGAAAATTGAATGTTTTTCTTCGAGATATTAAGAGTTTCTTCTGAAATTAGACAAAATATTTACAAAGAGTTGTCGAACTCACGTAGGTTGCCGAGACAAATAGTGAAATATTGCACGCAAAGTCCGAGCCATATGACGTGTACATATAGAAGGCAACTGTAGTACTTACCTTTTACGTCCGTTCTGGTGAAAGAGCAGTTTGCTGCTCAACAAATATTCAGCTTATCTTATATAGTGTGCAAGAAGAGGTCACGCGGCAAGCAAAACACAGAGATAATTGGGGTTTTCCTATCTGCAATGCTTGGGTCATTTAAATCTAAAAGATTGGTCGTCTGCATGCAGGCAACATGGTATCTAGACGGCGACGCTCTACAGAAACGTATCAGAGTAAAACAATGTAGATCCAAGCACTTCACTGGCGTGTTCTTTCCACTTTGGTTTTCTTTTTTTTTTTAATGAGCTCACTACGGTCTTCCCTTCTTCATTCCACAACAGCAACTAGCACAAAACCAAAAAAAAAACAAATGAGCTTTGTTGAGTGTTTTCTTAAAATTAATCGGGTTGAACGCCCCAGAACCAGCATATGATTATGAGAGACACTGTCGTAGAGGGCTCGGGAAATCTCCACCACCTGGGGTTCTTTTACGCGCACCTAAATCTAAGCACGTTAGCTTGAAGCGTCTTTGACTCTATCATAAATTCGGCCACCACGGCAAGGATTCGGTCACTTAACCTACGAGTCATTAGCCGAGCGCCTTATCCAATAGACCACCAAAGAGGGTGTTGAGTATTTGTAAGTGCTTTCAATATTTCGAGGTGCATACAGGGAACTACTTCACACTTGTATGTTGTGATCAAGACGGTCTCCTGTTCCTGTGAAAAGATGATATTCTGCCATGCCTTCACGTAATGGTATTTTAATATAAACCGCATGGTGTGAAACAGTGGTTGAAACCTTGCGCTCATAACAATCCAGCCAAACCAACATTCGTTCAAATAAAATGCATACTATAAACTAATACAATAAGAAGTTGGGGAAAATGATCGCGTATCTGCATCCTTCACTGCAAATGTCGAAAGACAATAGTGTTCTGCCAATTCTACTACACAAGTCCTGGTCCTATTTAGGGCTACCCGTGGCGCTGTTCTCGCACCATTTATGTCCTGCCAAGTGGCCGCACAATATCGTCTGCTTAAAACCTATTCATCTAGATAAGTTATCACACTCTCCTCTGCGCACGCATTACCTCCTTTATTCTCCTCGCATACTGACGGCGCGCGTAGGCACAGCGCCATTATTCGCTGTGGCTCTCGTGAACGCGCCACACACTTGAATGAAGACACGTGTTTTTTGGCAATTTCTTTGCCCTGGTATTGTGAAAAAATTAGCGAAAATGGGGATGACAGAATTAAATTACGTAAATATACTTTTTTATTAGAACTGTTTTTCCAAAAGCCATCAGCGATCACTTGATGTCGCCACGCTAGAATGGAAGCTCTGGCAAGTCTTGCACACTCACTTACTTGGGCCATACCTTTGAGTTAGCAAAGTGCGTGTGACGCTAAAATGCAGAACATATGGTGTCCGCGCAACAAGCGACGAACATCGATGCGACACAGTTCCAGCACTTCCAGCAAACGTACGCCTCCGCTCATGAACAGCCGCTGGTCACAGTCACCTACTTTTCTCTGGCTCTTATACGAGAACACAGACTTGCCAATTCGCATGCTTATGAACCAATATGATGATGGCATAATGTTTCCAGTGCACTGTATTTGTTTTGGCCAAGCCGTTATGTAGTTGTTGCCAACAATAGAGCTGCAGCAGTGCGCTGACTTGACTGCGCTCTACGTTGCTCGAAAAACATCAGAATACTGACACAATCGCTTGGGCGTATTTATCGAGTGAGCCTCGAGGTTTCATAAAACCGTAGCAGATATCGACCTTCAGAACGAACAAACAACGAATAATTTCAAACGCGACAGTAATGACCGGGAAACTGTACTTGCCCCTTAGTCCGTTAAATTTGTTCTTGCGATTGGGAATTGCCAGAAAAACATAGTGCTGCTGCGATTATGCATTGACAACTGCTGCATTAGGCAGCAGTTGTTGGTGTTCAATAATGGCGCAAATTTTAGTAGCAGGTGCACATTCCACCTTTCTCGAGTACGCCACATACTAAACTAATTTTGAACGATCAGTTAGTAAGCTGACTAGTCATTTTGCAGTTGATATTGCATATAATTCCTATCCCGTGATTTGTTCAATCTTGCAGGTTACTTTTGTATATTGCTTCCCTGACTCAGTCATTTCTTCAAACTTTTCCGAACACCCGTATTTGTGAGGATTCGTGCAAAAAGTTTTCTGCAGCTACGTTCTTTAAAGCTCGATTTTCTATAGAACACTTGTAGACAGTGTCTCGCAAGGAATTTTACAAGGATCTACTATCTGGGCTTTTTACGCCTTCGTTGTACGGTTCATTCTTTCCCGATCTGCCAGGTCATGATGTATTAAAATGAGTGCAAAGAAACTATGTCTCTTCAAATTCAGTATCATTCTTCTTCAAATTAAATACTGAAACGCTGCTCGTTAAATCCTGGTTAAAAAGAAAAGGTATTTTTGTTTTCTGTGTTAACTGACGCCTATATGATGTGCTGGAGACAATAGAACACTTCTTCGTCAGTTGCAAAAATTCTATCTTATTCTGTGAGGTCCTTCAGAAGACTCTGAGGAAAAATTCTGATATTCTTACTCTATACTTTATCTTTTGCCAACATCACTTGATGAAGTGCCTTTCGGTATGTTTTTCCTCCTTGGTTGCATAGCCTATGGAAGAGGCGTATGCAAGACCGCAATGAAAAAGCGACCCTTTAGAGGACATTTTAATAGACTGGCTGTTCACCTAAACGACAAATATGACAAAATGGACATCAAACCGGATATTTGTCCATCTTGGTAAAGAACTTGGTCTCGTCGCCTTTTGTGTATAACGTAGTTTGAAGAACATTGTAATAAATACTATGAAAGAGAAAAAAGCATGAAGAAGTTGTTGGAAATCCTAAGGTGAGTTAGTTACTCTGTTTTTGAATGATCTGCTTGAATGATCTGCTAGAAGTAGAGATGGGTGTAAAAGTATATGTTGTTTGTATAGTGCGCTGAAATATTTTTTCTCTGTGTATCAAAAGCAAGGCATTCGATTAAGACGTGTATAGCTGACAACGGTTCTTGGAATATTTCACGTAATGGTTGTTGTTCTGTTGTCAGTAAAAAAATTGAGTCAAGTGTGTCTGCCCGATGCGAAGTAGGCCTAATATAACATCGATAAAACGTTCTTGGGGACGGCTGGCCTTCTATTCCCCAAGTAAAGTCTTTAGTAGTTCAAGCTTTTACTCGTGCACAAGTTCCACTGTTGCTGTCATTTTGCTAACAAAGATATATGAATTGCATACAGGCTGTCTTTATGGAAAATGCTCACTTTTGATACTCTTTTGTGAGCTGCCATCGAAGAATACGTATCTGCTTTTTCATTTCCGGGCATCCCAACATGACTTGGGACCCAGCAGAAACGGATCGAAACTGCTTGGCTATTTAGAGGTACCATGTTTAAATGTCCCCAATTAACGGCTCACAATCGGATTTCACATGTACAGCTTTTAGTGCGCTTAATGAGTCCGTACATATAATTGCTTTCTTTTGTGTGCCAGTGAGAATTTTTGAACTGCTTTATACAAGGCATAAATTTCAGCTGAAAAATAAAAAAAAAACAATTTAGGCACTTTCACAGTAAATGCCTCTTCCACTGTCACGATCCCAATACCCACAAGGTTCTCTGTTGTCGAGCTGTCTGTGTAAAATATTTTGTGATCTCTATACTTATGTTGAGGTGTGCGGGAATCATGCATTATGTGTTCTGGTGGTGTATCTTTTTTGTTGAAATGACTTAGCAACAAGTCGAAAAGGTGCGACAGGTGAAGCCGTGGTGGGAGTCTAGATGATTTATTGGTGATCTGAATTTTTTCTTCAGGAATGGCGTGCATGAGGCAGTGATCCTCCAAGTGTAAGTGTAGCGGTTTGATTAAGTTCGGTTTGTTTAGGTAGTGTAAGCGTGAGTTACACTTTGTAGTGATGTCGTAGCAGATGTGTTCCGTCGATAACCTTATTCTTAAGACGTATTTCAGGCTAAGTAATGCTCTTCGACGACAGAAAAGAGGTTTTTTGTATTCCACACAGGCTCTGTGCAGTTTATGTTCTGCAAACGCCATTTGACAACCGCATACCAAGGTTGTGCACAAGGTCAAGACGGTGCATGTATGTCTCGTGCTGAGTCATATACGATGCAACTGTAATCTAAAATGCTGCGCTCTACAGAGTGGTAATTACGTAGCAATCATAGTCAATCGGAACCCCAGTGTTTGTGGGATAAAACTTTCAAAAGGATGAGGGCTCTATTTGCTTTTGTTTTAGGTGTGTTTATGTGCAAAATAAAGTTGAATTTTTAATCGAAGGTTATTTTTAGAAACCTATATTCCTGTTTTACAGGAATTACGCTGTATTTATCGTAGGAACTGAGACATAAAAAAGTTCTCTTTTTTTCGTAAATAGAACAGTGGTTATTTTAGGGGGATGAAAACCGAAAACCATTTGATCAGCCCATTTTGTAAGCTGATTGATTGTCACTTGAAGCTGCCTCTCACAGGATGATAGACTGGAGCATGACAGGCGATTTGAACATCATCGACGTAGATGGAGAGCATGATTGTGGGAAGTATGACCTTCATGATAGAGTTTCTTTTCACTATGAAGAGAGTGGTGATGAGAATGCAACCCTGTGGTACACCATTTTCTTGAACAAATATTCATGAGAGCACAGTTCCAAGGCATACTTGAAATTATATATTTGAGAGAATATCGCACAAGCAGTTCAACATTCTTCCGAGGCAGCCCAAATTCGCAGGATGTCTGAGAATCCCATATCGCCAATTGGTATTCATGCTTTCTCCAAGTCAAAAAAGACCGCGAGACAGTGCTGCTTGTTTAGAAATGCACCTTGTATTTCATGTCGCTATCTTACGAGGTGGTCCGTGGTGGAACAGACCGTTTTGTCCCCACACAGATGGCAATTGACAAGGTGTCTATATCCAAGGATGAAATTAAGGATTATGTTTCTGATACTCTGGTATATTTTCTCAAGACAAATCGTTAACGCAATGAACCTCTAGCTACTTGGGTAGGTTGGAGGTTTACCGGGTTTGAGGGGACATATAGCTATTGCATTTTTCTGCAGTCAAATGTGTCCTTCATACAGTCATGTTATGCCATACCAAGTTTGGCAACGATACCAATATTGAAACGGCCAGGAGAGCTAAAAGTCGTAGGTGGTTAGATAGACAGACAGATAGATAGATAGATAGATAGATAGATAGATAGATAGATAGATAGATAGATAGATAGATAGATAGATAGATAGATAGATAGATAGATAGGCTAAAAGTCACCAAAGTTCGCTAAGAAATGCTTCGCTTTTAAAACCATGGTGGACATCTATGGCATTAGCACAGGTGCTTCGATCATTCACACTCTTGCGTCCAAGGACCGTGAGGCAAGTGCTTTGTTTAGTGAAGCCACCTCTGCGGAGACCTCTCTGGAGAGATCGTGCTGCGGAATGCCCGGGTATATCACATGAAAGGTACGGAGGTCTCTGAAAAAATCCAACAACGATTGATGTGTGAAAAGTGGTTCCCTACCAACGAACATTGCAGGATAAAGTGGTATCTGCTGTCGGTTGGGTAATGGAAAGTGTTGTCTTCTCAATGTGTCCAATTGTTTACAATGGAATAAATTGTGAAGTACGGTGAGTGCTTGTCCACATTTTTCAACGAAGGTGGATCGCTACCAGACAGAAGACATCATTTCGTAGTGTATGTAGGTCCTGTTCCTAACCTCCTAAGTATTACTTTCGGTGTGGCATAATTTTGATACTGGCGGCCAATGACCAAGCTGCGGCTTGATGACATGCAATTTATTACCTGTGCGTGTGTCTCATGTGCTATGCAAATAACCTCTGAGCTTTCGTTTTAGAAAAAGTTTCAAGTCGAGTGCTGGAATCGGTATCGATAAATTTGTAGCGGTTTCGTTGGCGGGTCCAGCTTGCGGGTCCATCAGAACGTTGCCTTGTACTTCGTGGTGTCTCGGCACCCAACAGACTACAATATGCTGCTTAGATGAGTATACTGTGCATAAAAGTGAATAAAGCGAGACAAAGACAGGGCTTTGGTGCTCTTTAAGGAGTTTCAGAGCTTTTACTACGCTTAGAGAATCAGTGTATATTATTGCCTTCTGTAGTTTTATTTGTTTATTGTGTTTACAGCAGCAAGTATCACACAGGCTTCGCCGGTGAAAATGCTTGTACCAGAGTGCAGAACGCCGGCTTCCGAAAAGGGCTTATGGATGCTTAAGAAACATATGTGTTGGACTTCGAGGCATCCATAAAGAACTCAGGACATGTGTATTTCTGTTGTAGATCTGGGAAGTATGTCTGAATATTTGCAATTCATGCTTGCTTCGTAACCTCCAAAAACGACACGTCGCGATGTATCGCCCACCACGGCCACGGTGGCAGGCATACAGCGGGATCCAGCAATCGGTGTTCATGTGGCACACCAGTTTGCTTCGCTAGGCCCCTCCCACTGAGTGAGTAGGACTGTCTCATACAAGGCCATTTCTCAAACACAGCCAGGCTTGACATGTCTATATTTGTCGAATATGGAGGATGTTCGTTGTCAGCGTTCACTTTAAGATAATATTTAAAAGACATGTAACATCTCTGAAGGTGGAGCGACCATTCGTTCGATTCCACGTACAGGCTTTTGAAGGGGCTAGTGCGAAAAGCACCTGTAGAGCGGTGGATGCCTATATTATGAACAGGGCCAATAATGTTAAGGGCAGTAGGTGTCGCAAACTGATGTCCTATTTCCCCAAAGTCTAGGCGAGTACGTATGCGGCTTGTATACAAATTGATCAGACACTTCTTCTCATTTTCCCCCATAGTGCGTGCCAGCACTTTTAGAACACTCATGGCTTTTCTGCACTTCCTTTTTATATACTTGTTAACAGGTATGAAGGTTATCATGGCATCCAAGATTAGGCCTAAAAGTTTGTGTTCAATATGAAGAGTAAGACGTTGCCCATGCAGGTTCTGAATGAATGCCTCTCTTCTTGGAGAACAAAACACATTTGCTTTTCAGTGCGTTCTGTCAGAACCCGTTTTATTCTTCCCAATGGGATATTTTGTACAAACCAAGCTGAACCTACCGCTCAAAGAAGGCCAGATTACAAGACATAAAATTAAGTGGGACGTCTTCGACATGTATGCAGTAAAATACATATCAAGGGATAGACAAGCGCAAAGAATTCATTTTGATAACTAAATGTGTGGAGCTAAGTACACCACCTTACGGCACCGTTGTTTCTTCAACAAATGTTCGGGAAAGAACGCTGCCCACTCGGACATGGAATGTCCGATTTGACATGTAACTTTCGATTGTGGTAAACATTCTGCCACGGACGACAAGGTCGGACAGGTCTCTTAATATTTTAAAGCGCCATGTTGTATCGTAAGCCTTTCTTAAATCGAGGAACGCCGAGAGAAAATATAGTTTGTGGACAAAAGCGCACCTGTTCTGCACGTCAATACAAATAAGGTTGCCGGTGGTGGATCTACCCTCTTAAAACTCGCCCTAAAATGGGTTGAGCAAATTGTTTGTCTCACCCGAATAAAAAATTCAAAAATACATTCAAGGAAATTCTCCTTCATGTTTGCATTGAATATGTTCATTATAATATTGCGATTAGTTATTCCTCTATTTGTTCTCATTGTTAACTGTATAGTTTCAATGCTGTTGTTTGCTTCAGAAATTTATATGTCTGCAGATGTGTTTTGATCTCACCAATCTTACAGTTTGTGACAATAAGGTTTTTCTTTATTGGTGTTTTGTCTTTTGCTATGCATAATGTTCTGTTGTTTTTCACTTTGTAGCGTTGATTTGTCTGATTATAATTTGCTGATTGTTAGTCTTTGTGTAAAAAGTTGTTTTTTATCTGCGTCTAAGTTGTGTACCAGACTGTATTTTTGAGCGAAAGCCCCCGTCAGGCCTTACAGCCTTTTACTTTTGCTTCATGTTTTCGTATGTACAGGTAAACGAATAAACCTCAAATCTCAATCTCAAAATCTACAAGTCGGCTGTTTATCACCTTTTCGGAATGTTTGCACAGGCACCTTATAAGTTCTATGGGCCTATAACTAGAAACTGAAGAAGGGTTCTCGCCCTATTTTAATATGGGAATATATGGGAATAATAATAGGCTCGTTCCAGGAAGTAGGGACAGCTCCAGAAAACCAGATAGCATTGCACAAACAAAGTAAGTTTTTTTTGCGTTTCAATATGTAGATTTTTTAACATATCGTACACCACTAGATCAGAGCATGGGGCGGAATTATTGCAGGACTTTTGTGATGTTTGGAGCTCAGCTAAGCTGAAAGCTTGATTGTGTGCTTTGTGTTTTGTACATTTGTGTTTTGGTTTCTGCTGCTTAATTCTTGTTTTGTGTTTCTGGTAAGCGTCAGTATAGTTTGACGAGCTGGACACCCCATCGAAGTGTGCGCCGAGGAAGTTTGCTTCATCTTCCTAGCTGTCACCTTGTGTGCTTACGAGAGGGAGTGAGTGTACTTGTCTTCCTACTATTCTCGTAACCATGTTCCAGAATTTAGCCTCCTGTGTATATGAATTCATGCCTGATATCAAGTTTTGCAAACTTTCCTTTCAGGCCTGTTGGCTAGTTTTCCTGCCTTGAGACTTTATGCTTTTAAAAATTTGAGATTCTCTGCTGTCGAAGAGTTCCGCAGCCTCCGCAATGCCTTAATTTGCTTTCTACGTGCATTCCAACATTCATTGTTCTACCCAGGAACGCGTCGCCTGGCGGACAGTCCAGTTTGTGGGGTAGGCTTTGTTCCAGCATGAAAAAGAAGTTCTGCCAATAAGTCTACAGCTGCATTTATAGTTAATTAACAAATGTCCGACAAACTCAAGCGAGTAGCATCTCTGAACTTTTACCAGTCCGCTTTGTCTGTCTGCCATCTGGGAACCTGTCTATTGATGAGCTTAGAATGATCGGAAAGAGGTCACTTCCGAAAAGATTGTGATCAGTTTCCATTAAAGCAGGGGTACAAACGATGGGGACACAAAGCTTAGATCTATGCATGAGTAGGCTTTGTTTTCGAGGATAAAGTATGTTGGCTGTTTCCTATTCAACAGACATGCACCCGAAGAAAAGAGCAACTGTTCTATTAAGTGACCTCGTGCTTCGCAGCGAGTCACCCCATAGACAATTATGTGCATTGAAGTCCCCAAGGACCACATAAGGTTCTGGTAGTTCATCTATCAAGGATTGGAATTCATGTTTTTCGAGACGATACTGTGGAGGTTTGTAAAGAGAGCAGATGGTGAGAAGTTTGTTCAAAAGAACTCTACGCACAGCCACTGCCTCAAGGGATGTTTGTAATGGTAGATGTATACACGCAACGCATGCATCAACTATCACGGCCACACCAACCGATGACGCTACAGCGTCATTGCGGTCCTTTTTGAATACTACATAACGACGTAGAAATTTGGTGTTCCTGGAACTGAAGTGTGTCTCTTGTACACACAGCACCTTTGGTGAATGTTTCTGTACGAGTTTCTGGGTAACGTCGATGTTTCTTAGTCTTCTGACGTTCTACTGTATAATTTGTGTATCCAATATGAGTGTAAATGAGTTCTGTGTGTACTAAACGAAGTTTTACATTAGGTCAGGAGCCCTTGTCAGGCCCCGTGATGATGGATAGCCACGCTCCAAATAGCCGCGCCTGTCCTTCGGTGCCGAAGACACATTTGGACTTGCTGTTGTGTACATCAACTCGGACGAGGTGTTGGGTGCCCAGTCTTTGTTCACGCGTGCGGGCATGGACGTCTTAGGGTTATCTGTCAAAACAGAAGGCCCTTGGGCATCAGGTACGGAGGTCTGCAAGCCTGTTGGAGACGGAAGAGCCTGTGCTACTTCCGCTGAGGGGGTGATGGCGCGGCCACCCGTCCACTTTGTGTGGTACGTGCGGGCATCGCGGATATCGGTGGCACTGCTCTCTTTCGTTCCACCTTGTTTACGTAGACGCTTGCTCGCCTCTCCAAACGAGATGATGTCATTTACTTTGAGTGTATTTCTTTCTAGTGTTTCCATATAGGACATGTGCTAGAATAAGTGGCATGTCCCCCGTGGCAGTTTGCGCAGTGGAGAGTTTCTTCTTCACAATTGTCTGTAGCGTGTTTGTGCGAACTAAACTTTGCACAGTTTTGACGGCCGCGGCAGCTCTGAGAACTGTGGCCGAAACGCTGGCACTTAAACCAACGTCGGGAGTTCGGAATGTAGGGTCGGACCTTTACCTTTAAATAGCCTGTCTCGATATATTCTAGAAGTGTGCATGTATAAAATGTAAGAATAAGGCACTTTGTTGGGGTTTCTTTGTTGTCACGTCTGATCTTAATTCTCTGAACATGCATTACGTGCTTTAATTTCAGTTCTCAAGGAGCTCATTCTCTCCCAGATTGATTAGCTGTTGATCAAACACTATGCCTTGGGAAGTGTTCAGGGAACGATGCGGTGTGGCTCATACAGGTGTGCTTCCGGAAGATGTGAGTTTTGACAAATTTTTGTACTGGGTCTTCCTTTGTACTTCGAGAAGAAGGTAGCCACTAGCCGCACGTGTAGCCTGATAACCTGGACGAAGGATATTGGTGAGGCATTTTCATACGACAATTGGAGAGATTTTTCTTGTGTTCGTTTGTGTTTCCCGGTGAACCACACGGAAGTTCGGGAAGATTTGTTTGGGCTTTAGGAAAACACTCAGCGTTTCTTTGGGGTGCTCCCTTTTAGAAAAAAGGCAGTCAGACAGTTTGGTGGATAGAAAAGAGGCCATAAAGGATATAGAAATTCGGCAGCCATGCCAGCCACCAACCATGGAGCCCAACATAGGGAGGCAGCAGCACAATTATAAAAAGTCATGCCAGCACCAGCTGTACAAAGCCACTTTAACCCAGTATTATATGGCCAAAAGGGAACACATACACAACGTTAACCCTTGCCGCCTGTAAGATGGAAGTAAACAGACGTGAGGAGTTGACAGGAAAAGTTGAAAGAGAGAAAAAGACGAAGATCAGGGGAGAGAGAGACAGGAAAAGGTGACTACCGATTTTCCCTGGGGGGGAGGAGGGGGGTTAGCTACGGGACGCAGTCTACACGAAGCCGGGGCCAAAGGGGTGTGTTGCCTCAGCCGGGGACCTCAAAAGTTCAATAACCGGCGTCGGCTCAACCCCCATGATCCCCTTTTCCCAGGGCACGGTAAAGCCACGCACGGCTAGACGTGGGTTGGAGTGAAAACCCCCTCGTTAGCTCGAGTTCGTGGTGTCGCTACGCACTAAATGCCTACTTGCACAGACGCCCCTGCTGGGTGTAAGTGCATAAGAGCTACTGTTTAAAAAAAACGGCTTGTGCTCGGCAACCTGTGGTGCTCTAATTACGGAACTATAAAAGGAAAAACTAGTTTGTGAAGAAACATTCACTCACCAATCTTCTTTTTAATGTTACATCAAAAGTAGAACAAATACCTACAATGCGGTGCCTTTTTTATTAAGCATGAAAAATTAAACGAACGCAGTAAATCAAAGTAATTACCTCAGAAAACAAAGCCAGAAAGTTTGAAAACAAAACATGTGGATGGCTGCAATACGTCTGCGCGGAAGGCGCAGCACACTCACAGCGAATGCTAGAAGAGCGGCCTTTAGAGGATTTTCCAACCATGACCCCTTTTATAAACTTACGGCTTACTCACCGGCGCCACTTCTACGGAGGCGTATGGGCCTAAAATTGGCGCGTAGGGACCAGAGATGCCGCCAGGTGCCACCACGACTTACCCCCAAAGCAGATCACGCACGCACGTCCTGGTGCACTCGTGCGTGCGCGTTCCTTTCAGTTTTTTCCGCTTCTATATATTAAGCGCAAAAAACAAAGTTCTAGATGTCAGAAGCACCGCGGTGGCTGGCTCCAAGGTTTCTACTACCAGTGAAATGCGCACACTTTCATAAGTAAAAAAAAATCACAGCATATCCACGGACTACTGACAATAATGGGGGCGAAGCATCTATCGATTTGTTCGCGCATCCGTCTGTCCGTCCAACCATAAGTCGATCTGTACGTCCATGCGTCTGTCCGTCTGCCTGAATCCGTCTAGTGAACACGCCAAGTACCCCCATCTCGCATCTTTTTAATTATATATTGATTATATACAAGTACCCCAGTCTAACAGACATTTCAAGAACTAAACCATCTAGCGGACACACCAAGAACTAAACGAGAGGTTGCTACTTACTACATATTGCCATGCTGTGTTGGTGGCAGAAGACGAGAGTGTAGAAGTTAATGGCAGCTATGGCTGAGTAAACAGTCCTCCACTTCAAGTTCCTGCCTATAATTTCCTCTCGCGACAAACTGGTGGACGTGCTGGGTACTGTATTGAAACGTCTTATGCCTGCTGGTCCTGAACCAGAAGCAACCAACGCCAGTGCACCAGGGTCTGCTGATATCTATCGAAGCAGCCGCCGCCTTCAAGGAATACCACCACAGTACGGCCCCTTGGCAAGTTCCGTGGGCAGAATGTTTGCCACATTCGCAACCCAAACCGAGCATGACCCACTCGCTAGCGTACCCTGTGTCATCGACACGCCTCGCACACCCAACCCATTCTATGTTGATGCAGGTGAGGATGTCGAAGTCTGGCTTGACCATTTCGACCGGGTCGCTGCCATCAACGACTGGAACAATCGCTGTAAGTTGAAGAACGTGTATATCTCCCTCTTAGACGCGGCAAGAGTGTGGTATGAGAAACACAAAACTTCATCACAAGTTGGCAGGAATTACATCGGCAGCTTCGCGAGGCGTTAAGTAACTCCGAACGGAAAGAGAGAGCGGAGCAGGCACTTTCTTCGCAGTTTCAACTGCCGAACGAGAGCGTCGGCATGTTTGTCAGAGAAATGTCGCGATTGGCCCCCACATGCCAGAAAACAAGAAAGTGCGCCTGCTAATGCGAGGCATAAAGGAGGAACTTTTCGCTGGCCTTGTGCGAAACCCTCCTACGACTGTGTCCGAGTTCATACGTAAGGCCACAATTATGGAGCGCATGCTTCGGCAGCGGTTGTCGCAGTATGAGCGTCAGATGGCCATGTCCGCTGCGTGCTCGCTTGTACCAGGCGGTGATAACAGGGAGGTCTTCACGGAACTCATACGGCAAGTTGTACGTGAAGAACTTCGGAAATTTCATGCAGCGTCCCCTTCCGGTAGCGCTGCTCTTACGGACATCGTTCGTAATGAAATCAGGCAGTTCGTTCACTCCTCACAACCATCGCAAGTCGAACCTCCCCCGCTTTCATACGTGGAAGCCCTACGCGTCTCTACGCCGTCAACGGCACATCTTGCTCATCCACCTGCTGGGACCCCAGACACTTTCCAAGTCCAGCGCATTGCCTGCCTCCTATGCCGATTTTCGTTCTGGTCCGCGGAAGTCCACCGTCTGGCGTGCACCCGACAATCGTCCTTTGTGCCACCATTGTGGCGAAGTTGGACACATGTATCGCGACTGTTACGACCGGCGAATAGGCCTACGCAGACTCCACCCAGATGCACATTGTCCACGCTGTGGTGAACGCCTACAAGAAATTGCGGATTACTTGGAAGGTAGTCATCACGCTCCTGTCCCGCCGCGACGACGGTCACGGTCACCGTCATCCCGTTCGTCCACATGAACGCAACGTGCCCGACCCGCCTTTGGGTCCCCTGGTGTCAGTGGCGCAAGCCCACGCCGGGGAAACTGAAAACGGCGATCTCCGTAGGTGATTGATTAATATGTGGAATTCAACGTCCCAAAACCACCATATGATTATGAGAGACGCCGAATTGGAGGGCCCTGGAAATTTCGACCACCTGGGGTTCTTTAACGTGCACCCAAATGTGAGCACACGGGCCTACAACAATTCCGCCTCCATCGGAAATGCAGCCGCCACAGCCGGAGACCTCCGTAGGTTAGACCGCTGTCATGCGAATCGACAAATACCTCTGCCGCTGCCTTACGACGTGCCGTTAAAGCCTGTTTGTGAAACCGCCAACGGAACGTCCGCTGCCATTACTGTTTCCGTCGACTGTTATCCGGTGACTGCGCTTGTCGACACGGGAGCTGATTACTCGGTAATCAGTGCTTCATTGGCCACCCGTCTACACAAGGTGCTGACAACGTGGGACGGCCCTCAACTAATCACCGCTTGAGGACACCTCGTATCCCCTATAGGAAGGTGCACCGCCAGGCTTGAGATTTGGGTGTCAGCTTTTGTAGCATCTTTCCTTGTACTGCCCAATTGTTCTCGGCTGGTCATTTCGGGCATGGATTTTCTGCAAGTGTATGGAGCGGTAATTTATCTGCGTGATTTGTTCGTCAGTTTTGTTAACTGTGTTTCTCCAGATTCTGACATCGAGAACGAACATCGTGGCGTGGCCTTACGCGTATTCGATGATTGCGTCACGTTGCCAACTCGCAGTAGCATCTTCGTGCTTGTTGAGTGTCTACGGGAGCAGTCGATTACGAGCATCGCCGAAAGTAACGTGACGTTATTACTTGATTGGGAAGTGGCCATTGCTCGAAGTCTCGTTCAACTCCGAAATGGCCAGACAACGATTTTAGTTACGAACTGAGGTGGCGAACACAAGCTTTTTGGAAACGCACAATCATAGCTTACTTGGAAGCAAAGGATGATTCGGATGCCTTCGCTTTGATTACGACGATCTCGGCTGTGAACAGCTGCGATACTGACGTCACTAGTCGCCTCAAAGTTAATCGCCAATTAGAAGAACTTAAGAGGGCAAGGCTCCTCAGTCTCCTCTCATACTTTAGTGACTGTTTGGCCACTACTTGGAAAGTCCGGCAGACACGACTAATGAAGCACAGAATTATCACTGAGCCCAACGTGCAACCCGTGCGCCAACATGCTTACCGCGTGTTGCAGAAGGAGCAAGATGCTATCCGTCATCAAGTGAAACAAATGCTGGACGACGACGTAATTCAACCATCGACTAGTCCTTGGGCGTCACCAGTTGTTCTGGTTAAAAACAAAGATGGTTCATTGCGATTATGCGATGACTACCGCAAACTGAACAAGATAATGAAAAAAGGCGTGTATCCGCTTCCTCGTATTGATGACTCCTTGGATCGCTTGTGGCACGCCCGTTACTTCTCTTCCATAGATCTCCGTAGCGGATATTGGCAGATTGAAGTAGATGAACGGGACCAAGAAAAAACAGCGTTTATTACTTCGGGCTGTCTCTATGAATTTAAGTTCTCCTTTTTGGCCTGTGCTCCGCTCCAGCCACGTTCCAACGAATGATGGACACATTTTTATGTGGCTTGAAGTGCAACTCTTGTTTAGTGTATTTAGACGACGTATTCGTATTTTCTACGGTTTTTGAACAGCACATTGAGTGGCTTGAGGCGGTTTTTCTGGCCATTCGCACTGCCGGCCTCTTTCTGAAACCGAAAAATTGTTATTTTGGATATGAGGATCTTAAATTGCTTGACCACATTGTCAGCAGCAGTGGTGTTCGCTCCGATCCTGACAAGGCTATGACAATTGCTTTGTTCCCGATCCCGAAAACAAAGCATGATGTACGCCGCTTTCTGGGACTTTGTGCTTATTACCGCCGCTTCGTGCTAAACTTTTAGAAAATCGACGACCCTCTACAACAACTCGTCAAGGATGACGTCGCCTTCGTCTGGAGCCCCAAACAATCCGGCCCTTTCCGCGACCTTCAACAACGCCTACAAACGCCACCGATCCTTGGTCACTTCGACACCGAAGTAGACACAGAAGTCCGCACTGACGCAAGCAACCTTGGCCTCGCAGCTATTCTCGTGCAATATGAAAATGGTGGGGAACGCGTCATCGCCTACGCTAGCCGCACGTTGTCATCTGTGGAGAAGAACTACTCGACAACTGAAAAGGATTGTCTGACATTCTTGACATTCTGTCTGCGTCAGTGGTGGTCACTGACGATTCGGAAGGGGCGCCCGTACAAGTATGGGCCATAACGAAATTCAGGTCCTACTTGTACGGGCGCCCCTTCATAATCGTCAGTGACCACCACTCTCTCTGCTGGCTAGCGAATCTGAAAGATCCTTCGAGCCGTTTTGCAAGATGGAGCCTTGTTACAAGAATTCGATACAACGATGGTTTACAAGTCTGGCCAGAAACACACTGACGCTGACTGTCTTTCCCGCGCACTCATCGAGGTCGCTGAAGAAGACAATGATGAAGACTTCAGCTGCCTTGCTATTCTCGCATCAATAAACGTGGCTGAGCAGCAACGCGAATACTTAGAATTACAACCACTGATCGAATACCTTGAGGGACGTCGCCCACTACCCCCACGTCAGTTCGCGCGTGACTTGTCATATTTCTGTCTACGCCAAGGCATCCTCTACAAGCGCAAATTTCATTCAACGAAAACTGTTTACCTCTTCGTCGTTCCTGCTGCTCTCCGCAATGATATTTTGCGTGCTTGTCACGACGAGCCATCGTCGGGGCATCTTGACTTCGTGCTTACTCTGGCGCGGATCAAGGACAAATACTACTGGCGCAAACTTACGAGAACCGTCCGGCAGTACGTCAAGACATGCACAGCTTGTCAGCGCCGCAAAATTTCAACGACGAAACCAGCCGGTCTGCTTCAGCCTTTGCGACCCCCTCACGCACCTTTCGAAAAAGTCGGGATAAGTTTACTCGGCTCATTTCCGAATTCTACGGCTGGTAACCGCTGGATTGTGGTTGCCACCGACTACTTGACCAGATACTGCGAAACACAAGCCGCCAAGCGAGCAACTGCTTCAGAGGTGGCTGACTTTTTCATCAAAAACATTGTTCTCCGCCGCGAAGCTCCCGCTGTCGTCATCCCAGATTGTGGTACTGCTTTTACGGCACAGTTCCTCCGACAGATCCTGTTGCTGAGCGGCACGACGCACCAAACAGCAACTGCGTACTACCCGCAGACTAACGGGTTAACCGAACGCCTTAAAAACGATTGCAGATATGCTTTCAAAGCATGTCGCCAAGGATCAAAAGAATTAAGATGAACCCTTCCTGTATATAACATTTGCCTACAATGCGGCTTTGCAGGAAACCACCGGTTTTACTGCTTTCCGTCTGGTGTACGGCCGCGACGTCACCACAATGCTTGACACCGTGCTGCAACCAATTCTGCCGGACACGATTACCCCGGACGCAGATGTATCAGCGTGCCGAAGACACCCGGCAGCTGGCACGCTTTCACATTTTATCACGGCAAAATCAAGATGCTTGCCGGTACAAAACCCACACAGAGCAGTAATATACAAACCCGGTGATCTTGTCTGGGTTTGGGCTCCTATACGTCAACGTGGACGCTCAGAAAAATTGTTATGTCGGTACTTCGGACCCCACCAAGTTCATCACCGCCTCGCCGAAGTGAACTACGAAGTTGTCCCAGCAGACACGTCACACCATTCTCGCAGGCCATGCTCCTCGGATATGGTTCACGTCTCCCGGATGAAGCCGTACTATTCGAGTTGACTGCAAGTCAAGAACTTTGTGATGTGGCAATAGCCTTCAAGACAATTGTACATTACTTTCTTGCTTCTTTATTTTGCATCAGGTCCTTTTTCTTTTCAATGGACACAGACATTTCTGACTACCTTTTGTCGTTTTTCGGAGCCGCCTCAATCATATGATGCTTCTTATTTTTTTTTTCTTTGGGGAGAGGGTCATGCCGCGCTGTGTGGGTGGCGGAAGACGAGAGAGAAGTGAATGGCAGCTGTGGCTGAGTAAACAGTCCTCCACTTCGAGTTCCTGCCTAGCGTTTACTCTCGCGACATTATATTGAGGACGCACGACCCATGGAGCTTAGCCCATACCTGCTCTCTCAAATATGTTCCACCGGCCATGGTTAATACGGTAACAGGACAATCGAGTGACGCCATAAGGAACTTGGCCCCTTAAAGGGGCCCTGCTGCCAGGCGTAGCGGTTGTCCACCTCTAAAATCCTGAGAGGCTTCTTCATCCCTTCTTCCAAGGATAGACCGCTTCAAGTGACACAGACAGCTAGGTAACGGAGCTCTACTCCGACGGCTTCGAGGAGGACTACACACTCGTCATGAGCCGCAATGCAAAAAGGAGACTACTACGAACATCGTCGACGGCGAGTTTATTCACCGTGCAGGCCACCGCACAGCGTTGTCCACATACTATACTCTTCATGGCTGTGGACCCTTCAGCCAACCAACAGTGGCTTAAAAGGCAAGTCCTCTCTGCATACCTCGAAGGACTCGCTTCAAATGAAAATAAAGACGTCCAGATCAACTCACGGAAGAATGTTCTGGCAGTTGATGTTCTACACCATAGTGCGCTGCAAAGCCTACAGAACATCTCGGAAATCGACTGTCACAGGTAAATCAGTGATCCCCACTGACTGTAAGGGCAGTGTTGGCGTCAGTTATGACGTGGAAATTTCCATTTCCGCTGACGACTTTCCAATCTTGATAAAGCCAACTACAGACGGCATCCTCAAAAAGCACATCACAAGGCTTGGTCAGACACGTTGCCTGAAGATTGTTTTTGAGGGAGACAGTCTCCACGCCAAAGTTGGCCACGTTCACCACCAGGTCCGTCCATACATACCGAAGCCCCTGCAATGCTACAGATGCTTCAATATTGGACATGTAAAAGGAGTATGTATTAGCAGTCGCTTGTGCATGCGATGTGCCGAACTTGATTCAGAAGAAACCTGCCACGCAACTGTGTTCAAATGCTCTAACGGCCACGGCGCTCATGAAGCGTCGTCTAAAGATTTCCCGCGAGGGCGAAATGAACGCGTGGTGCTGAAGCGCATGGTGCGCGACAATTCAACGCACAGAGAAGCCGCTGCTACTGTCAGGCGACGTCGGCGTCACCACAGAAGATCATCAAGAAACGTGGCATCTGCCGACAGACACACACCATCTTAAACAAGAACAACCGACCCCCCCTCATCAAGCTCTTCGAAGACGGATACACCAAAAACACAATCAGGGTCAACACTTCCACCTCGTGAAGAGTGGCCATCCCTTCCACAAACACAGCCTGTTTCAGAGGTGCATCGAATCGCGCAACCTAGATGCCATCATGAACCACTGATGAAAATAACATGTTGCAGACCCTTATGAGCGCAATGCGCATGCTCCTAAGCAACATGAACACCCCGTCAGCGCAGAGCGCACTCTAGGTGCTAGACACTTAGAGTCCGGTGCTTGCAGCTCTAAGGTAAAACTATGGTCCGTGACATATTACCCTTTTGAGAGGAGGTCAAGAACGCATCTTTCCATCAGTGGAATGCCAGAGGACTTAGGGCGCGTATTTCGAGTTTCGGCAATATGTATGCACGAACCAGTTTTCCCAAATTGCGATTTGTGAACCGAACCTTTCAGATCACATGAGACTGTCTGAATATGAGTGTTTTATGTCTTTTACCCACGGAGACCACAGAAAGATTGTTGTGTTCATACGGCGCGACTTAACTTATGTTCATCACCCTGTACCCCTAACAAAGAAAACCAGTACGTTTGCCTAATAGTAAAAAACAAGAAGACCACATTCTTAATCAATGGAGCCTACTTACCTCCATCAAGTCGTCTAGACCATGAGCGCTTGCGCGGAATTTCGAATTCAGCTCTCCAGCCATGGGTGATAACTGGCGACTTCAATGCTCACCACCACCTAAGGGAAAGCTCCAGGGTCAACACTAGAGGTAGACAGCTGGTGTCTTTCGCGTCTGAATGTGAACTTATCCTCGTGAAAGACGGCAGCCCTACTTTTCTGCACGGATCAGCCTATAGCAGTTGCCTGGACCTCACTTTCGTCTCACGCTCGTTCGCCAGCAGAGCACACTGGTTATCTGATTTGGAAACAAGGGGTAGTGACCAAATTCCAACATACCTGAAGATTGACGGCTTTCCAAGTCTCAAGTCCTCCAGAGCCGTCCAGTGCACCGATTGGCAAAAATAAATACAAGTTAATAATGGAAGACTATGTTGGCGGCTCACCCTTAAACCTAGAGGACGCAATAAATAGTGCCCTACAGTCCACCACGCGTTCGCTTCTCGTGGGCTCCTCTTACAGTGATAGGGACATTGATCTCGAGAAACTCCGAGCAATTTGTCGTTGTGCGGAACGACGTTATAGACGCAAGAAGTCACTTGATAATCTGAGAGTGGCCAGACGAACACAAAAAATACAGCGTCACATGAACAAGTTGAATAAGCAACGACGGGCATCCTTTTGCGAGTCTTAGGATCCCAGAAAGCCTCTGTCACTAATCTGGAGAACTGTCCGGGGTCTTCGTTCAACCATTACTAAGCGCTACCCATTAAAATTTCTTGCACTTCACTTACACTGCGAAGAGATTGATGTCGCAGACTTTTTCTGTCGAAGGACTGCCTGCGGGGCAAATTCCACTGGAACACAGACGCCCGACTTTTCTGTATCCTCACGTGATCCCCAAATGAAGTGTTTGTTTTCAATGGATGAACTAAAGGCAGCGCGTGCTTTGTGTAGACGTTCTTCAGCGCCAGGACCTGATGGCATCACTTACCGTGATGCCATCAGGTCCTGTGCTCTGTGTCAACTAGGAGATCAAGATCGGAAGGCACTTTTGCTGCTGTGCAACGACTCTGGGCAGAATGCTACAGGAATGGAGGTCAAGTCACCTGATTCCATTTCTCAAAGCCGGCAAGTCACTTTTCGACGTTTCCTCTTACCGCCCGATTGCTCTCGCAAGCTGTGTGGGAAAAGTTATGGAAAAGATAATTTTAACGCGTCTGGAATGGTACTTAGAGTTCTACAAAATATATCCAGAAGCCATGTCCAGGTTCAGACGAGGCCGCTCATCAATTGACAATGTAGTTGACTTGGCGACATATGTAGAGCACCAGAAGGCCTGCAAACGGTTATCTGCTGCTCTGTTTCTTGACGTTAAAGGGACATACGACAACGTCACCCACGAAGCCATATTCAGCGCATTAGAAGGAGTGGGACTCGGTGGCAGGTTATATACGTGCGTTCAGAGCTACCTACAGAATAGATCATTTCACGTGCAGGCAGAGAATGGCCCGACGCCTGAGTATTACTGTAGCCGAGGAGTCACGCAAGGCGGAGTGTTAAGCCCGAAGCTGCCCAACACTCATTGGTCTAGTTGGCAAGCAACCAAGCAGTGTACGACTTTCCATTTATGCTGATGACATCTGTGTTTGGACATCAGGTGTGACTCGACTTCAACTTCGCGCTCGACTTCAGAAGGCAGCATCAGTGACATCACAACACCTACGCAAACAAGGGCTCGAAATCGCAAGTGGAAAGTGTGCAGTCGTGGCTTTCACCAGAAAGCCAATGTCCGCTTACGGCATATCAATTAACGGGCAGTTGGTGTCATGCAGCCAGAGTCACAGGTTCTTTGGAGTCGTAATCGACCGAAACCTGTCTTGGACCCCACAAGTAAATAACGTGAAAAAGTGGCTGACTACCAATTGTCACCTGTTCAGGTTTCTGCCTGGAAAAGTTGGGGAATGTCTGTCGAGTTTATGTTACAGCTGTACAAGGTAATATTTATTGGATTCCTGTGGTACAACCTACCTGTTATATCTAACACGTGCAAAACGAACCTGCGCACAATCCAAAATATTCGAGCCCAGGCGCTTAGGATATGCCTTGGTTTACCCCGCTGCGCATCGACAGCTGAAACAATTGCCATTGCACAGGACTACTTGATCATGATGCACATCCCCCAAGAAACGATGCGTACGTACCTCAGGCAACATGCTAGGAATTGTTTCTACCACCTCGCGAACCTCGCTACTGAGAGGCCCTACACGAAATTTAGTGCAATTGTCTGTGCACAGCGCGTGTCGTTTACGTCAGGTTTTACACCTGCTGAGAAACTGGTGTATCCTCCGTGGTGCCTGACACTTCCACAAGTACGTCCTTGAATTCCAGGAATACAGAAAAAATCAAAATTACCTTCATCAGTCCTAAAGCAATTGAGCTTGCACCTACTGCACGAAATGTACAATAACCACGTGCACATATACACCGATGGTTAAATTACAGCGTCTGGTTCTGGCGGTGCGGTGGTGATTATAGCGAGAGAAATCACTCTGCGAATCAAGCTGTCACACGTCACTACGTCTACCGCGGCAGAACTGGCGGCTTTGCGCGGTGCGCTAGAGTACATCAAATCCCAGAGACCGATCCGACTCGAAACTTGCCCTACAGACCATGCAGTCAGTTCTTCGACGAGGTTGCTATGAACAGTTAACACGTCACAAAAACAGGCCACGAGGTCAAGTTTTGGTGGCCACCTGGCCATTGTGGGATCAGTGGCAATGATTCTGCAGGCAACGCGACTAGCACATCGCACCAAGAAGAGCACACTCTTTCGATTCCTTTGTCAAGGACTGACGCTGCAGAGCAACTTCGTCACCTGGCACGTAGCCTGGGTCTGCTGGAGTGGAACACCCCAAGCATGAGACATACGAGGCTCTACCAAATAAAACCTCGACTTGAACTTTGGCCTCCATCCGGACGTCGTTGACGTGAAGCTTTGCTTCGTTGTCACCTTTGGTTGGGGGTTGCCTTCGCGAAAGCATATACAACCCTCATCGGATTGACCTACATTGCAGAAGGCGACGTCTGCTGCACCAAAGAAGACATCGACCGTTTGATACGCCATTGCCCTCAACTTGCCTTTGAAAGACCGAAGCTTTCGGACGTATTGCGACAATTGGACGATCGGCCACTCTCTATGCAGATGGTACTGCAACACCGTCCTCGGCTTTCATCGGCTCAAAAAGCAGTCAAAGCTGTGTTGTGCTTTTTGAGGACTACAGGCCTACGTGACCACCTTTAACTTTTGTGTAGTGCCACCGCTGCATACGCGTCAGCCCATTGACTGACAATCCTTTTTTTTTCTCTCTTTCTCTTCTCTTTCCTCTCTCTCTCTCATCTTTGTGACCCTCTTCGCATTCCCCCAGTGTAGAATAGGAAACCGGGCATGTGCCCGGTTAACCACCCTGCCTTCTCTCTTGTTGTTCATCTCCCCCATAAAGGGGCCCTGCAACACTTTTTGAGCATGGTCAGAAAACGCTTCTGATTGGTAGAAGAGGCTCCCAGCGACACACTAGCCATATATATTACACAGCGCGCGGCCTGGAATTCACAATAAATAATGAATGTCAGTGAAAAATGGCTTTATTTTCTCTCGAAAAACAGCGGAATTTGCCCAAAAATTACACGTGACTGCCAGCACACTACTGCCAGCACACTAGCCTAATACCCATCAGGGCATTGATACTGAAATTTTTTGGGTAGTATACACTTAAAAAAAATGTGCCCAGCTGGGAGGAATCGGGGAAGGATGAGCCCGGTCTGCTTCGGTGACCTCACTCAAACCAGTTTCTACGGGAGCAAATACAATCGTTTTCCATTATTCTTCTCCGGTGATCACCAGACAAAGGAAATTGAAAGGAAACGATGCCAGTCACCTGATTATGCTCCCGCTGTTCCTCCTGAAATGCTTTCGCGCATCGCTTTTGCCTCGGTAGATGCTCCCAAATCGCTCCGGGTCTTCGCAACACTGGCATTTATTGGCTATTCGAGGAGTGACGTAGGCAGCCTGGCCGCCAGGAGGCCGTTCCTCACAAACCAACATGGCGTAGACCGAGCCGGTGCAGGGAGCATTGTGTGAAGCGCTCGGCAGCGTTGGAGAAAAGGAAAGCGTTCTGAGCACCTCTTGGATATTACAAGCGACAAGCAGCAACGAAGGTTATCAAGGACAGAAGGGAGTTGTGTGAACGGTAATCGGGTGACGGTTCCGGGCAGTGAACGACACATTTGATCTTGCGAGTGTTGAGGGACCCGGCGGTTGCTGGTGCGGCAAAAAAGGCGAGTGAGCTCTCCTTGAATTACCTGTGTTATCTTTGTCAGTTAGTGCTGAGATTGGATAACGTTAGTGTTGCATAGCTAGCGGCTCAGCCACGGCAAGCATACGCAGACAACCGCAGACTAGGGCAACGAGATGAACGTTTATTCTTTCGCGCTAGCTTCGTTTGTAGCTTCACCTACGAAGCAGGGAGAGGGGGAAAAAGAAGGGCGGGAACGGCTATCGCTTCAGTCATCGACGAAACACGAAGGGGGGACGTAGAAGTGGGAGAGTTCAGTTCGCAACACTCCTCTCTTTTTAAAAAGAGGAACCGTTGTACCTGCTCGCGTTGTCTGGTAGAACGCTGAAGCACTGGTTCCACATTTGGGGCCGCCGCTAGTGTAGAACCGGCCTGTGGCATGGTTGGCACCGGATGGTCGTGAGGGCTTGCGGTAGTGAGCGCTTCTAGTGGCAGTACGGAGGCGCTTGTAGTTGAGGGTCGCGGCGATCGTTTCGGCATAATGGACATATTAGACTGATAATGATGCAGAGCCTGGCAATGCGGCGGACTGCAATGCTTATCGAGGGCGCACTTGGTCAACGTGGCGTCTGACTACAAAATGAGGAGTTTGGACGGTCACCATTCGGGATACTGAAGTGGACTGCACACGCCCTGGTGTCGACGTTTCTCCGACACCGTAGTTCCGCACGTACACGTTGCTTTCCATGGAGACCACCCAGTCATCTGCTGCCAGCGGCGAGTCTGCAACAGTTGAGGGAAAACACGCATGCAATCGCGAACGTAACTGGAACCCTAGCAGCAATTCTGACGGAGATTTCCCCGTCTTCTGTGGTGTTCTCCTGTAGTTGAACAGGAGCCGCACAAGGTTGTCCTCCAAGTTACCCTCCCTCATCTTCCGAATTCCATCCTTTATTGTACGCACTGCTCGTTCAGCCGCTCTATTAGACTGTGGATGAAAAGGTGCTGTTTTCAGATGCATTATGTTGTTCTTTGCCACGAACGTAGCAAAATCCTGCCAAGAAAACTGTGTCTCATTATCCGAAACAATGGTTCGCGGGACGCCGAATCGACTGAACATGGCGCGCAGACAGGTGATTGTGCTTGTTGCTGTGGCATGATTTACTGGCACGGCTTCTTTCCACTTGGTATGGGCATCTATTGCAACTAGAATCACCTTGCCGGCAACGGGTCCGGCAAAATCGACATGTAGCCGCGACCATTTTTCATTCGTTTTCGGCCATTTTATTGGTGGTGCCACTGCCGGCATTGGCATGTTTTGGGCACAATTCGTGCAGCCGGCTGAAAACGCTTCAATATCGCAGTCTAGTCATGGCCACCAAAATTTTGACCTTGCCACTGCTTTCATTCCTGACGAACCTTAGTCGGTCTCGTGCAAGTTTCGAAAGTCGGTCCCGCGCTTTTTCCGGTATTACTACGCGATGCCCTCAGTACATTAGACCATGGGCTACGGACAGTTCTAGTTAACGGTCGAAAAACAGCCGCATCGTTTCCTCAAGCTGTTTTGCACTTTTGAGCCAACCATGTAATATACGATTCTTTACCGCTGTTACTGTGGGGTCTGTGGCCGATAGCTGCTGCAGCTCCCGTGTTGTGATAACGCCATCGTCAAAGTTATCCAGAGCGAGGACATATTCCGGTGGCTCAACCACGTCATCAGCCTCCGTAGACCACAGTGGCAGCTTGCTCAGGGCGTCCGCGTTGAGCAACTGTCTTCCCGTCGTGTATGGCTGCTTGTAGCGGTAGCCACCCAAGTACAGTTTCCAGCGCGGGATACGTGCTGCAGCCAGGGGGGGGCGTCGGGTGGTCGGATTGCAACAAGCTCAAGAGGGGCTGGGGGTCTGCCACGAGAGTGAATTGGCGACGTAGAAGGTAATCACGAAACTTAGTGACACCGAACACTAAAGCAAGGGCTTCTCTTTCCAGCTGAGAGTAATTTTTCTCGGCGGCCATCAGTGTAAGGGACCGGAACCCAATGGGTTTTGGCATGCCATTACTCGCATGAAAAAGTGCCGCGCCCACACCGTAAGGGGAAGCATCACAATTGAGCTTCAACTCTTTCAACAGGTCAAAATGAACAAGAACCTGAGCTTGTCTTTTGGCTGTCTTTTGCTTTCTCAAAGGCAGCTTTTTGTTGCCGCCCCCACTGCAATACTGTGCCCTTCTCCAAAAGTGTGTTGACTGGAAAAAGTAGAGTGGACATATTTGGAAGACATTCGGCATAAAACGTCAGCATTCCTAAAAAGGAATGCAGCTCAGCCACGTTCTGTGGGCGAGGTGCCTGAGCAATCGTTTCCAAATTTTACTCTGTGGGATGAAGACCCTCTGTGTATCCGATGGCCGAGATATTTGACATAAGGCTGTCTAAAGCTGCACTTATCAGACCTTAGGTTAACTCCGTGTTCACGGAACCGTTGCAACACACTCTTCAGGCGTTCACTCCCATTGCCACGAGCCTCCGAAACCGGTACATCAAGGTAAGCCTGAACCCCTGGCAACCCTGATAGCATTGCATCCATTTTCCTTTGAAAAATAGCCGGAGCAGAGAATATTCCTAAGGGAAGCCTATTATACGAAAACAAGCCACTGTGCGTGCTAATGACGCATAGCTTCTTGGCGGCTTCATCCAAAAGAACTTGATTATAAGCATCTCGCAAATCAAGAATGCTAAAATTCTCCCCGCCGTTAAGAGGTGCAAACATGTCTTCAATCACGGGGAAAGGGTACTGCTCAACTGTACAGGCTGGATTTAGGGTGGCTTTGAAGTCACCACAAACTCTAACAGTTCCGTCTTTCTTAAGTACCGGCACGATGGAGTTGGCCCAATCGGAGTGTTGGACTGAAGAAAGTATACCCATGGCTACCAGCCTGTCCAGCTTTTGCGTCATCCTGTCCCTTAGAGCGTAAGGTATGGATCTTGCCTTACAGAATTCCGGCCCCGCTCCCTCTTTAAGCTGCAATTAGGCTGGAGGCCCCTTGATTGGGCCAAGATTTTTGAAGAAGACGTCGTGGTAGCCGTCGACAATATTGCGAACTGCCCCAGCAGGTTCTGGCGTTGAGTGTAGCAAGTCTTGTGCCAACGGCTGCAAAACTGAAACCCCCACTCTGTAGAGCAAGGAAATCAGATCCCGGCCACATAGGTTAGGTCCCGAGCAGTTCAGTGCAATAAGACGGCAGTAAACTGAGACGGTCCTGTATTGCACACAAAGTTGCAATTTCCCCATCACTGGGAGTGGTCCAACGTAGCATGAAATCTTCGCCTGAGAAGGTTTAAGCGCTGGCCACTGTTCGCGATGCTTGTCAAACACGTTTTTGGAAATTACGCAGACAGGCAAGCCAGTACCTACTGGTATTGTAAGTTGTACGCCATTCCATGAAAAACTGTGCCTTATCGGTGGCTCGAGGCGACTTTTTCACGTAGAAAGTAAGAACCATATAACTGTCTCGCCCTTATCGTCGTCTTCAGTTAGGCTTCTTCGAGAGTCAAAGCTCTTCCCTCCACCACATGCGTTGCGACGCGGCTCTTACTGGCGGGGGTGCGGCATATCTTTGCGAGATGCCCATGACGACCGCAGCGATAACACCTTTCTCTAATCCAACGACAGCTGATGCTATCGTGTTTGATGCTTCCGCATCTATCACAATGCTGTGCCGCGTGCCGAGTCGGAGATGTTTTAACAGTGTTGGCCTCAGACGCGCTTAGCTTAAGCAAGGGCATAGCGTTTGAGGTCATGCTTTCGGCACCATTTTCAGCTGCTTCGACACACAGTGCCAATGCTTCGGCCTCTTCAAGCGTTAAATCTATTTTTTTGCCAACATCTGTTTCTTGAGTGCCCCAGAGCGTACGCCACAGACAATGCGATCCCGCAGCACTCGGTCAAGAGTCGTGCCAACTGCAGTTGTCTGCTATTCGGTGAATAGCAACGAGAAACACGCTAACACTTTCGCCTGGCAGTTGTGAGCGATTGAAGAACGTGTAGCTTTCCGTTATCTTGTGCTTCTTAGGGTCATAATATTCATTCAAGCTCTGAACAACTTCCTTTCATGTCAGTTTATTTGGTGCACGTTGGGCTTCCCAGCCGGCTAGCCCCTCGACCACCTTGCTAGACAACGCCAAAACTAGGAGTGATCACTTCTTAGCCGAGTCCGTTACATTGTTCACCTCGAAATACGCTTCTGCTCTGGCGAGGTAACGCTTCCACTTATCTCTCGTTTCTTCGTAATCCGGCAACTGCAAGGAGGCCACCGTTGTGGTTCCTCGTCCGCCTGACGCCAGGACTCGTAGGCCGTCAGGTACCGTGGGTAGCGAAAAACGACTTCGTCGCCACTGTTACATAGCTAGCGGCTCAGCCACGGCAAGCATACGCAGACAACCGCAGACTAGGGCAACGAGATGACCGTTTATTCTCTCGTGCTAGCTTCTTTTGTAGCTTCACCTACGAACCAGGGAGAGGGAGAAAAGGGGGGCGGGAACGGCTATCGCTTCAGCCATCGACAGAAACATGAAGGGGGAAAGGGGGCCTTAGAAGTGGGAGAGTTCAGTTCGCAACAGTTGGCTTGATAAACCAAACATTTGGCTAATTTCACAAGACGTCAGTGAATAATCAGCGGAATTTCGATAATTCGTTGTTTGCACTACGCGTATTTTTCTTTAACATAGCTTCGGTAAACCAAGACGAAGAAGTAACCCAGTTGGTACTGATTAATTATGGCGTATATGTAGCGCACAAAAGGTGAACACCCAAGCGCTTGAGATTGTTCACTTTCTTGTACTCGTCCTTTTTTGCGCAGCATTTACATCAAAAGAACTTCGGTGAATTGAATCAAGTCGCTTTAATATTTGTAGCACTGATTAGATATGCAAAAACAGAAAATATCGTAGTTTTAGGTCGATTCTATCAAACAATAATAATTGTTATAGATAAACATAACTGGTTAAAAGATATTTTTGGTCTTGTCAGTACACATAAACTGTACCGCTTGTCCGCTTTCCATATCAATAATCACCAGGTCGAGGTCTACCACTGCGCAAAAATTATTTCGATAGAATATGTAGGCTGAACTAATAAAACTTAAATAACTAAAATCAGTGTCGATTTTTATATCGAAAATCTGGCATATATATATATATATATATATATATATATATATATATATATATATATATATATATATATATATATGTGTGTGTGTGTTAGATTTTCGAGCTTCATCCTAAAAGAAATAGCTGCGTATATCAAATATAAAGTCCTGCCTATTTCTAACTCATTTGCCACTTAAGCTTTCTTCGAAACTTTCTCGACTGCTGTTTCAAATAGTTCCAATATGACAGCAATTATATGAACACTCAATCGCAGAGTAAAAGGCGTCAGAATCAATATATACATACATGAATATATATATATATATATATATATATATATATATATATATATATATATATATATATATATATATATATATATATATATATATATATATATATAGAGGCGTGGTGGTTGAGTGGCCGTAGCGTTGCATATAGTCCAGTAGATCCTCCGAGAGTGGTGACAACGTGGTTTATTTCGACGTTTCGGCCTAGAGTCTGGTCTTCAGGATGAAGCCAGTACTACAACCACAATTAACGTTACCTCACAATGAGATCAGTACCATAGCAGTACATACGCGTTGTATATCGCTTTGTTAAAAAAAAGAGAAAGCCTGCACGACATTCTCATTTGATGGATCGCTGATATTACGGCTCCAATGGCCCTCTCGCAAAGCTGTTTCAAAACTTTGCGTGGCTGTGTAATAAAACTTATGACATCCTCAGAAAATATACCTCTTTGATTCCTACTAGAATACTTATTTTTATTCGTTATATTCGTAGGGTAAACGCTGCAGATATGGCTTTTTCTAATGCTCTCGCATTAAAAAAAAACTAGTGCCTATGTCAACAACTAAGTTGTATATAAGCTGTCAGTCTGCTGTCCGTGTATGACAGGCTACCACAGCCCCGCAGACCATGGCCCGTTGATTACGTGTATGTGCCCTACGTGTATGAAAGAAATAGTTTGAAGATATAGGTCACCGCAATTTCGTGTTATTGATGCTATTAACAGTCATATTCATCGAACGCTTTTACCCTCTCATACGAATTTCCTTCTATACCAAGTCAAAGAAGCGATCATGAAAGCACCCAGACGTAGGTACCCTGATAGATATGATAAAATAAAGCCAGATGTTCCCTCCCCCTGCCCCCGCCCCCCAAACAAAACCGCTCAGGATTTATAAGCTCTTTTTAGAGCTTAACATCAGAGCCCTCTTTGCTCAAACACAGCTCCGGTGGTTCTATATTTAACGGTAGGCTACGTTGTCATCAGGCGATTTTAAGCGTTGAACACGCACGCTAGCTACACTGGAAAAGAACCCCTGTCACACAGTAAAAAGAAAGTATTTCAATGCTTTTAATTAGTAGTGCGACTAAAAGACTTTCAACTGCAAGTGAATACGATATAAACCGAGGGGCGTCATTCACGTTACAGGTAATTGGGTACGACATAATTCCCCAGAGTTTGTAGTTCCACCTTTTAATTTTCTCTTGTAAATTTTTGCTAAGATCAGCCACACACTTCAAATAGTTAAAGCGAATATATGAACACCACACAAACAGCAGATCTACAACTTAGCTACCATGCTTTAGGAAGTGAATTGTAAACTGTCTTATGTGGGCTTGCCTTTTCTTTACTAACTTGGCTTACACAATGGCCCTGTTGGTCTTCGCACGGCCACTCACCGTAAAGAGTATCGATCGATAGTGGTTGCGGCGATTGAACTATAATGAAGAGGCTATGCTAGAGGACCGCAAAATGCACAACGTAGTGCCCGGTAAAAGTTTCCCAATACATTAAATTTTTTGGAGCCCTCCACTGCGGCGATTCTTAAAACCTTAATTTCTTTGTGACGTCAAACCTTGTGCATCTGCTGGGCCAACTATCTTCACAGCTAAGGCAAAAGTAATTTTGACTTTTACCCGTTCGTTTATTTCCTGGATGTAAGCTTTAGGTGATTGCGGCTGAAAAATTTCCTCTTAACGTTGATTCATGAGGTTATTTGTGGACCTCTAAATCTAAGTTCGCGGGTGTTCAATGGGCTGAATCGCCCAACTCTAAACGCGCCTCCCTCGCCAGAGAATCAAACTCACTTAGTATTTTCCACAACGTAACATCTTTATCGGTATGATATAGCACGGTTGATGACAGTAGTAACCAGACAGCCACTTACGGTGAACAGCTTCTCCCACGCTACGACAGCGTCGCACGTCATGAGCTTGCCGATCTTGGCCTGCAACACGGCCATGATGCCTTTGGTCATTATGCGGAAGTGCGTCAGCGTGATGCCCACGTGAGGCTTGTGTACCCGAGCGTTCTTGCGGATGAGTGCCTCCAGCATCTCTACGTCGTCGCAGTTTTCTACCATGGCGGTGAGTTGGTGGCCGACGGCACATGCGTGAATCCTGAAGGACATGTCCTCGGGCAGCGACTTGGTGGGTTTTCCGCGGAAGCGCGGGAAGAGGTGTACGGCGTCTGGCTCCTTGGCTAAGAACGCCTGCAAAATGAGCACGCCGTAGTCACGGTTGTTGTCGCACAGGCTTCGCCAAGTCTTTTTCAGCAGCCGATTCTCTGTCGGAGTCAAACCAGTGCGCGGATTCATCGTTTCTTTCGACACACGGTGGCCCATGGCATGAAAACGATACGTCTTCTTCTTCTGCTTCATTTCGTGAATGGTTCTTGTCGATAATGATTATTGTTTCTATTAATAGTGGAACGCACCCGGTACGTTTGATTGACGACGACATGGGTGAAACTTTTAAGGAGGAACTTAATGCATGAATCAAGTCTCTTCATTTATTTTACAACAAAATCTGCGATGAGATAGCAACAAGAGTTGATTCTGGCCCCGTAGTGTACCGCCGCCATCACCTGTGTTCGTAACTAATGTAGCATGAAATAAAAAAACGGTATAAATAACCATTTTTCAAGGACAGAGTAAACATCGAACACAGGTCCTCTGCTGGGACGCCCAGTAGTCTACCACACAGCTACGCTGGGGTTTTTTCTCCTTTATTACGTGACTTTTGTACCAAACACATAATACAAGTGACACTGGTAAGAAAGTATCATTTTTACAATATTTACATGATGACTTGACTATCAACCATAGTGGTGCTGGTTTTGTTAGGCTGAAAATTGCTCACGCACACCAGCGGCTCCAGTCGTCGAAGCCATACTGGTGGCTCCGGTGCCGCTTTATATATCTCAAGAAACCAGTGAATGTTTTCTCTGAAATAGACACATGCCGACCGTGCATCCTTATCAAAGTGGCAACCTGCCATTCTCGCTCTCCATATGCAATGGAGGCCCATGAGCATAACTGCATCAAAAAGAGCCCCGTATTCGTTCTCTACAGTGATAAATTTAATGACACGCGAGTACATTGGGAATTCTTTTTTCACTGATCTCTACAAGACATACCGAAAATAGACCCCTTCCCAACGATGAAAAAAAACATAGTCTACAGTTTCTGGCCGCTTACAAATAAAACAACGCATACCCCAAGGCCGAAAGCACCCCTTTTTTTGCAAAAACGTTTTAACAGGCAGTGCCCACTATACAGTTAAAAAAAATGTTTTGGCTCCGGGCATGACTTGCATCCTTTTCACCCGCTTCAAAACATCTCTATCTGGGCCTCCACTGAATCAAGATCGGTACATTGGCACTGGAGAAACCCTATCACATAACGTAAAATAAATTTCTTTTCTTCTAACAGCAGGCAGATACTGTCATAAAAAACGTACAGCGAAAAAGTTTACACTGAACACGATTTCTTTATAAAAACCCCCGATCCTTTCCTCATAAAGTTCGGTTGAAACAACATATTCAGGAAGTGCTCTAGCTAGTCTGAATTGACATAGTGTGCGTAAAAACGAGTCTGTCGCATCTCTAAAAAACAAAACCGGTTAACTAGTTGATGTAAGAAGAGGCGACGGGTGAAGACCCCCGTCTTTCACCCGTCGAAACAACTTTGAACGACTAAATTGTTCCCATTCAGAAGCCCACATAAATGTCGCAACTATTCTGAGGAGTTTTTGCGCATTAGTCTGTGAGCGATGTTTGACCTGCCTAACATACCACAGCTTGCTGACTAAATACGGGTTGCAAATAGTGGCTCTGGCAAAAGATGAAAGGGTGCTTTCTACTTCTCCGCTTTCTCTTGTGTATTTTTAGCCTGCCCTTTCCAATACTGACCGCTGTGGCAATAAACGTCGAGTGGGACGCCTAGGTACTTGCCCGGGGTCGTCCCTCAAGGTATGTTTGCAAAGTGGGCAGCTTTTGCTGCCCACTACCCGTGCTAGCCCAAGGCACTTGCTCCAGTTCACGCTACTCCCGGTAACTTGGCTGAACTGACAGCGTTTGTAATGCTCCGCTGGTCCCGCGTGAAGATAGTTATATCATCTGCATAAGTTGGCAGGTTCACTTCCGCTGTTTGTTAGTTGAAATTAAAGATGCAATTGTCTCTACCTATTTTCATGCACAGTGTTTCAATATAATGCAAAATAAAAGTGGACAGAGGGGGCAGTCCTGGCGAACCGAACGTTGCACACAAACGGGGTCCCCCAGTCTCTTATTTACAATCATTCTCGTAGTGCAGCTTTGGTAGGCAAGAGCCACTTCCTCACAGATAACGGAACCAAGATTACCATGATTCGAAATCCCAAAAAAATCCGATGGTCTACGCAGTCGAAGCCTTTTCTAAACCGATTTGTAGGATGGCGACATGCTCAAGTGAATAATCGCAGCTTTCCAATATGCTCCGTGCTTTGTGGATGTTCCTAACAATACACCGCTTTTTAATACCACAGGTTCGATAAGCCCGATGATACTCCTAATTACAGTATGTCCTCTGCGAGCTGATATTTTCATATATATATTATACTCGACGTTAGTCAAAGCTATCAGTCGGTGCTCTATGACAGATCTCAGTTTGTCAACGTCATTGGTTTTAGGTATTACTACAGTATGGGACAACTGGTGTGACGGAGGCAATGTATTCAATTTGTATGCTTTATTGAAAACAAATGTCAGTATAAGGCTTACTTCGTGCTTGAACGTTTTATAAAAAGAAGCAGTTAACCCGCAAGGTCCAGCTGATTGTCGTGTGTTTAACTTTTGTTTCCCTTCCTCAACCTCAACTTCCGTTATTACCCGCTCTAAATACTCTTTCCTTTCGTCATTGAGGCGGGGAATGAAAGGCAGAAACTCGCCCTCAAATTTCTCGAAATCTACGTTCCGTAAAGTGAACAACGACCTATAATACTTGCCCCGCCATGGTGGTCTAGTGGCGAAGGTACTCGGCTGCAGACCCGCAGGTCTCAGGATTGAATTCCTGCTGTGTCGACTGCATTTTCAATGGAGGCAGGTCCATGTGCTCAGAATTGGGTGCACGTTAAAGAACCCCAGGTGGTCGAAATTGCGGGAGCCCTCCACTACGACGTATCTCATATTCATATGGTGGTTTTGGGACGTCAAACCCCACTTATCAATCAACCTAGATAGCTCAGTAAACGCCGTTTGATATCATCTGAATCAGTTAATAAAGTCCCCCCCCCCCCATTCGATTTCATGAATGTGGTTCCTCTCGGCTCGTGCTTTTTTTTTTTACCAAGCACAGCGCACGCCTCGAGAACATTTCACCAGCAGCTATGTCCTCCGCCCCTGCCCTCACCAGGGCACCGCAATAATGCTGTTCTTCCAGTTGATCTACTTTTTCCCATAGAGCTACGCTGGTGGTCAAACCTCTATTGCAAGCCTACCCTGTGCAGGCTGTATCTCATGTAAGGAATAGCATTATTTGTAATTAGGAGTTTGGAAGAGCAAAGTATTACCAGGTGCCACATCATGCTAATAGCATTAACAGGGGGTCAATGAACGCTGCAACTTCTAAAAAAAGCCTCAGGCATAATTTTTTATCGTCTTCAGCCACAGCATCAACAAGTACATATCATTGTTTGAAATAAGAGCGTACTCCTTAAACACGGACAGAAAGCCAGGGACGCAACTCGGCCAATCAATAATATTGACAAAGTAAATTTGATTATGGAGTTTGTCAGAAAAATACCTCGAGAGATATCGGCGCCATCCTCTATACGAATCGGCGCCATCCTCTGCGAGGCTTGTGTTTCCTAGTGTTGAGTGAGGCTTCAGCTCAGAAGGAGATACAACTGCGTAAATAAAGCTTCTCTAAAACAAAGTGGATCTCAAGCACGCGTATTATATTCTAAAATAAAAGCCCACTCACCTTGATGACAAAATCAAGAAGCGAAAGAACAAAAGAGACGGCATAACTTGGCAGAGGAAATCCTCGCTTAGCCGTCTGGCTGCCAATTTCAGCGGTCGTTGGTTACTTCTTAGGCTTCGCAAAATTGCACGTCGACGCAGATTGTTTCAGTGTTAAATAAAACACGTCTATATGCATTGACAAAGAATAGCTTATTACGTGCTCTTTCAGTAAGAAATCAATCGTTCTAATGTGAAGCCAGGCGCGTCTTCGAGGTATACAAATGCGAGCCAAGTTCGAAGCTCACATATCCCGGTATTCGATTGCATCCAGCAGATCACTAGCGTCAGATTTCTTCCTAGGTAATGTTGTGAGAAATATTATGCACATAATACCTTACAAGTGTAAAGCGGGCACCAAGCTTTCCCAAAGAAAAGGAATAATTGCGTTGTGGGCGCTTCTCCAGTTACAGCGAAAAATTCATGATTTATGGTGTAGTGGTTATCATGCATATGTGCTTGTAGCAGTTGATCCAAGAGTGTTTAATACAACTGAGATGATTTTTAGGCTTCGCTTTCGCATATTTCAACTACTTAGTATATACTTTTTATTTGATGATACTAATAGGAAGTTCAATTGTAAATTAATACAATATATTTGACAAATCTGTATGTAGCTTCAGTCAGGGAAGCTTTCACATATTGCTGCATTTTTTGTGAAGAGTAGCATGCGCGTGAAAATTTCCGAAGATGCAATGCATACATGCCAAAAAGTAATTTGCGAAAAACAATGGATTGTTGCTTTTTGACTTGTAGATGATTTACTACAGCTCGTAGATCCAAGTTAGAGAATCTCTTACGTGCTATAGAATTGAATTTATCCACGCCATGATTCAGTCTTTTTTAGACTCTCTCTGTGGGCTTGCCAGTGCGAATGTTCGCAAGGAAGTGCGGAATTATCTGATTGAAACCAAAAGTCTACTAAACTAATCTTATCGTTCTTCTGTGTCGACATACCCATAACTTTTTTTAAAGGTAGGTTTTGATCTAAGTTATTATCTACTACTAATAAAAACCTTTATAGTAGGCACAAAATCAAAACATTGCTCCTAAATTTGTAACGTTCTCATTTTGTAAGCTACAAAATCAAATAATACTTTATAAGACCACACAATGAGTATGAGTCACAAGTGAAGGGCAAAAAGAACACTGATGCACTGCGTCGTCATAAAAGAATACGCACACAGACATATTTGTTTTGTAATCAGTGACAGGCTTTAAACCACGAACTCATTATTATATTCCCATGTTCTGAACACTCTATGAAAATGTACGCTTGTACCTCGCCATATTACTGCGATTTTACACGTTGTATTGTGAAGCTTGCATTTGTAAAGCAGGAAAGTTATTTTCACTGCATCTGCAAGCAGAGAAAGGTATTTTCTCAGTATTTCTAACTAGACACGCGAATATGTGGTTGAAGATCGGCTTGCCATACAAATTGCATGCGTTCGGTTCTTTCTTAAACCAGAACATTTTGATTATTTATTTTGTTTGCGTCTTCCTCAGCTTTTCAGTCTCGGAAGGTGATTTTTTCGTTCACAACCAACGACACCCTCACGCTGACTGCGACTCGAATGCAGAAATGTCTGCGATACACTGATATGGTGTGGTATTACAATGTTCTAGAAAGGCCTCTCTTCAAGTTTTATATAAGGCTGCTGCTCGTTTCGAGCATGCCTTGTGTTTATTTTTGTATGCTGCTGCACTACGCGTAAGCCAGTTTTTTGATGTAAAGGCAATAATAAAAAATTAATGATTTGTAGACAACAATAGGAAAATAGATTTGGTCATTCCAGGGTAATGTTTTTAAGCTGTTTAGCCAGCCTTATTGTACAATTACATAAGTGCCCAAATATGTAAAGTTCACAAAAATTGGCAGATTCCACGTACAGTGGGAATCGATGATATGGGAGGCGCGATTGAGGAAGGTTGATATGTCATTCTAAAATCAGCATAACGTTACGAGGTGGAGGTAAATGATGCCGCACATGACATATTTGTCATGATTATTACGTTTGGATGTGTCATTTACCTGATACCAAATTTAGTATATGTGGAGCTAGCGAAACGGCCGCGACCACGCCATAGGTGTGGTATGTTGTAATTTTCTTGAATGACACGTTTGTTAGCATTATCATGTTTGCACCAGTCATATGCTTTCGTCAACCATTGACGCACATAACACCAAATTCGGTATATGTGGAGTTGGAAAAACAACCGCGAGCGCATCATGAAGAACCCAATATACTCCTATGCAGCGTTAACGCGCACACGCTGTGCACAGCGGCACTACGTTAGCATAACTCTATAGTCTGACGCCAGGCGCAACCAGCACGACCAGCGTCTGTCGGCGTGGCGCGACGGCAACTGCCGTGAAATGTGGCACGCTGCATTTCGCGCCGATTCATTACCCAGAAAGCCCAGCGTCTCCCTCTTTTTGTGGTGGAGGGACGCCGGATGCGCCGAAACGCGCATGCATCATAGCAACTTAGCGCGGCGCGCGCCTGCGAGTATATGGCAGGACCAGCGCCTGGCGTGGCAACGCCGGCGTGACGCGTCGAAATGAACGCCGGCGAGCACGCACACCGCGCCACGTCGAAATGTATTGGCGCCTTGACTGTGGCATGTGGTCTTGTTCTCACATGACACACATCTCATGATTATGTTTGAACCAGTCACATACCTCCGTCATGCATTTACATCACGCAATACCAAATTTTGCATGTGTGAAGCTAGCAAAACGGCTGCGAGCGAATCATCACTGGGGCATGTAGTCATGTGGTTACGGGACACACATGTCATGATTATCATTTATGTATGTGTCATTTACCTATGTCGTCCGTTCGCGGCACGTAATACCGAATGTGGTACATTTGGATCTGGCGAAATGGCCACGAGCACATCACAGGTGTAGCATGTAGTCATGTTTTACATGACACGCATCTCAAGATTATTATGTTTGCACCAGTCACATACCTTCGCCATTAATCGACGTCATATAATACCAAATTAGGCATGTGTGAAGCTCGCGAAATGGTCGTGAGCGCATCATGAGTGTGGAATGTAGTCACGTTGTTAGATGACATGCATGTTATGATTTTCATGTTAGGGTCTGTCGCTTGTAATCCATGCAGTCATGGCGAACCTTACAAGTTTTCAAACATGCCACGTGAACGAAACCACCGCAAGAGCTGCAGGACCATGAGTTGTAAATCACTACATTCATGCCATTCATGTGATGGTTTTCGTGTTATGACTAGTCAATTATGTCCCTCATAATGTCATGTTATTGAATACTAAGTTTGATATTCATATAATTATCAAAATGGCCAGGAAAGCTAATAGTCGTAGGCGGCTAGATAGATAGATAGATAGATAGATAGATAGATAGATAGATAGATAGATAGATAGATAGATAGATAGATAGATAGATAGATAGATAGATAGATAGATAGATAGATAGATAGATAGATGCGCTCAATGTCGCCGAAGTTCGCTAAGAAATGCTTCACATTTAAAAGACTTGCTGTCGGGATTGCATATTCGACGAAATGACTTGCGGTAAATGTTATATTAGGGTAAGTTCAATCATTTCAATTTCTGCATTTCTTACATGGCAAATAGCATGACCATTAAACATTAGCAAGGTAAAATTTTTTTGTCTCACTGGTAATCAAAAATGGGTCCGCATACATTACTTTGGCTGCATCCCTAGGCCCTTCCCCCGATCAAAACTATACATCCTTAGAGCAAGCCTGTTATGATGAGAAAAGGGAAAAAGGAAGAAATATTTTATTGCGATAGAAATTATGTCAGCAATCTTTTATGTTTCGTGCTACCGCCGTCATACTGAAAATTATGTTCAAGTCAATATCATCCCATCGCGCATCGTATGCTCTGCCAGTGGGTGAAAAAGTGACAGCTGGACTAATCGAGGCTTTCGAAGCAGACATCAAACGAGCCCACCCATCTTTGTCGCTCTGAGAAAGTATGAGATTATATCCCTTCCCCCCCCCCCCCCATGCTATATCTGCCATACAATTCCCTGTAAGAATTCACGGTATCTGCCGTAAAATGCTCAAGCAGAGCGTAAAAACTCCAGCCATCTCGGAAGAGAATGACAAAAAGGCCGTGGGGGGGGGGGGGGGGCACTTGGTTTGAGCAATGCTTGTTTGCGTTCAATCTAGGGTGCCGTCACGATAGGTTGCGCACGCGTTATCTGGCGCAAGCGGATGGCTGGTATCCCCTCTTTGTTTTGCGCTCTCCAGGCGAATAAGCTGTGCAAGAACACTTTTCCTGGAAGAGGACGTATTTTGTACGCCCACTTCTTGTATGTTTGATTGATTGATATGTTCGGTTTAACGTACCAAATCCACAATATGATCTGAGAGACGTGGTAGTGGAGGGCTGCGGAAATTTCGACCTTATGGGGTTCTTTAACGTGCACCCGTATCTGAGCACATGGGCCTGCAGCGTTTTCGCCTCCATCAAAAATGCAGCCTCCGCAGCTGAGATGCGATCTCGCGACCTGCGGGTCACCAGTCGAGTGCATTAGCCACTAGGCCACCACTGCGTGGCCGACACTTCTTGTAGAGGTATGCGATATTGAATGAAAAAGAATTATCTGCCAGTCTTAGTTCGCATAACGTGACAGTTGGTTGCTATCAGAATCAGTGCTTCACCCTTTCGGTTATACTGTAATTTGTTTTCGCTACATTAAAATATGTGGCACAGTAAAAATCATGGACCATCTCTCCGAAGCCAGCCCTGGTGGGATGCGAAGCAGCAGCGGTGCCCACGGCGTTGACCCGGTCGAAACGGGCGTCGACACAAATGCTGGAAGAACGATTTGCAGGGAAACTCGTTGTACCGTTTACTCGATTAAATGTTTGTTTGAAACGCAAGGACACGGGAGGTGGGTTTGGTTTTCTGTTAGTTTATTCACAGGCAAACGAGCTGACGCAGGGTCACCGTTCGGCATGCGGTTGAGCGTTGCGGGGGTGGAGAGGTTGAAGCGAGAAAGAAGTATGTTGCGAGCGGGTGGAGAAGCCGGCAGCTGTGAAGGAAGCGTGCGACGGGAGCGTGACGTCAACGTGCAGCTGTGGCGTGACCTACTTGGCACCACTTCGATATCTGCGGTGAGGGGAACGCGTCGCGGCGTGTTCGAACAAGCCCGCGTACGTCCGGCGTCCAGACGTGAGTCAAAGAGCTGCTTCTCATCTTAAATTTCTGGTTGATTGATGCTGGCTTAAGCGACATAGTTGAAAAAGTATAAACAAGATACGTGTGATTAAAATGTTAAGGGTGCGATACGACATCCAACCTTTACAAAAATAACTTGAAATGTGCGGTACGATAACATTTCACGTTCTAGGAATAGCTGGAAACGACTGAAAAGGCAGTCCTTTTCAGCTATTTGAGAGAATATTGATGGCTCTTTGCTGCTTCAAGTACAAGCTGGCAACGCGAGGGAAGAGCCACAGTATGATTAAGGGGAGTGTGTGTTCAACACGCGGTTCACTCGGCCCATGCCCCGCGACCTCTCTCAGTTCCGCACATTCCCCCTCCTCCCCAATTGGAAACAACGATCCAAACAGCTTTAGTTCCCCTTGAAGGTAATCGTGGGACGCACTCCATCAAGAGGAGCACCCGCGTTCACCGTTACCACTGATAAGACATACATACATACATACATACATACATACATACATACATACATACATACATACATACATACATACATACATACATACATACAATTCAACAAAATGGATTAGTGGCCCATCATTGCGAGAAAAGCGCAAATTTCTTGTCGACGAGAGATAGCTTTGATATGTGGTTGTCAAGTATAAACAACCTGATCAAACCCAATAAAGTTAAAACTGCGCACATGTGTAATTAAAACAACAAAAATATAAACAATTACTTACAAACGCATTCACGCAGAACTATTCCTTAAAAATACGCGTATATTATGGGCGACTGTATATACGTGACTTCATGAAAAGTTCTTAGTTTCCCATGCTTAAAATACAGCATTTATTGGGCAATGACATACTTTCAAAAACTGGAAGTTTTATCACAATCTATAACTGCATAAGGAAGACATCATGAAAAACCTATTGTAAACTATTTGATGTAATATCATAAGTTTGCACTAACATTTGTCTAAGGTATTCACAGCCACTGCTACGATAAGCAAATATGTTGGGAGTCAAAAGGATACAAGAATATTTGTTTATTATAGGCGGTTTTGCAATTGCTGTTATTGCTAAGTCATGCGCAAAGTAGATGCTCCGGCTCCTTAAGGATGCTAGTATGTTTAGTACCACTAAGCGGACACACGTATTATCCCATTGCCCCTGCAGCAGCTCCCACCATCTTACTGATGCCAATAGCCTTTGCGGTATCACCGAGGGCATGACTCGCTTTCTTCTTCCATTTCTTCAGTTTCTTGACAAGACCACGCTCACTGGTGTCATCACCGTTTTCGTCAATTACATCATCGCTGACCGCCAGTTCTGTATTTGATAATTTGACGTCGTTGGCATTATTATCAAGTCGTCCATTTACTTCAACCAGTTCTGGAACATGGTCACTACCCAGCGAACTACCGACAGCTCGAAGAGGAACTTCCAGAGAATTATGCAGTTTCTCGTCTGCAAAGATGAAAACAAAAGTGCGATGCAGAGGTTTGGCAACGTGTGCGGTGAAAGCAGTCAAGGAATCACAATGTACAATATGGCTCTGATTTAACTAATCATATTTACACAAGAAACACTATGCTAAGTTCTCTACAAAGTATGTGTGAACGCGTTCGATGTATCAAAATATGTTTTTAGAGGGCTTACTTGGCCGCAAGAAAAGTGGCTAAAATTTAACAAAAAAAAACTAGTTAGTATAGTTCTCTATCCTCAGTTCTTGCTATGGTTATCGCAAAATCGACCAAACTTTCCCTATGCTGCTTTGTTTTGTCCTCAGAATTCAGAATGTGATAAAGCCGGCTATGTTTATGCAATGCTTCAATGGAAATCTTGTGAATATATAACCATAAGGCGCACAATATTGAGCCGTAGATAGCATGGAGTTGTAAGCGAAAGATAACAAAAAAAGTACCTTGCTCAGTTTTTTTGACAGCGTGCGTCTTGACCGCTTCACCACTGAAAAATAAAAGTGGACAAATCTTTTATAATACCATCAATGCTTGTGACACAAACATAAAAAGAACATTTCGTTGCGTAAGGTGACTTTCCTTGGCAATGAAAACCTCATTTGCTAGAAGAGGTGAAAGAAAGGTCAGGTGTCTGGGCCGAATTGTACTCACAAAGCAGGGGCGCCTGCGAAAGAAGAAAAAGACAAATTTAGAAAATAAGAAAACCCCAAGTGTGTAGTGGGAGGAAGGTTGGGGCCTTCACAATTTTCGGGGTAGACGTTTCTTATTGCTAGCATGACAGACGCTACAAGATTCATGCACTTTCACTAAATAAAATAGTATTGCTTTATTCGTGTACACGAGTTTTTGTTGTTGTTTTTTTGGTTACTGGGTGGCGAATTGGACACTGGAGTCACAGTGTGGGTAGCTTCAACACATGGGTTTCCGAAGCATTGACACAAGCAGTTCTCCATCATATGGCTTTGAACGTGCACGTGAGAAATATATAAATGATTCTACATTCGCTAAAATTTTCTAGTACAGAGTATTAGGGTGTTCGGTATCCCGGTATCCGCAGAGGCGTCTCCAGAGTACTGCGGTAATATTTGAAGGTGTCGACATCTACAGTGACGTTTTGTGCAATCCCAACTATATGTGCATTTCTTTGTTTTCGAGAAGTGACCATAGTGAAGGACGTCTTAGAAGGCAACGCATCCGGAACTACACCACTCCCAGACATTACACCAGTAGAGAAGTAGAAAGTAGTAGGTATCTGCAACAGGATTTGTGTGTTTGCCTCTCTGATTTCAGCGCCACCATGTGGGTGACTAATTCAGCATCTCCAGTTTGCGACTGCTACAAACCAGTATGCTAAAGCCAATAAACGTGTGAACTAACTAAACTTATCTAACGCAGCTTTCACCGGTTCGCTAGACGATGGGAAGGACCACACAAAAAGCGGCCAAGTTCTGCAGCTTCAGCATCAATCTCAGCTGCAGTGGATCTGTGGGTCACCGCTCACTGTGCGTCACTTTAATGTGGTTTGACGCCACTAAAGCTTTCGCATGCTCATTACATGGCGACATTTGTGTCTGTCACGTTATAGATATTTTTAATTGTGAAAATGAGCAGTGTAGGTGCATTTTGAAAGCAAATATACGACGCATTCCTAAAGTTTGCTGCGTCAAACGCTTCTCACAGTGTATCATTGCGGTCAAAGAAAGGCTACAGCTAGCATTTCATTATCCCAAAGTTTGATGACGGTCCTGCATCTCTGTTTACCTGTAGTTTGAAGGTTATACAAATGCGGAACATATACGCGTTCGTTCAATCAAAATAACCACATTGGCCTTAAATCATAATATTTATTAGGAAATAGCTTTACATCTTTCATACAAACTTTACCGACAACAAAATACAGCTGTGCGTCACGGAGCAGAAATAAAACTTGAGGTCTTCCTCATTGCAACTTTTGCTCTGTAAGACCGGAACTAACGAAACAGAGCTGTGTGAGAGGTATTAAGTACTCAATAAATAAGCCACACATGATTGATTTCTTCTTCAAGTCGTATTAGGCAGATTCTTATGAGAGAACATATGTTCAGACAAGGACACCTTTTACATGACAACAGAACATAGATGGTCACATGATTCCGTGCATGCATATAAGGTGACTTCATTCTAAGGATATGTATAACTTAAACAGCATTCTGGCATTCCACAGTCTACAGTATAATAGGTTAAAGTGTAAATGTTGCAAGCTATGGTGGTTTGAGGAACAAAAATCTGCTTGATCCTAAAACGTTAGCGTACCTGCGTATTTGTGTTATCTCAGGTAAAAAAAACATGAGTACGAGTCTAACTTGGCCCCGCCACGGTGGTCTAGTGGCTAAGGTACTCGGCTGCTGATCCGCAAGTCAAATTCCGGCTGTGGCGGCTTCATTTCCGATGTAGGCGGAAATGTTGTAGGCCCGAGTACTCTGATTTGGGTGCACATTAAAGAACCCCAGGTGGTAGAAATTTCCAAAGCCCTCCACTATGGCGTCTCCAGTAATTATATGGTAGTTTCGGGATTTTAAACACCATTAATCAATCATTGAGTCTAACTTAGAGTTTTAATTGTGGTTGGATAATATGAATGAAAAAAGATTAAGCCCAGAAACGTAATCTAATATTTCACCTCTGTATTCGGTGTTACGCCTCGGACAACATTGGGTAATGAAACTGCCCCTGTGAAACAAATAATTCTATGCAGCTGCAAAGCAAACATATCTACCTTGCTATGGGTAAGTCATGTCTCTAAGCACACAAAACCGACGCCCAGAACGAGATGTGCCGCATTTCTCACATGGCCATGGCATTCTCAGTAGCCAAGGTTGGCAGAAAATATATATAAATAAAGTGTGTGTCCGCAGCGTTCACTACACACATTATATAAAAGCTGCACTTTAAAAGCTGCACTTGTTGAACATGTCTGCTGTCTCTTAAATAAACGGAGTCAACTCATAAACTCTTGAAGAAGAATGCTTACTTGAACAAGTTGGTTGAAATCTATGTTAATAGGGGCCGCAGCGCAAGCTTGGAAGTTTTGGAAAGAAGAAGAGCGCACGGAAGGCAAGGAACGGAAGACAAAGAGGGACCACATGAGCGCTGACAACTACACACACACACACACACACACACAAACACACACACACACACACACACACATATATATATATATATATATATATATATATATATATATATATATATATATATATATATACAAACCTGTAAAATCTTCGAACTAGCAAACGTTAGCAACGTGACAGAGTTCCGAGGAAGTGTCCGATAATAACGAAGCTTTTGGATAGGAGTTAGTCCTTTTGTTATTGTGCGTTCGTTTTTAATGGACACTCCTCCAGAACTATGTCACGTCGCTCACGTTTCCTTGTTGAGAGATTTTACCTGCTGGTATGTCTATATGAACATGTGTGTTGCGAAAAATATAATTCAGTTGGTAGTCAGCTCTCGTGTTGTCCCTCTTTGCCTTCCATTTCTCACATTGTGTACGCTATTGTTTCAGCACTGTCGTGCTTGTGCTGAGCCCCCTTACCATGCAATCAGTGTCTATATTGTGGAAAACAAAGCCGCTGAGGTAATGATAGGCACGGTCCGTTATAAGCCCTCATGTAGCAAAGATTACTGAACGGAGGCATGAAGACTGCTCTCAACTATTGCGCTCTCCACAGGCACTCGCCGTGTGAGTGATAAATTCCTTCCGTTTTTTGTCTCGTATATTCTTGAAATGCCTATCTTTTCTCAATCCGAAATATAACGCTATCAACAGCTTGAGCAAAATATATTAACATGTCCTTTTTTGGCCTATTTTCATGTGAGATAGTGAATATCTAGACATATAGAGCAGTGTGCCAGAGTGTAATCTGTTTTTTTTTCATTATGTGGCACTATTATTGCTAACACCTGGTGTTTTCACCTCCCTATATTTTCAAAGCCCGCAAAATAACGTGTGATTCCGATTTAGCATTTTTCCTGTCCTCTTTTTATCTTAGCGTTCTCGGGCGCATAGTGCTACGTCAAAATCTGGCTTCTCTGAGTTGATACTCTAAACGAAAAAAATATTCAGTGAACACTCACATGTTGTTCCCAAAACTGTGATCCATATGACGGCATGAAATGGTTGGAGGGTACAGACTCTGCGAAAATAACAGATGTCTCACGAGGTAATAATCAAACATGTCTCAAGAGATGGGTACTTCGGCAAAGACTTCTGTTTTACATAAATACTTTCCACAGTCGTGTCAATTCGTAACACTTGACAGCAAAGAATCGTGGCAGAATCACTAACTGTGAAGTATAGAAGTATAGACCTTCTAAAGAAAGTTTTTATGCGTTAACGAATTTCGGTGTTGACATCGTTCGCGTAGCATCTGCCATTGGTGAGGGAACAAGAGTACGCACAAATTTGTCTTTCGAACGTGCTGCAGAAGCACACGACCTGGTGCATGCAATTTTCAGCATGGTGATGATATGTAGGTTTTAAATGCGCAAGGGCCATGTCTTGGCCAAAGAGCCCCATGGAAAGGATGAAACAGTGACAATGATTTCCAATGTAACAATGACATGTGAGGTATATCAACTAAGATGATGCTACCGGGCTGTGAAGGGCCTAAGATTGCTCGCCTTAGGGCGGGTAAATTATAATATATGAAAACCATGTGAGTGAGATGAAATAAAAAACTAAAGACTAATGGCAATACTCATAGTACAAGAATAAGGAAATATTTGGGATTGACATGTTATTTAGCACATTTGTCTCATCACTGCCCTTGAACACACGAGCCGCGAGGCAGGGTGCTGTCTATGCGGCCACTGCAACAGCAACCTCCGTATGGAGGCCGTGCTACGGGTCACCTCAAAATATAGTGTTAAAACCATGTACTTCTTTTAAAAATAGAAACAATGATTTTTGTTTAAAGAGTGCATCCCTACCGATAAACATAGAAGGGTGCAGTGGAAGCTGCTGTCAATAGGGCAGTAAAGATGTTTTTTTTCTGATACCATCCAACTCGCTGCACTGGACAAGGATGTGGAGAACTGTAAGTGGTTCACCACATTTCTCACAGCTAGGTTGTTCTCCACCAGATAGAAAATATGAATGTGTGCTGTGTGTGTGCCCTATTTTATAGCCTGGTAAATGTTACTTGTCCGTAGCGTGATTTAGATACTTGTGGCCAATTGTCAAGTTTCTATTTGATAATATGTAGTTTATTTTCAGTCTGCCTATCCCATAGGCGCTGCCAATATGCTCTGAGCCTTTGTTTTAAGAAGTGCTTCATGTCAAGTTCAGGGACAGTCAAAGATGGGTTGGTGGCAGTGTTGTCGTGCGCGGTTACAGCTAGCTGGTCCGCGGTTACGTTTCCAACAATCTCACGCTGCCCTGGCACCCAGCCCACCACAACATGCCGTTTGAGAGCGTAGATCATGCATAAAAGCGAATAAAACGGTACAAGCACAGGATTTTTATGTTTTTTTTTTCAAATTTTCAAAGCTGTTACAACACTCAAAGAGCCCATGTATATAACCGTGCATTCTAGTTTAAATTGCTTTATATTTTTGGCAGCCACAGAGAGCGCATGAGCTTCTGCGATGAAAACGCTTGTTTGTGGGTGCAGAATACCGGAAGCTGAAAAGGATGGCCCTACAGCTGCATAGGACACATCAGTTCGAGACTTGAAGGCATCTGTAAAATATTCAGGGCAAGCGAATTTGTGTTTAAGTTCCATGAAGTATGTGTGTATATGTGCAATCGGTGCATACTTCGTCACTTCCGCAAAGGATACATCACATTCTATCACCTGCTACTGCCACGGCGGTAGGTGTGCAGCAGGAGCCATGCGACACTGTTCGAAAAGCGGCACACCTGTTATCTCGGCTAGGCCCCTCACACGAAGTGAGTAAGGCTGCCTCATCGAGGAGTGGTTTCCAAAAAGTGCACAACTAGACAAATCATTATTTTTGGAATGCATAGGGTTCCTTATCGCCGTTCACTTTCAGATAATAATGAATAAAAGGCATGCCGGATCTCTGCAGGGAGAGTGACCACTCATTCGACTCAGCGTAAAAGCTCTCTACAGGGCTCGTTTGATAGGCACCTGTAGAGAGGCGGATGCCCAGTTGATGTAGAGGATCCAGAATCTTTATTGTGCTTGGCGAGGCTGATAGATATACTATTGCCCCATCGTTAAGACGTGAACGTACCAGGCTTTTGTAGAGATTCATGAGGCACTTTCTGTCGCTTCCTTAGGATGTGCGCGACAGTAACTTCAGGATATTCATTCTTTTCATGCATTTATTTTAAAGGTGTTGCGTGTTGATGTGTGTTGCGAATGTTAGTTTTGCATCCAAGATTATACCAAGGAACCTATGTTCTGTGCTTACGGGTGGAAGTTCGCCTTTCATGACAATCTGAGGATCCCGGTGTAAGCCGCTTTTCCGTGTGAACAGGACACATGTGTATTTTTGTGGGTTGACTTTGAACCCACTTTCATGAGCCCATTTGGACACTTTGTTTATAGCAAGCTGGACCTGGCGCTCACAGAAGCCGAGGTAACACGTTTGAAAAGCCATGTGGATGTCGTCAACATACGTGGAGTAAAATATCTCATGGGGGATGTACTGACGCAGAGATTTCATTTTTATAATAAAGAGCGTGCAGATCATTACCCCACCCTGTGGTACTCCGGTTTCCTGTACAAATGTTCGGGACAAGACATTGCCCACTCGAACTCGAAATACGCGATCGGACAGGTAACTTTCGATGATATTGAACATATTATCACGTATACCCATATGCGAGAAGTCTCTCAATATCCCAAACCTTCACGCCGTATCATAGGCCTTTTCCATGTCGAGGAATACAGATAGAAAAAATTGGTTAGGGACAAATGATTCACGTAGGCGTGCCTCAATCCGTTTAAGATGATCGCTGATGGATCGGCCTTCTCTAAATCTGCTCTGGTATGGGTCTAGCAGTTTGCTTGATTCTAGGAAGTGGAGTAGATGGCAATTATACAAATTTTTGAAAACCTTACAGATGCAACTGGTTAATGCAACAGGCCTGTAATTTGATGCAGACGACGGATCCTTGCCCTGCTTCAAAATGGGAATTATCACAGCTTCCTTCCAAGAAGAGGGGATCACACCAGAAAACTATACAAGATTGTAAAGGGAAAGAAGAGTGTTTTGTCTTTCGGAGGGTAGATACATTATGAGATGCTTCAGCATCTCATACATTATGGTGTCAGGACCTGGGAAATACGTGTTGCAACAGTTAAGCGCTCTTTGGAATTCCGCTAAGCAGATTGGCTCAATATAAGCCGCAATTTTTTTTAGATTTTCTTTCTAGGTTTTGTTGTTCCAACTGTGCTTTGTATTTTTGGAATGCATCAGAGTAGTGTGAGGAGCTCTATTTAGTTTTTAAATGTGCACCAAGAAAGTTGGCTTGGTTCTCCATGATTTCTCCTAGGGTATTTACTAGTGGAAGAGAATATGTGTGTTGGCATTTAAATTTCTGGACTTTGTTCTACACTTTTCTGTCATCTGTGTACGAGTTCATGCTTGTTATGAACTTTGTCCGGATTTTTCATCTGGCTTGTCTGTGAGTTTTTCTTGCCTTCGATTTGACCTGATCAAATTTTTCAGGTTTTCTGCTGTTGAAAAATCACGAAACAATGCCCACGCTTTATTCTGAATTATCCGAGTTTCCTACAGGCATAATTTCCCTATTGGACTTGCCATTTAGAACTCATTCCGCTCGTTTGAATAATGCACTTAGATTCGGCATCAAGAATAAAAGCAGTGAAATACGCGACAGCGTCATCTATGGTCAGAGCAGACAACTCAGTCCATGTCATGTGGGTAAAAGTTTGGTACTCTTCCCAATCAGCTGAGTCAAGCTTCCACCTCGGAACCCGCGAAGATAGTTGGCCTTTGTTTGGCACGCTCAGGACGATCGGGAAGTGGTCACTCTCATAAGTTTTTAAGAACATTCCATTTAAAGTCGGCTAAAAGTGATGGTGTTGAAACGCTAAGATCTATCAAGGATTATGAATTGTTTGCAAGGCTAAAATACATAGGCTCCTTTGTATATAAGAGACATGACCTAGACGAATAAAGAAGCTGTGCAATAAGACGTCCTCGAGTGTCACAGCGGGAATCACCCCGCAGCCCATTATTTGTGTTAAAGTCACCTAAAACAAAAAAAGGGTTCTGGGAGTAATTATTTTAATGATTCCAAGCCGCGCCTCTTAAGCTGATGGTGAAGTGGTATATACAGAGAGCGTAAGGTGATGAGTTTGTAAAAAAAAGTACAGCTCCAATGGCCACGGCCTCAAGGGCTGTCCGGAGCTTCATCTGCTGGCATGCCACACTTTTAATTTCTATAAAGACTACTCCGCCGGATGATACGGCAGCATTTTCACGATCCTTCCGGAAAGTTATGTATTGGCGAATAAAGTTGCTGTATTTAGGAGTTAGGTACGTTCCTTGCACACACAGCACTTTTGGGTTGAACTTACTGAGAAGGTCTTGAGCATCATTTAGATTTATGAGTAGCCCTCTAACATTCGACTGAATGATTTTATCCATTATGAATTAAGAAAAAGTGCTGTTCGTAGACAAGACTTAGATTGGTTCATTTTACAGGGCCTTTGTGAGGCCTTGTAATTGGTGTTTGGTCTTTTTTTTTGAAGCGGTCGACAAGAGGTCTCCGCTCCTTTAGTGCTACCGGCGCCGTTTGGCTAGGAGTGATGCCCATAGCCTCCTGTGAGGCACTGGACACCCACTCCAAAGAGCAATCTGTGTGCCGCTTAGACTTCGCCTCAGTCGACGAAGCCTTCGCCCCCACCGGGCACGAGGTTGTTAGAGCCTCCTTCGCCTCCTCATTTCTCTGGCTGCTGCCAGTGCTTGTAGAGGCCAGCGGTGTGGACTGGTTGGCTGTGGGTGGGGCAGCGCTGGCTGCTCCCACCAGAGGGGCAGGTGGCTTTGACCTGGGCACGCTAGGCATGGTTCAGGTAGACGCCAAGGGCCATTGTGGGGCCGCCCCTCGTTGCACTACTTCAGCGAAGGACGTTCTTAGTGCGAAAGAAGGTGAGACTCGCTGTCGTGCTTCACGGAACGTTATATTTTCGTTAAGTTTTATGGTGATAATTTTGTTTTCTCTTTTCCAGGCTGAGCAAGCTCTGGCGTATGCGGCATGGCTGCCTTTGCAGTTTGCACAGTGAACCTCATCATATTCGCACTCATCAGTACCGTGACGAGTTACGCCGCACTTTACCACAAGTAAGCTGACCTCGGCAGGTCTGAGATCCGTGTCTGAATCACTGGCATTTAGAACAACGTCTCTGGTTAGGAACTTATTGACGCACACGAAGTTTTACGTAGCCGGTTTCGAGTGTCTGGGGTAGAATGCTTGAATTGAAAGTAAGTATTAGGTGCTTTGTTGCCGTTTCAGTGTTGTTGCGTCTGATTTTTATGCGTGGTACATGTGTTATGCCTTGGTCCTTCCATTCGTCAAGGAGTTCCTCTTCGCATAGTGTCATAAGGTCTTGATCGGATACTACGCCCTTCACGGTGCTCAGAGTACGATATGCAGTAACTGATACAGGGGTATTGCCAAACGCTACGAGGTGTGAAAGTTTGTTGTAGTGTTCCTTGTTTTTTTCAAAGAAAATGTCCCCACTTGCCATCTTTGTGGCCCTATAGCCGGTCCCAATGGTGTCCTTTAAGCACTTGGCCACGAGAAAAGGTGATATTGCTCTGGCTTTAGTAGATATTTCTTCGAAGTGAACAACATGGTATCTTGGGAAATCTTCAATGTTTTGTAGGAAAAACAAAGAGGATGCATCGGTGCGTAGCCTTTTCATGGAACGATCGGTTAAAGGAGGGTTCTGAGGTCCCATGAAAAAATGGCTTCTTCGGCAGCGAAGCCTACCACCCTCCACGGAGTCAATTAAGGGAACGTGGCAGATCATGTGAACAAGTCAGCCTTACACCAGCAGTACGCCATCGTCATAACAGAATATGGTTTACCCTAGGTAGGATAGCCACACAAGGTTAACCCTAGCCACCAGGAAACAATGAAGTAAATAGAAAACAGAAGAAGACACGACAGATTTAGAGGGAAAAAAGACGAAGATGTAAGAAGAAACAGACAGGAAGAGGCGACTGCCGATTCCACCTGGGTGGGTTAGCCTAGGGGTGCTGCCTACGTGAAGCCAGGGACAAAGGGGTGTGTTGTCTCTGCCGGGGGGCCTTAAAGGTCCAATCACTCGGCGTCAGCTCAACCCCCAGGATCCCCTTTTCCGCAGACATGGCAAAGCCACGCACGGCTAGGCGTGGGAGGGAGTCGAACCCCCCCCCCCCCTCCTTGTTAGCTCGGGTCCGTGGTGACGCTACGCACCAAACGCCTGCTCTCGCAGACGCCACTGCGGGGTGCCATTTTCAAAAATTAATGGCTTGTCGATCGTGGTCTTGTCCAAAATCGCAGTCCGTCTGTATTATGGCAATCTGATCTACGCGCTAAGTCACTTGTTATTTGATATTGTAACATTTCATTGACGCAGTTCACAGTTGCATTTCGTTAATTGACGTCTGACCGTCATCGTTGCATCCGCCGACTAAAGTGTTGTGCCTTCAAGCACGTCGTTGAAGGGCGCATTATCGGCATGATGAAGGAAAAAGTTAGTATGGAGCACTGCTCAATGAGAGAAACAATGAGAGAAAAAAGAAAGAAACAAAGAAAGAAGAGATAGAAGTAAAGCGAGAAAAAAAGAATAAAAAGAAAGAAATAAGAAAATAAAGAAAAACAGAACGAACAAAAAAAAGAGAGAAAGAAAAAAAAAGAATTTAAGAAAGGAAGATCGAAATAACGAAAGAAACAAACAAAAAATGAGGGACTTTTCACCTACCACTGTATTTTCAACTGCGAGATGAACTCAGCTCTTTTCTTTAATGCCGTTCTTAGTGTGAAAGAAAAAGCATCATCGCTTCAAGTTGTGCCAGTGCTTTTACACATCATCCAAAACATAAACAAATATAAGTAGTAGAGCTCACGAATCACCTATTTTCACCAGTGTTTTGGCCAAGAATACAAAGAACACCTCGCAAACAGGAGCTTCAATGAACTAGTGCACGAAAATTTAATATGCACACTACAAACTGCTTTTCAGCATTATTCTAACATTGCAGAAAGAGTTGTTACACTTTGCCTGACCAGCTAGTGAATTCACCAGCTACTGAGAGTACAAATGTTGCGTCAGTGTTCTTGCGAAAATGTTGGTTATCTAGCAAAACTATGCAAACTCGACAAGAGATTTAAATTCCCAATCTCAAGCTTTTTGACGTCAGCTGGGTCTCACTGCCTGCCCGGCTTGTTTATGAATACCATTCGCTGTAGTCATCACAGTGCGCTGTCCGCAATGCTTCACATTGAGAGAAAGAAAAAAGAAGAACGTTGCGGAACGAGAGATCTGACATGTGGCTTGATAGGGTGTTTGAAATTACCTACGTGCATTCTTTAACATAGTTGACTAATCTCCCACATGCTCAACGTCACTTGGCAGCTGGGAGTTTTACGGTAATAATGAATCATATAAACGGTGTCCCTGCATCGAGGAAAGAGTTCAAAGAAGCTGATCCCTAGTTATTTTTAATTATAAAGACCAAGCGCGTAATTTCGCTCAAGTTCATAGGTCACCTAAGCTGCTCAGTACCTGAAAGTCAAATAGAAAATGAAAGCAAATAAAAACCTAAATGAAAGTAAATATGTCTCATAATATAGTATCTGTTACTCTATCTTTAGATGGCCTGACGATTCACACTCATGCAAGGGTTAAAATCAAATAATAAAATACAGGTACCGATAGCGTATATAACTTACCATCAAAACATTGATACGACTGTGCAGCCGTGTTGGTAACAAAATATACTTTATAAGAACTTCAAATTTTACCAACATCGTATAGATTTATTTGCGTGACAGCATCAAATGTTCGAATATCAACTTAATAGCTTAAAGCATGTGTCGTATCCATTATCACTTGCAGTTAAAAACAAATGATGACGGGTTTCAATGAGCTTGCACCATCACGCGTGAAAAAAGCTTTTACTTTTTCAATTACAATGTCCGCCTCAGTTCTCTAACACACCCTTAAGGGTCCGTACAACGCTTTGCTGAATAATTTTCAAAAGCTGTATTCAAAGAGCTGAGAACCTTATCAATTGACTGCCACAAAAGTTTTTATATTCCTTCAAGTGGCAGTAGAGTTCCGCGGATTTCTTGAATGATTCAAGAGCTTTCTCCCTGTGGCGGCTGCATTACCGATGGAGGCGGAAAAGTTGTAGGCCCGTGTGCTCAGATGTGGACACACGTGAGAAAACCCCAGGTGGTCGAAATTTCTGGAGCTCTCCACTACGGCGTCTCTCATAATCATATGGTGGTTTTGGGACGTTATACCCCACATATCAATCAATCAAGAGCTTTCTCTCTGCTTTAGTACGAGTGAGTGCACCGAAGAGGATGTCATTCCGCCCCTGCTACCGCACTCACTTGCCGCAGTTGGTGATAACTTGCGGTGGCCGCGGTAAGTATGCAGTTGACAAAGCTGAAATAAGCAAAATTGTGCGGACTTTTCGTTTCATGCGCGGTCACATGCATTTACTACATCACATTTCTAGAAAAGAGGGAACAATTTTTCGCCTACTTTGACAACTAATCGTGCATTAAAGGCACTGAGCTCTGCTATTATGTTCGTCTAGCATCTTCTTAGAAGCCTCGACTACCGATGGGCAGTGTACTGCTCACCATGGTAAAAAAAGTGTTGCAGGGCTCCTTCTAACATCTATACATGAAATGATACATTACAAAAAAAAAACATATATGTTTTAAAGAATGCATTGAAGAGTGATGGCCCATTTCTTGGGCTCCTCTGAACATGTACTGATGCTCGACTGGACATGTGCACATATCGGATCACTTTTACCAGTGAATCGAATTCTGCTGAATTACAAAGCTCCCACCATTGGGTACACCAAGAAGAATTTTCGTATTTTATAGGACATGTTTTTCTAATCTCACCAGCTCAAAAAGGTGTTGTGTGAACGCTGAAGAGCTAGGACTCGGAAAAGTACACGTTTACTTCTGCGAGAACAGCCACCGCGCTTGCCAACATGGCAACATCTGCCACCTATTTAGAGGCCCAATCACACTGAGTGCTATCACGGCCTACCGAGTGCGGGCAGCCTCTATGTCTTTTTATGACTCACCTACGCATTTGACCTGAACGTGCTTACCTCTTTGAGCTAGGAGGTGTCCGCCATGCTCCACTTCTATTCGTCGTCATCTTAGGGGTCGGTGAAGGACACTAATGCAACCCGGAAACCGGTGAATTTCACTCGTCTAAGTGGCTACCAGAAAAAAGTTCTGCCAAGCTCGGGCGTTAGCAACTCCGTCAGCCGGTCGTGCAAGCACTCTGCCCAGCTGGGCCAGCCACGGCAGAGAACACCCACGCTGAGCCCGCAGCTGCAAGATGTGTCACACCGTACCGAACAACACCACATGTGAATGACTGGCGCCAGTTACGAAGGACACTACTGCCACTCTCGCAGATGAACTTACCGATGACTATCTGCGGAAAGAGGTCCGGCTCATACACAACTTGCTGACGCACTGAATCTGCCAAGTTCGAGAGCTTCGTCCATATCACTGGCCAAACATTTTTTTGTTGTTGGCATGCCACAAGCTGACACGGCCCATATTCTACTCCAAATGGCTGTGGATTTGCAAGAATTAAACAAAACATATCAGCCGCTAAAGTTTTGCTGTATTCATTTACATTGCCACATACCCAGGAAAGCACTAACGAAATTCACCTCCATGCCGCAGCGGCTTCATTTTTGATGGAGGTGGAAATGGTTGAGGCCTCCCTGCTTAGATTTAGGTGCACGATAAATAACCCCAGGTGGTTGAAATTTCTGGAGTCCTCCACTCCGGCGTCTCTCATAGTCTTAGATTTAGGGTGTTAAGCCCTAACAATTATCATTTTCGTTGTCTGCGTCTGCTTTCTCTTTCGCAGGTAGGAGTGCATTCACACTGTTTTAAATGCGAAGCCTCTCTTAGCCAACTTCAGCGACTTTGAGCGTATCTATCTATCTATCTATCTATCTATCTATCTATCTATCTATCTATCTATCTATCTATCTATCTATCTATCCGCCTACGACTTTTAGCTCTCCTGGCTGTTTCGATTACGGTATCCATACCAAACTTGGTATGGCATAACATGACTGTATGAAAAACATATCTCACTAGTCATAACATGACAATCGTGACCTGTATGTCATGAATTAAATATTTTTTATTCATGGTCCTGCAGCTCTTGCGGTGGTTTCGTTCACATGGCATGTTGCAAAACTGGTATGTTATGGCATGATTGAATGGGGAACACAAGTGACAGACCCTAATATGAAAATCATGACATGCCTGTCAAGTAACAACATGACTACATGTCATGCTCATGATGCGCTCGCGGCCGTTTCGCTAGTGTCAAATATACCAAGTTTGGTATTTTAGTACGTGAATGAATGACGAAGGTATGTGACCGTGACCGGTGCACACAAACATGATAATCATGAGATGCGTGTCATATAACAACTTGACTACAAGCCACGCTCATGATGCGCTGGCGGTGGTTTCGCTAGCTTCACCTATACCAAGTTTGGTATTACGGGACGTGAATGAATGACAAAGGTATTATAGTGGTGCAAACATGATAAACATGAGATGCGTGTGATGTAACAACATGACTACATGCTCCGCTGAGGATGCACTCACGACCGTTTCGCTAGCTTCATATTTACCAATATCGGTATTGTGCGACGCGAACGAACGACACATGTAAATAACTCATCCAAACATGATATTCATGACATGCGTGTCATGTAACAATACGACTACATGCCACACTGATTATGCGGTCGAGGCCGTTTCACTAGCTTCACATGTGACAAATTCGGTATTACATGACGCTAATGGATGACGAAGGTATGTGACTGGTGCAAACATTATTTCAGACTTCAGATTTCATATGATCATGAGATGCATGTCATGTGAGAACAATGTACATGCCACTGTCAAGGCGCCTATACATTTCGACGTGACGCGGTTTGTGTGCTCGCTGGTGTTCATTTCGTCGCATCGCGCCGGCGTGACTACGTCAGGCGCCGGTCCTGCCATATACTCGCAGGCGCGCGCCGCTCTGCGTTGCTTTGACGCATGCGCGTTTCAGCGCGTCCGGGGTCCCTACGTCACGGAAATAGGGAGACGCAGTGTTGCCTGGGTAACGCATCGGCGCGAAATGCAGGTTGTGGCATTTCGCGCCGGTTGCCGTCAGGCCGCGCTGACGGACGGTGTTGCGCCTGGCGTCTTGTTGAGGTCGCTTCGCTGTGCCCAGCGTGGATGCAAGTCAACTCTTCATTGGAGTATATTGGGCTTTTCATGGCGCGGTCGCGGCCGTTTGGCTAGCTGCACATATACCAAATTTTGTGTTACGTCATGTCAATAAATTGCGAAATATATGAGAGGTGCAAACATGATAATCCTGACACACGTGTTAAGAGCTTGACAACAAACCACACTCATAACCTGCTCGCGGCCGTTCAGCTTGACCTGATATACTAAATTTGGTATCACGTGACGTGAATATATGAGGAAGGTAAATGAATCATCAAAACATGATAATCATGACACGGAAGTCATGTACGGCATCATTTACCTTCACTTCTTAACCTTGTGCTGATTTTAAAGTAACATATCAACATTTCTCATTCGGGCTTCATATATCACGGATTCTCACTGTGCGTGAGATTTGCCATTTTTTCATCAATGACAGAAAGACGATGCGGGGTCTGGAAGGCACTTGATCTTTATGGTCATCAGCCACAGCACAAGCAAGTATCATAGATATATGCAGCTTGTACCTCGCCTATAAGCAGAATGACGAGTGGCATATTGGCATAATGGATGCTTCCCTACCCAATGAAAGTTACGGGAAATGCATAGTTGGTACCTTTCATGTACTATGCCGTACACTAGACAATGAGCAAGTAAATGGACCCTAAAGTACGTGTTTCACCCGTAAACACTCTGTGGCCCCGGACAATGTTCCAAGCACCCTTGCAATACTAGCACTATTGAATTACACTTGATTCGTAACGACAAATACAAAACTTGTTAACCTAAACGAAAGTGGTTCAGCGAGAAGGTGTACATTTACAGCGTCCATTCTCACTGAGGGCCGCAGTCTTTTTGTTCTCTTTATTTAGGAGTTCTTCCTAAACAAATAATTAAGGAAAACGTGGCCTGAAGACCAAGGTGCCATGTTTCACTTTCTAGCGCCGCATTGGTCTATTTATGAAAAACACTGAAATAGTGCTCCTAAATTTACCAATAGAGAACATTCATTTGTAGAAAGGTAAAATGTGCAATTATACATTGAATTTGTGTTTTTTGTAGAGGCCGATATCCCACTGCATTCATACTGAACTATCTTGGCGTAATCAAACGGGATGCAAAAGAAGGTGCGCAAATTTTTCTTCTTCTGGGTACTGCCAGTTTGCGTTGCCAATACTTCAGTATTATTGCAGTAAAGTTTAGCCTGTAGAAGGAACTTGAAAATCTGACGCACCATTGCACATCATATCTTTACCAGCTAGCCGGCTTTACCAACTAAAGTCTACCTTGACTAGCCTGCTTCTCAACCCTTCTGCAGCTGTACTGCATGCCCTGTGAGCTTACAGTCATTTACAAAATACTTTAATTAGGTCAAAGCTTTACGTGTCTTATAAAATGCGACAATAACTGGTGGCATTGTTTGCGCTCCATATCGGTGGCATAACACACGTGACGCAAGAAATCAACATCCAAAGATTGATTGATACTTGATTGATATGTGGGGTTTAACGTCCCAAAACCACCATTTGATTATGAGAGACGCCATAGTGGAGGGCTCCGGAAATTCAGACCACCTGGGGTTCTTTAACGTGCACTCAAATCTGAGCACACGGGCCTACAACATTTCCGCCTCCATCGGAAATGCAGCCGCCGCGGCCGGGAATCGAACCCGCGACCTGCGGGTCAGCAGCCGAGTACCTTAGCCACTAGACCACCGCGGCGGGGCGAACATCCAAAGATGTTATCATAATACGTATTATACCATTTATTGGTATCGCTATAGCGTCATGATGCTGCAAGATATTTATGACGGCGCCTTCCCAAGACATTTTCGCTTAGTCAACGATGAGCCGATCATGGGGCCAGTTCCAAACCAGCTAATCTGCCAAACGCTTTTGATGCATCCAATTATTGAGGTAGTTCGAAACCATGTTTGGGGCAGTAACAATACAGAGGGGATTGGACGAGCATCAGTGCAACCACCAAGGAGAAATGGGAGATAGCCTTCGCCGTCCTGTCAACTTTGGCGAATGCATTTGATGCCAGGTAACTATTTCTCGACAATCTTTTTTTTAGACAATGCTAAGACTTATCAGCACAATCAACAATTTCGTAGAGTAATGTCCGCGCTGTTCGATATAATAAGTGCTTTATACAGCAACCTTTTATTCAGCTTTAAAGAGAACCCAGAACATGTATCTCCTAACATGGCGCACCAAGCTCTTTGTTGTAAAGAGCATCAGCAACATCGGCTAGAAAATTCTACACCTTCTTTCAGTTATTCGGCTTCTTTCTTAGACAATGCGTTCTCGAGCGGCTTTTATTGGAACTCGTGTCACCTTCACCACAACTAATCTTCAGATGACCTTTGCGTGTTTTGTATAGATAGTTCCTCTTGTACTAACACAGAACAAGTTAAGTGAGTTCCTTGTACTTTATTAGCTCTTTCTTTGCACTTCGTAACGTCTTGCACTGTAGGAAAAACAAAAAAGTGCACTGCACAGTATGCCACTACACACTCAAATATTAGCTCTCGTAAGGTGAGTGAGAAAGAAAGTGAATAAGTAGGTCACAAAACACTTTTTTTCGCGTTAATGGAATTTGAGCGTTATTGTCTTCATATCAGTGCAGCGATGGCGTAGTGGTTAGAGCATCCACCTCACATTCAAGAGGTCCATGGTTTGAATTCCGGGGCCACGCAGTTCCCAAACAGATTAAAACTAATCGACGTGGTGATGGAAGTGCATTAAGAGGCCTGAGTTTTGGCCAAAGTGGTGAACACCACGGGTAACGCAATCCCTCACTAGATAAAGATTAGCAATCTTGGTAGAGTATCTTGCACTACCTCCCATATGGAGGAGGAAGCAACAAAAGAAGAAGGCGAGGAGGTTAACCAGAAAGATATCCTGTTGACTACCCTACACTGGGGGATTGGAGAAGGGGACAAGAAAGATGAGAAAAAGCGAAGAGAGGGAAAACAAAAAAGGGGGGAGAGACTGACAGTAATTTCACTGCAGCGTGTAGAACTCTGCCGCATGTCAGAGGTGTTCACACAAGCCTGTCTTTTTCAGGAAACACAGCAAAGATTTCACTGCCTTGTGGGCTGTCGAGGCATGTGGACGTTGCTGTAATAGCACCTGCAAAGAAAGAGGCTGATCATCCAGTCGCCGCATTGTGTTGGCAAGTACTTGTCTATCTGAGGGAAATCGATGACAGTGGCACAGCAGGTGTTCGATATTTTCGTCGGTGCCTCAAACATCGCACGCCGCCCTGCCAGTAATTCTCATTAACGTGGTAAAGCTTTCGTGAAAGCAACTCCCAGCCAAAGGCGATGGAGAAGCGCAGCTTCACGTCGATTAGGCCGGGTGGAGGCCGGAGTTGTAGTGAAGGGTCGAGCTCATGCAGTTTTGTACGTTGTATGCTTGGTGTGTTCCACTCAGTCAGTGTGAGACTGAGGGCCAGTTGATGAATCTGCCTCGCCGCATTCGTTCTTGAAAGCAGAATTGGAACGTTGTTTGCTTCTTCATGTGACGTGTGAGCAGCATGATCTGCTGAACCATTTGCGCCTATATCAGAATGCCCAGGTAACCATATGCATACGTCAGATAACTCATGGCCCTCAATCCGCAGCGGATGTGAAGCAGCTTACCGTGGCGGTGGTCAGATCTGCAAAGCAGCAGAGGGGGCTGAGAATCTCTGGTTCCGGACAGGCTGCCATTGAGACCTGAAATTGGCAACGTTTAACTGTAAAAACTTGTCTATTAAGGCAACTCTAGCTGTACTATTCGAGAAGCTAGAGAGTGGTAAATAAAATGTAACAGTGCGCAGTGAGGTTATCAGGACAGATAAGGTCTATACATTGCTACAGAATGGGCATGTGCTTTGGTATCGTGAGCTGGGTGATAGGACAGAACTAGGCGTGGGGTTCCTTATCCACAGAAATATTGCTAGCTACATGGACAAATACTATAGCATTATAGAAAGGGTGGCAGGTATCGTAATTAAACTTTATAAGAGATACAACATGAAGGTGGTACAGGCTTACATGCCTACATCCAGCCATTGTAACGCGTCAGTTGAAAACTTTCATGGAGACGTCCAATTGGCAAAAAATAAGGTAAAAACACAGTAAACAATACTGATGGAAGAATTTAATGTGAAAGTAGAGAAGAAGCAGGCTGGAGACCAGGCAGTAGGAGTATATGACATCGGTACTAGAAATTCAAGAGGAGAGCTATTAGCAGAGTTCACAGAACGCAATATTTTACGAATCTTGCATACCTTTTACCAAAAAAGAGGGAACCATAAGTGGACATAGAGGATCCTGAATGGCGAAAGTAAGATTGAAAAAGACTTTGTACTGAGTGCACACCCAGGCATCGTGCATGATGTGGAAGTGCTTGGCAAGGTACGATGCATTGATCGTAGAACGGTATGGTCTTGAATTCGGCTAGGTTTGAAGAAATAACGACACAAACTCAAACGCAAGACGCCAATCAATGAGCTAGCACGTACAGGGAAAGTATAAGATTTTAGAGTCTTGCTTTAGAACAGGTACTCAGCTCTTATGGAGGAAGCCACCCTTTGCGTTGACGCAATGAATGATAATCTAACGACTATTGTTACGGAGTGTGCAGTGGAAGTTGGACGTACGGTATTTAGGCAGAACACTGGCAAGCTGTCCCAGAAGCGAACAACCTCATAAAGAAGCCTCAAAGTATGAAAGCCTCAAATACAACAGACAAAATAGAATTGGCAGAGCTTACAAAGTTGATAAGTCAGCGTAATTTATCCGATGTAAGAAGGTATAACATGGACACAATTGAACATGCTCTGAAGAACAGAGGAAGCATCAAAGCAGCAAATAGAAAACTTAGGATGAGCAGAAACCAGAGTTTTTGCACAAAAGAACAAAAAGGCAAGGTAACTACCAATATGAATACGATAGTTAAAATAGCAGAAGAGTTTACAGAGATCTGTATAGCAGCCTGGAAAACCACGAACTTACTATAAGAACTAGCAGTATCGCTGATGGCACCCCACCAGTAGTGATAGAAGTCAGACAAGCTTTGGAGTGGATGAAAAGACGACAGGCTGCTGGTAAGGACCACGTAACATCAAGTCTGCTGACAGACGGAAGAAGGATTGGGCTAGAAAAAACTAGCCAGCTTGTTTACGAAGTGTCTCCTGACGGGAACAGTACCAGAATCTTGGAAGAATGCTAGCATTATCCTAAACCACAGGAAAATAGATGACAAGGACATTAAGAAATACAGGCTGATTGGATTGTTCATCGTCGTATACAAGATATTTACAAAACTACTCGCTAACTGAACTAAGAGAACATTAGAACTCAATCAACCAAAAAAACAAGCAAGATTTTGAACAGGCTACTCAACAATCTACCACATTCATAGTATCGGTCAGGTAATGGAAAATGCTCAGAATACAACCAACAATTACCCATAGACTTCATAGATTACAAGAAGGCGTTTGCATCAGCAGAAATATCAGCAGTCATGCAGACGCTACTGGATCAGGACATTGACGAAACATATATAAACATCCTGGAAGAAATCTCCAATTGTCAACTGCCACCATGGTGCTCCATAAAAACAGCAACAAAATACCAATCAAGGAGGGCGTAAGGCAAGGAGATACAATCTCGTCAATGCTATTTACCACGTGCTTACAGGAGGTTATCAGAGGCCTAGAATGAGAACAGTTAGGCATAAGAGTTAATAAAGAATACCTTTGTAACCTGCGCTTTGCCGATGACATTGCATTGCTGAGTAATTCGGGTGACGAACAGCAACTCATGATTACGGAGTTCCACAAAGCGAACACGAAGGTAGGCCTTACAATTATACTGCAGAAAACGAAAGTAATGTAAATGAGGCTCGAAAGAGAAAGCCCTTTAAGATAGGTGATAGTGCACTAGACGTTGTAAAAGACTTAGTCTACTTAGGACAGGTAATAACCGCGGAGCCGAAGCACAAGAGAGTATCTAGAAGAATAAGAATGCGGTTGAGCACATTGGGCAAGCACTCTCAAATCATGACTGGTGGATCGCCACTATCTCTCAAGAAGAAGGTATATAACAGCTGCCTATGACCGGTAGTAACCTATAAAGCAGGAATTTGGAGACTTACAAAAAGGGTTCAGATTAAAGTGAGGATGACTCAGCGAGCGATGGGAAGGAAAATAATAGGCGTAACATTAAGAGACAAGAAGACAGCAGAGTTGATCAGGGAACAAACCAGCGCTAAGGATAGCATAGTTGAAATCAAGAAAAGGGAATCGACATGGGCCGGGCGTGTAGCACGTAGAAAGGATAACCGCTGGTCATTAAAAGTAAATAATATGATTCTCAGAGAAGGCGAACGGGTTAGGGGGAGACAGAGTGTTAGGTGGGCTGAAGAGATGGTGAAGTTTACGGCTATAAAGTGGCAGCAGCAAGCACACAACCGAGTTGAGTGGCAGAACAAGGAATAATGCCTTTGCCCTGCATTGGTCCTTGACAGGCTCATGACGTTGATGATGATAGTCATGCTGTCTTTATATACAATTCCATTGTTTTTAATCAACATAAAACGTTCTGAGGCTCTGGCGTGAATATAATGTGTCGTGACATTCGGCAAACATACATGAATACGTAATGAATAAACAAAAAATGCCCGCCAGCCGGCCATGCAAGCACGAATGTTTTGCAAAGCTTGATCGATCAAAACACGTGCTTGTGGAGGGAGGCGGAGAATATTGCATTATTACTTAAATATAGTGGTACTGATTGATTTGTGGTTGCTGCGACGGCCCTATTTGGTTCCATCACCATTTTCAGTAAGACGAAAAAGTATGTTTCCTGCAGCATTGTAAGCTCTTGGTTCTTATCATGTCTTTAGGTTCCGGGGTCTCCTCATAGGGATTCGCATAAATATGTTAACGACTTGGTATTCGAGTCTTCCAGTCATATTTAAAAGCTGGTAACATAGGTGTGCAAGAAAGATTTGATGTCATTCAAAGCCCCTGTAGTAGTCGCAAGCAGCTGTAAACTAATATTTGCCTGGGACGCATGGAAGTGAGTTCCCATGGTTCCGACGCGCTTTAGCAACCAGCATGCGATTTTAATGTTTGTCTCCGGCTTCTCTTCAATGGAAAGGATATTGAGACAGATTGTATGCGTGATTGCTAAGAAATGTATACCGTTTGCCTAAAATTTGTGTCGTTAAAGGGCCTCCATACCACCCAGAGTTAAAATTCAGTTGTGGTGTTGCAGTTCTGAACTAGTTTAAATCGAGCGCGTTCGTTGGCTGATCCCAGCTCATCTCCGCAGATTTTCCTCAGCGTCGGAGATTAAAATGCAAGGATTGCATATATCTGCTAGCCAAGAAGCACGTTAGCGCGATCATCTGTTTGTTGTTTAGAAGTTCTGCGTATAGTCCTTAGTCCACGGAGAATAAAACGCTTGGGGGTACAACTTCACAGCTCGGCTGAAGAACTGCTACTATAGGTAGTGAGAAGAAATATTCAAAGTACCTCGACTTAGCCGGTAAGTTATCGTAATTTTGGGGCTCTCGTATTTGGTGGATCACAGAGGAGTGGTCTCATAATATGTAGAAGTGTTGCTCACACAATACGTAAGTTTTATTGAAATCTATTTCAGCAATGTTTGACGAAATATGTGTTTGAGGGAATACTGACGCCACAGTGTGAATATCTGCCTTAGAATAGAGTAATATGGATGCAGCTAACATAACGCTGTGAAAGTCAAAAGTACCTGCCACATTCTTAGGAAGTATTGGTTCTTTATCCGGTCGTTTCTAAAGAGTAAAAAACAATATCACGAAAGCTAGTTTTAATAAAATAGGTGTTCGAAACATGTGAAACACTATTTATCAAAAGAACTAGTCTTCTGCGAGGGGATAACACGCTGCCGATTCACTAGTGCGGCTTTGAACATTGATGTCCACGAGACGGCTTTAAGCTCTCCCATAGTAGAGTACCCTGTACTCTAAATCGTTACCCACTATTCCTAACCCTATCCCCCTCGTGTCCGCTATTCTGGGACTCAGGCACATATTCCTACCTAAACAATATCCATTGTAAGGATTTTGCTCAATTCACTATTGACAAGAAAACTGATTGATTGATATACGGGGTGTAACGTCCAAAAATCACCATATTATTATGAGAGATGTCGTAGTAGAGGACTCCAGAAATTCGGACCACCTAGGGTTCTTTAACGTGCACCCAAGACAAGAAATCTGTACGCTTGTGTCTTAGGTACACCCATTCAAAAATGTTTTACAAATAGTAATCCTGGACCTCCTGATTCACAACAGAACAAAAAAATGGCACTACGCTAGAAAAGCTATAGAAAGTGGGGAACAGAAAGACCATATGGCCCGCCGAGTCTGAAACAAACGCGGGGGTCTACGAGGCTAGGACGTGTTCGAGTACACCAATGCCTTTGTATATACCAAGATTCTACAATCAACGGCGTACTTACAAATGACTAAACGCGAAAGCAGCAGTGTCGATGGTAATTCCAACGAAGTATATAAACGCGCTCTTGAGTCACCCATCGTCACATCAAATCAGAATGTATCAGCACTGGGAGTCTTTAACTCTATTCGCGATTCCCATCGGAAATGCAGCCGCCGCAGTCGGGATTCGAGCCCGCGCCCTGCGGGTCAGCAGCCGAGTACCTTAGCCACTAGACCACCGCGGCGGGGCTCATTGTTCTCATCTAATCTATCGCGTCTAAGCCAGCGTTTCCAAACAATCCCGCAGACAAGGCAGAAGACCACAAAATAACGCTGGTCAACAAAGCAACGCCGCTCACGTGCACGGGGGCTGGGCTTGTTCGGGCACGTCATGCGCACGTCACCTCTTGGTCGGATGCCGGAGAGGGCGGGAAAGAGATTTGGCTTGCGAAGGCCACGCGGAGGAGCGGCAAGGGTTTCGAGCTTGCCTCCTCTCACCCTCGTTTCGCGCCGCTTCAAAAAACCTGTTTTCTCCGCTCGAGATGAACCGATTCGAAAAATTTTTGTGGTAAAACGTTCCTCATCGGACACCCAACAACCTCCACTGTCTAACTAAAATTCGGCATGGGGCCTGGTGGGTGGCCCTTTAACAAGTTCACTGCATACCTGCATCACGAAAAGTTACGAAGAGTGCGCAAAAGGTAGTAACCGTTGCAAACTTCAAGTATTTGGAAACGTGGGTAGTAAAATGGTCGTAAAAGGTTAGCCCAAGTAGATGAGTAGCAGCTGCTGTTATTAACATTTCGCTCGTGGTTATTAGGTTTCTGCTAATTTTTTTTGTCTATGACAAGAATCGCGGAGGTTCACAATTTGCTCTCGAAAGGATGTATAATGCTGAGCAGCTTATCTTTGTGCGTTTATTGATACATGGCAGCACACTGCAAGCAGCTCGCTTGTGAACGGGTCTCAGAGTGAAATGTTCTCCTCGCCCAGATAAACGTGCTGAGGGAAGCGGTGTTGGGGTTGTCGAAGTCTTTTGGTGGATAGAACTATTCATATTGCTTTCAGCAGTGATGCTGAAAAAACCTATCTTTACGACGAAGACATTTTACTGGACGTAGCAGGTTCTGAATTCACTGAGCATGACAGCTACGATGAACGATTAGCTGCTAACTCAGGAGGAACTAGTTGCACTTCACGTCCTCTCGGGCGTTGTGTTTTCACGCTTATAAGTCAGTTTATATCTACTCAGTGTATACTAATCTTCAGCGAGGTGAAAATAGAAGCATAATTTTTTGTGTGCATTGCATGCAGCCCAATTACAGTGAACATTATGAAGCGCCGCATGACTTCGACACGCTAGAGCTTCACCAGCGAAGCGAAATGGGTACAGCGATGAAGCGTGCAGTTGCTACTACAATTCACGCCTCTCTGCTAACTACTGATACACTTCGCCGAAACCTTTTGAACGTCATTGTTGTTCGGCTAATTTTCTCAATTTCAACGTGAAGAAAAGCATACGTGTATATTCTTTTTGATGTTCTTGTTTCAATCGCGCTGATGGAACCAGCAAAATCAGAATGCAGTGAATTGCGGACGGTTAGAGTCTGAGCAGGACTGTGACACGAGTGCTACTTAAATGGGAAGTTAAATGCTTGTGTTCTGTTGAAAAAGCGACTCCTTGTTGCTGACAGCGCAAGTACTGACGCCGGCGTAGTTGGTTTGGAATCCATTGCCACGTTAAACACTCTGTCCTTTGCAGCTGCGATGGCTCACTATGCGCTAGCAACCTACTACTGCGACAAATCTGCGAGGCAGGCTTGGTACCAACTACCTCGGAGTGCCGCTCAGTTCAGTGGGAAATTCTAGTTTGCGCAGGTCTCTGTAGCATGCACTGGATTACGCGAGGCATGGACGACGCACGGTTGATCAGCTGACGCCAACACTATTTTTACTGCGGTGAAAATTAGGTATCAAACGTTTAGCAGCACCTATTGTTTGGGAAAGCTCTTTGGTCCGATATACATTCAGTTGACGATCAAGGGCTTATGTGGTGAAAGCGACACAGGACGCTTAATGATGCACTGCATACTTTATACGCGAGTTTATAGGTTCACCTTCCTGCCACAGCCATCTTCATTTGCACGGCATGCCACCTATAGCCAGTGGTCATTCCGAATACAGTAGCTAACAAGAACACATCTCACAAATCAATTTACACAACTCAAGCAGATGATCCTCGTTCGGTGTCTACTGAGGCATCTCTAGATCAGGTACGATTGCGCCAGTGAACAAGCAGAACGCATCACCGGACTTTAGAGAACCGAGCTCTGGTTGTCCCCGCTCCTCTACGATGTGATCCGAGAGGCGAACGAGGATGGAAGGCAAGCGCACGCTGAGGCACTCGAAAAAACGGTTCGCTCTCATGTAGGGGTCTATGATATTGACACGGCCGGACTATCGCCTAGGCGTTACTACACGATGGCTGCGTTACATTAGAAATGCAGGTAGCCGAACTTGCTTTCAAAGCCACAGACTCAAATAAGGTGGAGGAGTGGTCATCGCAATGGCGATATCCCATCCTCAATCAAACCAAATTGTTACGGACTCTTCAAGAGCGTGCGAGAGCTACCTGAGAGGAGAAATTTCTCCGCTTGTTAATGGACTAATCAAATTGAGCATCAGAAATCATGATCTACCGCAGAACGTCATATTGTACACAAGGACACAAGGGTCCCTAAGGTAACTAAGCTTCTGATACAGTGGCCTATGTGCTTAGTATCCGGGAAGCTGCCCGTTGTCCTGATAGACCTGAATGCCCCACACCTCTAGCACAGTTCCGAGAAATAAAAGAAAACTGCATGGAGCTACGCCTCTAGTATCCCGCACGAGCGAAAGGACTTTCGAAAACGGAGGAGCACAACCTGTGGTACCTACAGACAAACAAGCTAGTCTGTCCAGCAATACTGCAAGATTGCGACCCAAACATAAGTGGGCAGTCTCAGTACGGTGATGAAGTGGCCAACACTTACCATGTCGTCTGGGCCTGACGACTGAATCCACCTATAACCCCAAGCCTCTACCACACCAAACAGGCTGGAAGACGACCGTGCTTATGGCTCCACACTTCAGAAACAGCCAACCCTTTTCCAGTGGGCATGGGTGTCAGCTTCTACTAATCACGTCCTTGTCGACCAGCCTGGTTGGGGTGAGTGCTATCTGGCATTGCCAGCTGAAATAAAGGCTTTTTCTTCACCCTCCTGTAAGAACACTTGGGTACGGTGGAAAATACCTTTCGTGAAAAAGGGGAAGAAAGAAGAATAAAGTACAGTTCCTGTTTTTCAACAACTGTGTTTTTCGCAACAGTCATGTGTAAATGAACGCCCGAACTCGCCCGAAAGTCGGTTCTTTTGTAGGGATGTTTTACAGAAAGCCCCTTTAAAATATTTCAGTTTCATAGAAGCAAACAACGAGTCTTATGTTCATAAATACAGGAACAATCATCATCATAAATGCGGGAAAAACCAGATCTGCGCACCACGTCTCGAAATAACTTATTTTGAAATGTAGATTTCATGACGCAAATGAAAGCAGCACGGCCGGCTTTCAATATTCACAGTGACACAGCCCCTGATAAAAAAATAAAGAGAACCAGAATGGAAGTTTTTTCTTTTTCCTACCGACAATGGTGGATAACACAATATAAAAATATGTCCAAGCGCGCATTGTTTCTGGGGGAATCGAGAATTTCAACTTGTTAATTTTGAGGTTTGTACATGGTTTTAGCCTTGTAAAAATTTATAGGTTTCTGGGAAGAATTTAGAGAAGTACTAGAAACAGGCTATGCGTACGAGTGCATCAAGTTTTAAATCTATAAAAACCAATGGATAACTGAAGATGCATGCATGAAACTTGTAGGTCATAGAACTCGTTCACAGCCAGTGTTGTGGTCTTGGTTTTCTTCAAGTATCTAATTCAAAGCCCTTTTTCTTCATTCAATTTCTTCTGGGATATCGTACGAGGTGAATGTTTAAAAAACACTCTTATGCTGCCTAAGGAACACAAAAAAAATGGCGTGCAGAACAACATTCACAGTAAGATGAATGCTGGAGATAGAGAACAAGCCGAAGAATGAGAGAGTGAACAGATGTTTAAGAACTAACTTTAAACACAAATTGCATGACAGAACCGCTCTCTTCAACAACTACGCAAACTCACTATCAGCAGCAACTACACAAACGCGTCTTTGGCGCTTCAAACGATCCCATCCCTCTGATGTAACAAACCATGAGTGCTGTATATCCGTCCAGAAGTTTTTTGCATTCAGATACTCAGCTATAGCCATCACCAGGTATGCCAGCTCCAACAAGAATAAAGTTGCCAAGGCGCAGCCTGAGAGTTTCCTCGCAATTCACTGCAAGGAGTGCCGGTGCCAAGCCCTGTTTGATCACACAAGCATAATCGGAAGGAGGACTAACGAAATGACAAGGCTCAATGTAGAAGCGAGATTTATCGCCCAGTTTAGTGACACGTGTATCTGCAAGCCATCTGTATCTTTATTATTGCAATAAATAAAATATTTGAGTGTCACATGAGTTGCTTTAGATACACAATTTTAGGTTCGAGCACGTGGTTTGTGATGCGCCTTGTTAGGGTATATGTATTGCTGTTTCTAGGAATAAATTGCATTGTTGAATGTTAGTGCTTTGTATGTGTTACGTGTGTTCTTCTCTGTCTCGTCATGGATGCGCTATACCCTAGATACTATGGATAACTAACAAGCCCGCCGTGCAACCTTAGGCGAATCTAACGCTTGCGCAAACGATACGTTAATAAAGATGAATGAACGCGCTGTTGCAACCAAACCCTGTCGGACTGCAATTGTATAGGAATCGCATATTCAGAGCGCAACTTATAATACTTTTGTGTTTTCATTCACATTGCTCTCTTTTTGGTCTAAGAGACAAACAGCTTACGCAAAGAAATATGTTTTGTATTATTACGTGGCGTTTACATCTATCATTTACAGATGACTTGTACAGCACTTGAAGAAAACCTGCTGCGAGGGCATCCAAGACACGTACTCTTTATATGAGCAGCTGCATGTCTGCCAGCTACGAACCTAGACAGGGCAGCGAGGCGTAGGATCCGGTGAAGAGGTTCATGAAGTTTATGGGAAATAAAAGATAAGAGTAACTGAATCAAGCGAAATTTTTAGGGCTTGTTTACTTTGGTAAACATACTTTTAAGAACGGGCAATACTAACATTGTTAGTAGTAAATGTAACTTAACTTTGAACGAGTAAGAGAGAAGGGAAAGAATATTCGTCGTGTCAATGAACGGAGCTTACAAACTTCGAACAATGCGTACAAGGCTCTACCAAATGAGCTCCCACGGAGGCTATCCCTCCTTCCTCTACACACTGTGTGCCATTCAACCTCGAAGGTTCTTTGAGCGCCACAAGTAGCCGTGACGGCGAGTGTGGAATGCTCTTTTTCTGCTTGTTAGCGTCACATAATATGACACCGTGTTATGAGTTGGCAGCTGACCAATTATTTCCCACGTTCTACGAAAACGCACCTAGTCTGCCAGAACTAGACCCTCACTGTTAATGAAGGAAGAATTGAAAATTTTATGGGCTCGTGTTTTGAATAGACGCAATATAATAAAAACGTAACGTACAATCATCATCATCATCAGACTGACTTAGTCCACTGCAGGACAAAGGCCTCTCCCACGATCCGCCAGTGTACTCGGTCCTGCGCTTGCTGCTGCCATTTTACACCCGCAAACTTCTTAATTTCATCTGCCCACCTAACTTTCTGTCTTCCCCTATCCCACTTGCCTTCTGTGGGAATCCAATTAGTTCCCCTAATGACGAGCGGTTACCCTTTCTATGTGCTATATACCTGCCCCGTGTCCATTTTCTCCTCGTGATTTCAACTTCAATATCCTTAACCCTGGTTTCTTCCATGATCCACTCGGCTCTATTCTTGTCTCCTAATCTTACACCTACCATTTGCCTTTCTATTGCTCATTGCGACGTCCCCAATTTAAGCGGAACTCCTTTGCAAGTCTCCAGGTCTCTGCTTCGTAGCTAAGTACCGGCAAGATTCACTTATTTATATATCTGCCTCCTACGCGAGAGTGGCAATCCACCTGTCATGGTGTCAGAGGGCTTGCCAAATGTGCTCCACCCCATTCTTATTCTTCTAGTTACTTCAACCTCATGGTTAGGCTCCGCGGTTATTTTCTGTTTTAAGTAGACATAGTCTTTTACAACGTCTAGTGCACTATTAACTATCTCGAAGTGCTGTTCGCTTCCGATGCTGTTGTACATTACTTTCGTTTTCTGCAAAATAATTTCAAGGCCCACTTTTCTGCTCTCTTTGTCTAACTCCAGAATCATGAGTTGCAATTCGTCGTCTGAGTGACTCAGCAATGCAATGTCATCGGCGAAGCGCAGATTATTAAGGTACTATCCATCAGCTCTTATCCTTAACTCTTCCCATTCAAGCCCTGTGAAAACCTCCTGCAAGCATGCAGCAGATAGCATTGAGGAGATTGTGTTCCTCTGCCTTTCACCTTTCTGGATTGGTATTCTGTTGCTTTCTTTATGAAACATCATGGTAGCATTTGACCCACTGTAGCTTTTTTTTCCAGGATGTTTACATATGCTTCGTTGACGCCCTGATTTCAAAGTGTCTGCAAGACAGTGGATATTGGTACGGAGTAAAACGCCTTCTCGTAATCTATGAACGCTATGTATGGTGATTGGCTGTATTCTGAGCACTTCTCTATAACTGATTGATCGTATGATTATGGTCGTTTGTTGTTGTTGTTGTTGTTTCCCTGTGCAAATGGCTCGTACCCAAAGAAGGCGATTGGCCGAATATAAGGTGAATTTGCCCTAAACTTTCAGCATTGCGTCATTCCTACAAATTTTTTTGTAACTTAATTTTGATGTGAAATACCAATATCAAGTTTGCAGAAAAAAAAGAAGAAAAATAGTGAGACAGCAATTTAGCAAGAAAATCGTTTAGTCGCAGTGATGTATTCTTGAACGGCGAATAAAACATCCCTATGGCTGAAACCCAGTGTAGAGGCTCCAAATGAAAGAAGATCAGATTGTGATAGTTGCAAGCCCAGTCTTTGAAGAGGTGGTGCTAGTATGCTTTGCCTGAATAAATCGAAACGGCGACAATGTAATAAAAAATGACTGATCGTTTCCTCTTGATTACAGTAAATGCACATAGGGGAATTCAATATGCCTGATCTATGCAAGTAAAAATTAAGGGAGGTAACGCGGCAACGAAATTTCGTGATGACAACTTCCATCATCCTTGAATTGATAAATGTTCACTGCGCCAGGGAAATAACAAGTGTTTGTACTCTGGAGAAGTCGTCAGTGCAGGGTCAGATAAATTTTGCCTGATTTTAAGTGTGCGAAATCTCGTCACCGTAATGTATACTGTATGAGGGAAAATAGGAATAATTGGTGTTGAAAGGGATACCTTCGCAAGAGAATCAGCTATTTCGTTTAGCAACAAACCTTGGTGCCCTGGTGTCCAGATTAAATGAATACTTCGGAGATCACAGGGGATCAACGATTTAAAAAGTTTCACTATAGGTGAGTGACCAGATGCGGACAGAGAAGAGCACACTGATAATGAATCAATTATGACTGCTACGACTGGAATGGAAATATTTACCTTTCGCAAAGCTAACATTATTGCCATGAATTCAGCCAGAAAGACAGGAAGAAAGTCCGGTAAGCGAAGTGAAAATGACCAATCAAGTACGGGGCAATATATTCCAACGCCTGATTTTTCATTTGATTGAGATGCGTCCGTTGCTATAATGACATTTGTTGGCAGAGTACTTAAATGGTCCTGCAATAAACCATTTAAAATGCCTGTAGATTATAGCTTAGCGTGAGTTGGGAAGATATCATGGTAAACAATTTCTGGAGAATTTTGTTGCTCAGTTAAAGGAATCAGATCACAAACGTGTACATTACGGGGCTCAAGTAACGATTGAACAAATAGTATTTGTGGTTTGGTAAATCTGGGCCAATGCACGGAGAAGAATAGGTCAGGATTGGAAATAAAAGTAATTTGTTCAGGGTTAAACGGTGCTTCATATAGTCGTGAAAAGGTCTGCACAGTAAAAATGTTAAAGCGACATAATAAGGTTGGTATTCGTGCTTCAAGGTATAACACTGCATTTGCAGTATACTTTGGAAGTCCTAAGCATAGCCGTAAAGCCTCTCTTTCCAACAGAACGAGCGGCTGAAGTTTGTAGGCTGGCGCACCAGAAAAAAGAATGCAGCCAAACTCCAACACAGGTCGGACATACATTTTATATATAATCAAAAGTGCCTTTCTTCTCATACCTGATCTACAATTGCTCAACCTCCGCAATACGCCCATCGCGCGTACTGCTTTTGTCGCGATGTATTCAATGTGAGGGCGCAAATTTAGATGTTCATTATACATAACTCCAAGATATTTCAATGATTGTACTTGTGGGATATCTTGAAGCTTGTAAATAATAGATATGTGCACGGGATCTTTGATTGGAAAAACGAGAATAGCACATTTACCGGTATTCAGGTTAAACATCAATCCATCCAGCCAATGTTCTATTTTATTAGGATATGCTTGCAAGATAGTGTAGAGACAGTGGAAGTCATGTGCCATAGCAAAGAAAGCAATGTCATCGGCATAAACATAGGTTTTCACATCTGGATGAACGGGGATGGTACTAAGCAATATGTTGAATAAAACCGGAGAAAGTACTGACCCCTGAGGTACACCTCGGGTTTGCTTGTGCTTACAGGAAGAGAAACCGCCTTGATAACAAAAGAATTTTCTTCTACCTAAAAATTCCGTCACCCATGCTACTATATAAGGTGGAAGCCCATGACTCCATAACTGATTAGTCAAAATAGAATACTCTACACTATCATATGCTTTACATATGTCTAACGTTACTAAAGCCGCAAAGTGCTTTTTGTGACGGGCAATATGAATACGACTTTCCAGATCTACATGTGCATGCCATATGGAATATCCAGATCTAAAGCCAATTTGGGAAGAACTCAACAGTTGTTTCTCGTTAAGAAACCTAATTATACGACCATGAAGTACCCTTCCAATAAGTTTTACTACATTAGATGTTAAGGCTATCGGTCGTATGTTGTCTAAATTATAGCCTGCCCCCTGTTTCTTAAGCAATGGTATAATTTTCGCAATCTTCCATTCAGAAGGGACCCATGCTCTTCTAAGGGAATAATTGACGAGACTTAACAGATCATTCGGATATTCCCTGTGAAGTATTTTTAGCATTGTATTTGTTATTTCATCGGGGCCTGCTGCTGCATTTGGCAATCTTTCCATAGCCTGATTTAATTCGGAAGTTGATATTTCTGTGTAGTCATAGATGGTTGTTGTGTAAGCCGAATTAGGAAGATGCGTTGAGAACCTGTTTTCTAATTTCATTTCATTTCATTTCATTTATTTACTCTCAAGGCCGAAGCATTACAGAGAGGAGCGGGTATACATCGTACAGAAAATCAGGAAATACAGCAAACCAAAATTATATGCGCACAATGGCGGTCTGAAAACCATAAAAGAAAAGAAAGACTGCGTGATGTGAAGAAGAGGCAGGGTGGTTGTAACAACAATGTTCAACATGGTTGCGTCTTTGAATGACACGCGCACACAAAAAACTAACAAGAGAAAACACAGCGTGACTTAAGTGGCGAATTTACGCGAAATGGTTAGAGAGGGCGTTTTTAAACAAAGTGAGGTCAGTGATAGCAGCGATAGGGGCGGGAAGGTGGTTCCACTCATTTGCAGTTTTCGGGATGAATGATTCAAAATATAAATTCGTGCGGGCGCTAGGAATGCCCACTTTAAACTGATGATCGTTGCGTGAGGAAACGTACGATGGGGGCTGGAAAAGAGTGTTGCTAAAAGACGGAATACAATGAAAGATCTTATGGAACAGGCAAAGGCGAGATATTTTACGCCGCAGTGAGAGAGTGGGTAATTGAAGATTGGCTTTCATCGAGGTAACACTGGACGTGCGATGGTAGTTTGACATGACAAAACGTGCCGAGCGATTTTGAACCGCCTCGATGCTGTCAGCGAGGTAATTGGTATGTGGATCCCAGACTGATGACGCGTACTCGAGTTTGGGTCGGACTAATGTTTGATAAAGCAGAAGTTTAAGGTTAGTCGGAGCCAAAGAAACGTTTCTGCGCAGATAACCTAACGTGCGATTCGCATTGTTTGTAATATAATCGACATGCGTGTTCCAAGAGAGATTGTTAGAAATATATACTCCTAGGTACTTGTAGGACGAAACCAGATCGAGATTGCTGTGGTTAAGTGTGTAGTCGCACGGTACATTATGAGAAATACAACGGGAAATTCGCATAGCCTTGCATTTAGTAACGTTTAGCTTCATTAACCATGCGTCGCACCATGATGAAATGTGATCCAGGTCTGTTTGAAGGGCAAGATTATCTGCGTTAGTCCGGATTTCACGGTAAATTACACAGTCATCGGCAAATAGTTTGATGGATGATGAAATGTCTTTAGGTAAGTCGTTGATGTAGATAAGAAATAGTAGGGGACCAAGAACTGAACCTTGCGGAACGCCGGACGTTACAGGGCTAGTCGGGGAACAATGGTCATTAGCAGTTACGAACTGGGTGCGGTTAGATAAGAAACATTCAATCCACTTTAAGACGTTAGCATCAATATCTAGCACGTTTAGTTTCAGAAGAAGTAACTTGTGGCAGACGGTATCAAAGGCTTTCGAAAAATCTATGAAGACACAATCAACAGTAGATGAACGATCAGCAGCAGAGAATAAATCGTTAGTGAAGGCCAGAAGCTGTGTCTCACATGAATAATATTTCCTAAACCCGTGTTGGTGAATGCTGAAGAAGGCGTAACTTTCAAGATAGCTCACGTCGTGGGTGTAAATTACATGTTCGAGAAGTTTGCATGGTACACTGGTTAGTGAAATGGGGCGATAGTTCCCGGGACTATGAGCGTTTCCTGATTTAAACAAGGGAGCCACCTTCCCCACCTTCCAGTCCTCTGGGAGAACACCTTCTTCTAATGACTGATCAAAAAGTCTCGACAGAATAATTGAGGAATGAACGTCAGTGTTTTTCAAAAATTTAGAAGAAATGCCATTGAAGCCTGGTGACGACGAAATTTTTAAATTTTGGATCAACTTGCGTATGCCGGCCCGGTCAACGTGTACAGAATTCATCCCAATGAAATCGCGAGCTTGAACACCTGGAAGGACGACAGGAGTAGTGTTCGTAAAGAATGAAGAAAATGCATGGTTAAGGGTGATACAAACGTTCTCACAGGAAATTACTTCGTCCGTGTCAGTGGTAAGTTCAATCTGTTTCCTATCGCCCCCATTAACGACCTGCCAAAATTTGTGGGGATTGTTTTGCAGAATTAACAGTAGCGTTTGCTGAAGAAAGGACTCTTTTGCCGCGCATAAAGCACGCCCGTATTCATCGGCTACCTTTTCGTAAACCTCCCATCTTTCGGATAAATTAGAACGCTTGGCTTGGCGGTAAACGCGCTTGTTTTTATTGGACAGGCGTTTCAATGTTGGCGTGAACCACGGTGATTGACTGTTACATGCGATTTCGCGTAGTTGTATGTACTTGTTAACGAGTTCGGCAACTTTATTTTTAAACAGCATCCAGTTATCGTTGACAGATCTTTGGTTGAAGTCTTCTAGAAAACCGAGGTGAAATGTTCAAGTTCGGTATTAATGGTTCCATAATCAGCTCTACTGTAGTCCCTGAATCGCTTTTTACTTTTTTGTTTACGGGGCGATGCACAGGGGAGGTTGAAAACGATTGCTTTGTGATCACTGAGGCCTGGCAAAACAGAAAGCGATTGCACGAGATCGGGGTGAGAAGTCAGAACTAAGTCTAAAGTTGAAGCACTTGAATGTGTAATGCGAGTTGGGCACATAACCAGCTGCGTTAAATTGAATTGCGTGCATGTGTTAAGGAAGCAGGCGCTTTCAGAGGAGCCAGAGCCAGGCGATAAATGGGAGTTCCACGAAATATCAGGAAAGTTAAAATCACCTAGGATTAAAATTGGTGTGGCAGGGAACCTCACGTCCAAGTCACTTAGGACGTCATGAAAATCATTGGAAAAACCAGATGGCGCATTCGGAGGGCGATAGCAGGCACAAACAATGACATCTTAGTGACTTATGCGGATTCGAACGCACACCAATTCAAGGGAACATACAATGGGAATTTTAAAAGACATGAATTTCTCTGAAACAGCGATCAAGACACCGCCACCAGAACGCGAGCCACGGTCACACCTAAAAAAGGAAAATTTTTTGTCGCACTGCAGGATCTCACGGTTTTCAACTTTTGACGACAGCCAGGTTTCAGTCAAAACTATCACATCGGAAAGGCACGTGTTTACTGACGAAGACAAGGCATCACGCTTGTTGATAACACTTCGGATATTACAAAGCAAAAAACAACAGTCAGGGTTAGAGGTATTACAACTTGTGTTAGCATCTAGCTACAGTGGAGAAGATGGGCCTCTGATGACAGGATCATCGCGATTAGGAGGATTTGAGGGGTCAAGCGAGTTCGTTCCTATTTCGCACACGCGATCTGAAGATGCGCAGTAGGTGTATATTTTATTGACAATGACCACTTTATTGTATTTAGGAGAAAATTTGTGACCAGTCGACTTGGCGAAGTCGATTAGTTTTTTCCGGGTGGCGCGTGTAGCCTTGCAGAAATCCTCACAGATTGATGTATTTGTGTCACGAAACTTAGACTTCTGAGACAAAACACTATCTTTAGTTTTGGAAGAAGTGAAACGTGCTATCACGGGCCTAGTTTTATGCCGCGAAAACGTTCCTAGCCTGTGAGCACGCACGATAGCATCGTCAGGTAGCTGCAAGTTTAACGTAGAGGTAAGAATCAATCGGACCTTTTCTTCAGAATCGGCCCAAGTTTCTGACGCTGAATCTTTAATTCCGTAGAAAATCAGGTTCTCACGACGAGACCTATCCTCGAACTCATCCAGACGCGCTCGGAGCGAAGCCTGTTCACTTCGAACGGTGGTGGCTATCATTTCCTGCACGTTAGAGCCGTCTAGAAATTCTTCAAATGAATCGACTCGTTTTTCTAGATCAGTTAGCCGAGTGGTCAAATCTAATACTTTGGACTCAAGTAACTTTTGGTTTTCTTTCACTTCGTCTATGGATTTAATGAGGCTGTCATGCCGTTGGTCAAGGTGTTTTGTTAAATCTTGAATAGCCAGAAGAACGTCACTGCTCTGTTTGCTAGGGTCTTGTTTCGGGGGACCAGGGTTGAGCTCGACGTCTCCGCTGACCAACAACATTTTAGCAACAAAAACACACTCCACAACGGTGCAGGCAAGAACACTTGGGCATGGGAACAGCAGCAGAAAGAGGTTGTTTGAGCGTTTAGAAAAAAGGGGTGGGGCGGGACCAACCTGAACAAAAAGACAAAGGGGGTTGTCAGCCGCCGGCATCACTGCTGCGATCCAATGCCCACTGAAGGGCGAAGGGTTCCGCCAGCCGGTTATATGGTCCGTCTGCCTTGATGACGATGTCACACTGGCTTCTTCTGCGTAGTAGGGTTTCAATGTTGCGTAAGGCGGCCAACCATGGTCGACGCAAGGTGACGAGTCAAACAAGGGACATGCGTCGATCTCAGGAGGCAGTCGCAGTCGATCCGCGCAGGCAGCAGGGCACGTTCCAAGGATTGCAGCCAGCTGAACAAAAAAACAAAGGGGGTTGTCAGCCGCCGGCATCACTGCTGAGATCCAATGCCCACTCTTTAGCCAACTGATTCAATGATTCCTGTAGTTCCCGTGAGGTGTAAACTACTGAGTCAACGTTTCCTGGTATATGGGTCTTCTTCCTACCACGAAGGAAGTTGAATAAAGCACGTTTGTTATTTGATTTAGACAGCTACTCGAAATGTTCTTGGTCATATTGCTCTTTCGCTCGCGATACAGTGCGTGTAAATGTTGCCGCAATGAACTGATAATCCTTCCAATTTTTTGGACTCTGATTACATATAGGTCTTTTCCATGCAGCTTTTCTTCTTCTATAATCTCGTGTGCACTCATCATTCCACCATCTACTAGGTTGGGCACTTTTGGATGACGACGAAGCAATTACAAATTCTGAAGTGTTCTTGGGGATTTTTAAAGCAGAACAGAGACTTCTGCCGTGGTCTTCATTTTGACCACTGGACACTGCCCTAATGTTGGAACGCATGCAGTCTTTAAATTTTTTGTAATTGATCAATGTTTTCTCTGTCCTTTCAATAGATTTCACGGCACATGAGATTTCAAAGTATACAGGAAGATGGTCACTGTTTGAAGAGAAATCAATTGTTTTCCAAGACTTCATTGAAACACTTGGGCTGCAAAACGTGAGATCTAATACCGATCGTGTCCGTCCGCGAATAAATGTAGGCTGTCTATCATTTAGGCAGATAAGATTTTTATTACTCATCCAATCCCACGGAAGAGTACCAGAAGGGCCTGTTCGAAATCCCCATGAAACATGATGTGAGTTGAAATCACCAGTCAGAAGGAAATTATTCTTGCAATTAGCTAAGACAGTATTTAATTATTGAGTATTATGCAAACCCGTTGGATAATATGCGTTTATAGGTGAAAAAGGGTGGTGCCCTGGCAGACAGAGGTCTATTGCCAAAATTTCACAGTCTGTGGACATAAGCTGAAAAGCTATGCTCGCTGTGCGGCAAAATTTATTCGAGACTAGTATAATTAGACCACCTCCTAGTGATGGACGGTCTAACCGAAATGCTCTGAAATTGTTTAAATGATAATTCTTAACAGGGTTAAGCCAGGTTTCTTGTAATAAGATTATATCCGGATATAACTGATTAATTAAGCAAAGTAAGTCAGTAGAAGCAGAAATCAAAGACCTACAATTCCACTGTAGTACTTTCAAGGTATCTATGTTGACGAGCGAAACACTTCAGCAACAGCAGCTTCTAAAATACTCTCTTTAATAAGTGCACTGGCATTTTCGCTGCCCTTTTTGGGTTTTGTGTTTGGGCAAGGAGATTTTGATGGAGATCCAGTGCGCTTCTGACGCCTGAAATCTTGGCATACGTTCATTTCATTCTGATCCTCCACGTGGTTCGACGTAGAAGGTACGGACGAAATTGGGGTTTTCTCCTCTCGGGAGTGTCGCTGTGGGGCTAAATTCGGTATCTCTTCCGCTGCACAAGGTGCCGACTTGGCCATCGGTACTCCTACTGCAGAAGCCAGCTGTGTCATCTGTGAGCAAAACACTTGAGAGATGCACTCACTCACGCTCGTAACTATGTGTTCCAGCGCTTTCGACATCGCCTTTTCGACTGCAGCCTCAATAAGTTTAAGAATCTTCGTCTCACTTAGTTGTTCGTGCCTCGACGCGACTCCGGCATATCCAAAGGCTCTATCCTTCACAACTGTTATTGCTTCTCGCCGCGAGCAACGACGTCTGTCCATGATTTCTAGAAGTTGCGTTTCATTAGACCTTGCGGTGCAGTTCAGATAATCGGCCGCGTGATTTCCTGCACAGAGGCAGCACTTTTCGGTTTCGGCGTTGCACTCCTTCGATGGATGGGTATCGCCACAGATGCGGCAACGTGAATTTCATTTACAGCCCCCTGCACTGTGACCAAAACGCCAACAGTTTTGACATTGGAGAGGACGAGAAGCGAGACGTTCGACTCTGAAAATGAGCGGCCATATTTTTAACTTGGATGGACAGGAAGTGCCGGCAAAGGTAGCAATAACCGACTCAGTGGGGACTTTCTCACCGTTAACTAATCGGTTGCATCGGTACACAGCTATGACCCCAGCATCAGACAGCTTTTCCAGAGTCTCAGCGGGCGTTAATGTAGAGTCGACTCCTCGTACAATTCCCTTAGTGCACGCTAAATGAGGCGGGATAAATGCACTTACCGGGACTGAAGCAAATGTCTTGCATTTCAGGATGTCAGAAACGCACGAAGGATCTGACGATCTGCTTACCAAACCACCTCTTCCGAACTGACGAACATCACTTATCAGCTGAAAGTGCGGCGTCATGGCCTGCAACTCCACCTGGATCGCCCTCGGGTTGTTGAGCCTAATAAATCCACCACTCGAGGGCACCAGCGCAACAGGGATGCTTCCAACACCACTGCGGAAAAAATATTCCGATGGCAATTCATCATTAGGCAAGGAGGCTGACCAAGGGCTGTGCCCTTGGCCAGGAGATGAATTAGACATTAGCACTAATTCGATTGCTTAAAGAAGTAATATGCAATTTCAGCTAGTTTCAACAGGTGAAATTCACCCGAAACTCAGCCAAACCACCGTCCGAAAGAGTCCGAAGGGACGAGCCCGGTTCAGAACGAGCAGACGCCCTGCGGATGATCCAGGCCGGCAGGTCGTTCTCTCGCGAGGCACAGTCTAGCGCGTTGTCACGCGCGTCATGCACGGCAGATGTTTGTTGAGTACTCGTTTGTTGAGTAGCCTGTTTGAAATCCTGCGTCTTCTTTTGTTTGACTGAGTTTTGCCTCAATTAGGTTGTCAATTATGAACGTGCAATTATGAGTTCATAACACATACACTTCTTTGAATCAATCATTCATTCATAGGGAGGGGGTGTTGATGTGGCATTGTGGCAGACTTGGTGCCTTGGTTAAATTTCTGAGGGATCATAGGTCAGCTGGCATCTTGTATTAAGATTCCGTACTACGGACGCCATTAAGCATTAAAGAGTGCTCCACACTCGCCTTCATGGCTGCAGATGTGTCTGACTGGTAAATGAGGCGTTTCAAGTGTAAATACACTTTATAAGCGACCCCAAACCATCCACCGCCGTCGGCGGCGTCCGCAGTCTTCTCTCTATCTTTAAAAGAAAGAGGACTTGGCGGGCCGCAGCGCGACTCTCTACCGAATAAGCCACGGACGCGACGCTGATATCGGTGTCAGTAACGCGCCTTATACCCCTCCCCCTTCGCTCGCTCCTCCGCTCTCCTCGCTCGCTGCAGCTGCACGCGCACCCCTCGCTCTCGCGCGCCCGCCTTCTCTCTCAGTCTCCCGTCGAGAGCGGGTCGTGAGGGGGAGTAGAGTTAAAATCCGTTGGCATTCGCCAGTGAGTTAACGTAAACTCCCCCATGTGATCAAATTGCGATTCCCAGAAACCATTACACCGCAAAGGCACCATAGTGTGATTAATAAATATAATAGTGCGAATTAATAAATACCCCTCATAGCATCACCCCGTGTATTCGCACTTAACCATGTTCACCCTCGGGGAAATGCTTGGGAGTTTTTTTTGCTAAAAAGCCGAATGTAATCTAAATGAGACTGAGAAAAACGCACTTTCTCTTCTACAGACAATATGGTCGGGCGGGCTGAGACAAAGTTTTCCCAGCATGTTCCTCTCCCTTAAGTACGACAACTTTTTATTGTGGCTTAAGTATACATAGCAAAATATCATCACTATTCTTGAGTAAAGTTTGTATTTGGCTCATATGAATTGAAACATTTCATTTGTACATGAATTAGGTCGTAAGAAGTGTAAAACGGTTCGAATGTATGGTATAGCAATATTTTGCGCTATTATTGACATCATTATTGTGCATCCTCCAGTGAAGTGCTTCGACGCATGGGCGTAATTGCGATAACTAGATTTGAGGAGCGAGGGGTACTGGCTGGCAAACGGCGCACTATTCTGGAATGTCATGAGTATTTTCTTTTTTCTGGCATCTATTGAAAGCCTTGAAAAGTGTTCCAGTTAGTTTTTTGCCATGCTTTGTCTCACCACTTCTTTTTTCTTAAAAAGCAGATAGACGCCCAATATCTTTGTTTCCTGCTTACTTTTACAGCGAAAGCTGTTATGAGATCACAACTCGGGGCACGTGCAGTTCTCCGTCGTCGCCGCCGCCACCGGTGTGTGTAAGTCCATCGCGTGAAATTTAAAAAAGAAAACCTAGCACCAAAGGCTCAGTGGAGCTCGAAACCCGGGTCTGCTGCGTGACAGCTCCGTATTCTACCACTCAGCTACGCCAGTGCTTGTGACTTTTTGGCAAACCTAGCACCAAAGACACAGTGGTGCTCGAACCAGGGTCCACTGAGTGCCAGCACAGATTTATATCACTGAGTGGCGCGGGTTAAATTTTCATGGTATTTATTAAAGTATTTGTGTAATAAGGACGAAATAAAGTATAGGAAAGTACAATCAAATGGCTACTTTACGCGCTCAAGCATTACTCATAAACACTCAATGGCTAACAAAGCACGAGTTCTTCACATCGGGAGTTCTTCACATCGTGTTATGAAACTAAGAAAGAGTGAGGTCAAACAGCTCTCCAAGATGGAGTACCAGTCCGGTCTAAAGTCTAGTTCGTCGTAACTGTGTAGACAGGATAACAGCTGATCATTAAGGGTAACTAACTGGATTCTCTGAAAAGGCAAGCGGGTTAGGGGGAGACATAGGGTAGGTGGGCAGATCAGATTAAGAAGTTTGCTGGTATAAATTGGCCGCAGCAAGCACAGGACCGAGTTAACTGGCGGAACATGGGAGAGGCCTTTGTCTTGCAGTGGACGTAGTCAGGCTGATGATGACGATGGTGATGATGATGATGATCATGATGATGATGATGATGATGATGATAAAATGTGTTGGAGGTGAATAGCCATTTGAAATATGTGCCTGTTTGAAGAGGTGGTGGGCTGGGCATTGTGGTCCTGCATTCGTTTTTCGCACAAGCTTTGCAAACACATGAGGAAAACATATTATATGGCACTGCATCAAGCGCTGCTTGTAGAAGATGGCGTATTGTGTTAGCATTATTAACAAAACATTTTTTTCAGTGCTCGCTAAAGGACATTCCAAAACAGTACGACATCTTTACAGCTAACAAATCAATGTTTCATCACTTCTGGCACATCACATACAAAGCAGTGAACAGACGGAATTAAGTTGACATGAATTCCTCCAACATACCTGGGTGTACCATTGCATTCTATAGATTCAGTGCGAATTACTGAAAGAAGTGCTCCCTTAAGCTCGAACGAAAGGCCCAGACATTTATTCCTTATCAACTTTCAATCTTTGGGAGAGCTGAAGCTTGAATACATTCTTAGCGACAAAGCTTTACTATGTATTGCAACTTATCCACTGCACAAGATTTTATGTACAATGCTTTCATCGAATGTTCGCCACTTTCGTACGGTCGTATACTTTTGAGTCCATGCGTCGTGACAATATATTCAAGCCAGTTAGTAAGGGTGGGTCAAGTTTAAAACACGTTTGCTTATGGCAAATAGTGTCACGATTCTTCTTTTTTCGACACAATGCCCAGCCTGTAATTCGTTCCTCCTTAAAGGTTGCACGTGTTGATTGCTTACCAGACGTAATTGTTTCAGCAAACTTCTTTCAACGCCCGTGTTTGTGATTCATGCAGGAAGTTTAACTCGCAGTTCAGCACCGTAAAGCTCGCTTTTCTGTAGAATGAATACCTGTACACAGTATTGCGCAAGGCTCTGTATAGGGATCTGCGAAGTATACTATTTCCACCTCCGTCGTACCACTCACTGTACTCCAATCTTCCAGGCCACGATGTGTTGAAGCGAGTGCGTGAAATGTACATTTCACTCAATTCAAAAATATTCTTGTCGAAAAGAATCACTGAGATGAAACAAGAATTAGGCAAGTCAGCCTCTTACTTTTTCCGATCGAGTTTGGTCAATAAACATTTTGTCCTTCAGCAAGTGCCAATTCGTGCTAGAAAATTTAAATGTCGAACGTAACAACGATAGCAAAACTAACTAAGACACAGATTTGGTGGAACCATGTTGGTTGTTTTGGTCATGATTGTTAGCGCAGTGCTGGGTAAATGATTTTGGCTCACTTTGATTGAAACAGTTGAAATACTTGGCTAGTTAAGATTAAAAACGCCTTTTGGAGCTCATGTTACTATAAGGCATTGCCCCATTTTTTATTTTAACTGTTGCAGAAATTGGGTGTACTGAGGCATACTGCGCGTTCCTTGGAAACTAAGCCTAGTTTCTGCTTCTTAATTTCGCTCTTTTAGATAAAAACGCCTCATATATACCCCGTAATGTAGACGGGGTGGAGGAGGCGGGTAGCCGCTGTGGTTGTGCTATTCTTTTTTCTGTTTGATATAGCCTTAACGAAAACTAGCGGATGATGAAGCCATAAAACTTATGGGGAACGTCGATTTTGGTATTTTAGGTCTGACGCAGTGTTCATGTGAAGAAAGTAAAGTTGACGCAAGCACAACTTGCGTCCGATATTGACCCAGCCTGCCTTTTTTTCTTTCTGTCTTTTTCTGTCTTAATCTATCTGTACTTGTCGATGGTCCTTCTGGATTATTGTAACCCACGCCAGACAAGTCGACCCATGGCTTCTGGGTAAGAAGCAGAATCTGAGCAGGAGAAAACGTACGCGTCGCAGATATGATGATGATAATTTTTGTTGGCACTACCCTGCGCAACAAAAAAGCCTAAAAAGACCAACTATTAGAAATAAAACACCGAATTTTACACATGATGAACAATTGGCAGATCCCACGTACAATGGGAATCAAATATATGCGAAGCATTTATGAGAAATGTTGAAGTGTCACTTTAAAATCAGCATGAAATGACGAAGTGGATGTAAATAATGCCGTAAATGACTTCCGGGTCATGATTATCATATTTGGATGCTTCGCTTACTTTCGACATTCATTCACGACACATGATACCAAATTTATACCCCTGTCACACGTAGCAACTTCAGTGCACTTTGAGCGAGTAAACTTAGCCGCGAGTGTCATTTGCTCGCTGTCACACGAGTTAGTTTCACTCGCTGAAAAGTACACCTGCCTACAAGTGCGTTCCCAAACCTCACTTCAAAGTGACAGCAGCGATGAAGTGTGTAGCCTCGGTACCAGTGGCTTGTACAGAAAGACGATGTTGCCTAAAGCGGTGCTCATACTATTATTAAACATTGTTTTTGTTATGGTTGATATGGTTATGTATAAAACATATCATAAACTACCACAATGACCTCGGTACTTTCCCTGTCAGGTTGTTTGCGGCCACGTCCACTTGGGGGATGCCGCCGCATTTTTACAGCAATGGCTGCGTTCATCGCGTTGTTTACTTCAAGCTACCCTTGCACATTTGTAGGTGAGTTGTTCTCTGGTCATTTAGGATGACATATGCCACCAGTCCAATCAAGAAGGGCGTAAGGCAGGGAGACACAATCTCCCCAATGCTATTTACCGCGTGCTTACAGGAGGTTTTGAGAAGCCTAGAGTGGGAACAATTAGGGATAAGAGGTAATGAAGAGTGCCTTAGTAACCTGCACTTCGCCGATGATATTGCATGGCTGAGTAACTGAGGGGACAAATTGCAACTCATGATTACGGACTTAGAAAACATGATTACGGACTTAGAAAAGGAGAGCAAAAAGGTAAGCCTTAAAAATAATCTCCAGAAAACGAAAGTAATGTACAACAACCTCGGAAAAGAGCAGCACTTCGAGATATGTAATAGTGCTATTCAAGTTGTAAAAACTATGTCTACTTAAGGCAGGTAATAACCGTGGAGCCTAACCACGAGATTGAAGTAACAAGGAGAATAAGAATGGGGTGGAGCACATTTGGCAAGCACTCTCAAACTATGACAGGTAGATTGCCACTATCCCTCAAGAGGGAGGTATATAACAGCTGTATCTTGCCGGTACTTAGCTACGGAGCAGAAACCTGGAGACTTACAAAGAGGGTTCTCCTTAAATTGAGGACGACGCAGTGAGCAATGGAAAGAAAAATAATAGGTGTAACCTTAATAGACAAGAAGAAAGCAGAGTGGATTAGGAAACAAACGAGGGTTAAGGATATCATAGTTGAAATAAAGAAGAGGAAACGGACATGGGCTGGACATGTAGCGCGTAGACAGGATAACTGCTGGTCATTAAGGTTAACTAACTGGCTTCTAAGAGAAGGCAAGCAGGTTATGTGGAAACAGAATGTTAGGTGGGCAGATGAGATTGAGAAGTTTGCGGGTATAAATTGGCAGCAGCAAGCACAGGACCGGGTTAACTGGCGGTACATGGGAAAGGCCTTTGTCCTGCAGTGGACGTAGTAAAGCTGATGATGATGTAGATAATGATGATGATGATTGCAATTCCACAAGTACTGCTTCCCCGAAGACAACGTAGTAGTCCGACGAGAAGACACAGGCACAAAAATAACCAATATACGTTTTACTACAAATACGTCAATCGCCACTGTCATCATTTACAAAGTACAGTTCGTTTTCTCGTGTAGCAGCGAACCATCAAATGACGCTTCGTGAGCCTAAGTACACTCGATAAAAGTGCACTTAAGTTGCCACCTGTGACAGGGGTAGTAGTATACGTGGAGCTATCGAAACGGCCGTGAGTACGCTATGAGCTTGGTATGTTGTCATGTTCTTACATGACACGCGTGTCAGAATTATCATGTTTGCACAAGACATATATATCGTCAACCATTGACGTCACGTAAAACCAAATTTGTATTTTGTAAATCTAGCGAAACAGAAGCAAGCGAATCATGAAGGGCCCAATATACTCCAATGTAGCACTGACGCGCGCGCACGCTGGGCCCAGTGACGCTATGTTAGCAAAACGCGATCACTCGATGGTCTGACGCCAGGTGCCACCAGCGTCCGTTGCCGCGGCCCTACGGCATTCGGTGCAGAATGTGACATGCTGAGTTGCGTGGCGATTCCATAGAGTAACATAACTCTATGCCGATGCGTTACCCGGCAACACTGTGTCTCCCTCCTTTCGTGCCGGAGGGACGCCGGTGAGCACGCGAACCACATCACGTCGAGATGTATTGTCGCCTTGACGGTGGCATGGGTTAATGTTCTCACATAACACGCATCTCATGATCATTATGTTTGCACCAGTCACATACCTTCGTCATCCATGGGCGTCCCGTAATACCAAATTTGGCGTATGTGAAGCTAACAAAATGGCCACGAGCGCATCATGAAGGTCCCAATATACTTCAATGTAGCGTTGACGCGCGCGAATGCTGGGCACAGTGATGCTACGTTAACAAAACGCGAGCACTGTCAAGTCTGACGCTAGGCGCGACCAGCGTCCATCAGCGCGGCCTGACAGCAACCAGTGCGAAATGCGACATGCTGCATTTAGCGTCGATGCGGTACCCAGACAACACTGCGTCTCCCGCTTTTCGTGACGGAGGGACGCCGGACGTGCTAAAATGCGCATGTGTCAAAGCAAAGAGGCGCGGCACACGCGTGCTAGTATATGGCAGGCCCGGTGCCTGGAGTGGCAACGCCGACGTTACGCGACAAAATGAACGCTGGCGAGCACACGCACCGCGTCACGTCGAAATGTATTCGCGCCTTGACTGTGACATGTAGTCATGTCACATGACACGCATCTCATGATTAACATGTTTGCACCAGTCACATACCTTCGTCATCCATTTGGCGTCACGGCATACAAAATTCGCCATATGTGACGCTAGCGAAACGGCCACGAGTGCATCATGAGCGTGGCATGTAGTCATGTCCTTACATGACACGCATGTCATGATTTTTATGTTAGGTTCTGTCGCTTGTGTTCGCCATGCAATGACGCCATAAAATACCAGTCTTGCAACACGCCATGTGAACGAAATCACCGAAATAGCTGCAGGACCGTGAAATGTAAACCATGACATTCATGACACATGTCATGATTTTCATGTTATGACTAGTCAAGTATGTTTTTCATACAGTCATGTTATGCCATACTAAGTTTGGTATCGATACGGTATCGAAACGGCAAGGAGAGCCAAAAGTCGTAGGCGGATAGATAGATAGATAGATAGATAGATAGATAGATAGATAGATAGATAGATAGATAGATAGATAGATAGATAGATACGCTGAAAGTCACCGAAGGTCGCTAAGAAAGGCTTCGTATTTAGAATATGCCACGTTGCAAGACCGCTTGAGCGCTGCGATTTCAGTGCTCCCCGACACTCCGCGTGCAAACGATACGCTTCAATCACGATAGTTCATGGCAGCGTTGAGTCGACGAAGCTGTTATTGCGTGTGCTGCTGCAAGAAACAGGTATTGCACACTGAGAGCCACGACTATCATGGCTTCTGTGTCGCCTGTTAAGTGACAGTACATGTGGCTCGTTCGCACGCCGAGTCTAGAGGAGCACTGCAATCACGACTCGTACGTGAACGCAGGCTTGTATGCTACGTGGAATTTTATATGCGAAGCATTTCTTAGCGAAATTTGGCAACATTTATCTATCTATCTATCTATCTATCTATCTATCTATCTATCTATCTATCTATCTATCTATCTATCTATCTATCTATCTATCTATCTATCTATCTATCTATCTATCTATCTATCTATCTAGCCGCCTACGACTTTTAGCTCTCCTGGCCGTTTCGATAATGGTACCGATACCAAACTTGGTATGCCTAAACATGAATGTATGAAGAACAAAATTGACTTGTCATAATGTGAAAATCATGAAATGTATGTCATGATTTACATTTCAAGTTCCTGCAGCTCTTGCGGCAGTTTCGTTCACATGACATGTTAGAAAACTTGTATTGTATGGCATGATTGCATGGCGAACAGAAGCGACAGACCCTAACATGAAGATCATGACATGAGTGTAATGTAACAACATGACTACATGCCACACTCATGATGCGCTTGCGGCCGTTTCGCCAGCGTCACATATACCAATTTTGGCATTACAATGTGAACGGATGACGAAGGTCTCTGACTGGTGCAAATCTGATAATCATGAGGTGCGTGTCATGTGAGAACATGAATACATTCCACAATCAAGGCGCGAATACATTTGGACGTGACGCGGTGCGCATGCTCACCGGCGTTCAGTTCGTCGCGCCGCGCCGACGTTACCACGCCAGGCGGCGGTCCTGCCTTATACACGCAGGCGCGCACCGCGCTTCGTTGCTTTGACACATGCATGTTTCAGCGCGTCTGGCATGCCTCCGTCACGAAAATATGGAGACGCGGTGTTGGCTGGGTAACGCATCAGCGCAAAACGCGGCGTGTCGCTGTTCACGCCGGTTGCCGTCGGGTCGCGCTGACAGACGCTGGACGCGCCTGGCGCAGACCATAGAGAGCTCGCGTTTCGCTAACGTAGCGTCGCTGTGCCCAGCGTGCGCACGCGTCCACGGTACATTGGAGTATACTGGGCCTGTCATGATTTTCTCGCGGCCGTTTAGCTAGCTCCACATGTACTAAATTTGGTGTTACGTCACGTCAATGATGACGAAATATATGAGTGGTGCAAACATGTTAATTCTCACACGCGTTTCATGTAAGAACATGACAACATACCGCTCTCATAGCGTGCTCGTGGCCGTTTCACTAGCTCCACACATATTAAATTTGGTATGACGTGACGTGAATAGATGACAATGGTAAACTACACATGTAAACATGACAATTATGACACGGAATTATGTACGGCATCATTTGCTTCCACCTCGTTACGTTGTGGAAGTTTTAAAGTGACATATTAACATTTCTTATTCGTGCTTCACATATCTTTGATTGCCACTGTACGTGAGATCTGCCAATTTTCCGGGGGGCGAAGCTCCTTAAGCCATGGGTCGTGCGTCCGCTATGTATGTAGAAGTCGTCGTCGTAGAAGTAGGTTGCCACGTTCCCGGCCGGTCTAGAGGAGCGGCAGGTACCCACCCATTTGAATTGCGGAAGAAACCTGCTCACGTTAATCATAAATATTAAGATAGTTGTTTCTGATGAAATAACGTATAGAGACAAGTATCAGTGACCTAATTCCTAATAAAATTTGCTTTGCCCCGCCGCGGTGGTCTAGTGGCTAAAGTAATCGGCTGCTGACCCACAGGTCGAGGGTTCAAATTCCGGTTGTGATGGCTGCATTTCCGACGGAGGCGGTAATGTTGTAGGCCCGTGTGCTAAGAATGGGGTGCACTTTAAAGAACCCCATGTGGTCAAAATTTTCGGAGCCCTCCACTATGGTGTCTGTCATAATAAAATGGTGGTTTTGGGACGTTAAACCCCTCAAATCAATCAATCAATCAATAAAATTTGCTTTGAGTTCAATGCTTACAAAAAAACCTGGCAGATCCCACTTACAGTGGGAATTGATGATATGGGAAGCACGAATGAGAAAGGTTGATATGTCATTTTTAAATCAGCCCAACGTTACCTGGTGGAGGTACATGACTTCCGTGTCATTTTTATGATGTTTGGATGTATCGTTTACCTTCGTCATCTGTTAACGTCACGCGATACCAAATTGAGTATATGTGCAGCTAGCAAAACTACCACGAGCACGCTATAAGCGTGGTATGTTGTCATGTTCTTACATGACACGCGTGTCAGGATTATCATGTTTGCACCAGTCATATAAATTCGTCATTTATTGACGTCAACTAAGACAAAAATTGGTATATGTGAAGTTAGCAAAACGGTGGCGTTCACATCATGAAGGGCCCAATATACTCCACTTTAGCGTTGACGCGCACGGACGCTGGGCACAGCAACGCTACGTTAGCATAACGCGAGCGCTCCATTGTCTGACCGGCGCGACCAGCGTCCGTCGGCGCGGCCCGACGGCAACCAGTGCGAAATGCGACATGCTCCATTTCGCGCCAATGCGTTGCCCAGAAAACACTACGTCGCCCTCTTTTCGTGGCGGAGGGACGCCAGGCGCGCTGAAACGCGCTGAAACGCGCATGTGTCAAAGCAACGCAGCACGGCGCGCGCCTGCGAGAATATGGCCGGACCGGTGGCTGGAGTCGCGACGACGGCGTGACGCATCAAAATGAACGCCGGTAAGCACGTGTACCACGTCACGTCGAAACGTATTGTCACCTTGCTTGTGGCATGTAGTAATGTACTCACATGACACACATCTGATGATTATCATTGTTTGCACCAGTCGCATACCTTAGTCATCTATTGATGTCACGTAATGCCAAATTTGGCATGTGTGAAGCTAGCCAAACGGCCGCGAGCGCATAATAAGTGTGGTATGTAGTCATGTTGTTACATGACACGCATGTCGTCATTATCATGTTTGTATATGTCATTTACCTATGTCGTTGCGTAATACCGAGTTTGGTACATGTGAAAGTAGTGAAACGGCCGCGAGCGCATCATGAGCACACTATGTAGACATGTTACATGACACGCATCTCAAGTTCATCTTGTTTGCACCAGTATTATAGCTTTGTCGTCCATTCACGTCCCGTAATACTAAATTTGGTATAAGTGAAGCTAGGAAAACGGCTGCCAGCGCATCATTAGCGTGGCATGTAGTCATGTTGTTACATGACAAGCATACAATGATTTTCATTTTAGGGTCTATCACATGTGTTCACCGTGCAATCATATCATACCATACCAGTTTTGCAACATGCCATGTGCATGAACGAAACCGCTGCAAGAGCTGCAGGATCAGGAAAAGTAAATCAGGACACTCAAGACATGCATGTCATGATTTTCATGTCATGACTTGCCAAACATGTTCTTCATACAGTCATGCTATTCGATACCAAGTTTGGTATCGATACCATTATAGAAATGGCCAGGAGAGTTAAAAGTCGTAGGCGGCTAGATAGATAGATACGCTCAAAGTCGCCGAAGTTCGCTGAGAAATGCTTCGCTTTAAAAAAAAATAGCAAATGAAGGACGCACTCTGAGCACTGTCTAACCAGAAAAGCTAACCACGTTAAACTCGCTGGGCGTAATCTCCTAGGTTTCAGAAAGGTTTAGCGAGGGTTGGACCACAGTGCCTTGAGATAGCGGTGGTGAAAGGTGGGAACTAGACACGGAGCACAGGTTGTAAGACAGTGCACACTTACCGCTCCTATTGTCTGGTCATGCCATCTTTCATTTACTCTTTGGAATGTCCGCTAGATGTTGGTACTTCTATATCATGAATATATGATGCAAAGATGCGAGATGGTGGTACTTAGAGTGGTAATTAAATGAACGGACGCAGGGACAGATGAACGGACGGATGGATGGATGCACAGACGAACGCGTGGATGCACGGATGGATTGAAGAAAGGATGTCTGGATGGACGCACGGACGAGTGCATGGAAGGACGGGTGGACGGATGCCAGGACAGACTGACGGGCGGATTGACGGTCACGCAGACAGATGCATGGATGGTGGTGGTGGTAGGTGGTGGTAAAAAACATTTATTTCGGAAAAAGTATACTAGAGAGTGCCGACGTGGCCCATCGGCGTGCTAGAGTGGCAAGACCCTATTCCGGGACGCCAGTGGAGCTGGAAGCTGCCCGTGCGCGCTCCACCAAGGAGCGTTGTGCAGCCAAGGTAGAGCAGCCGAGCAGGTGCTCCTCCCAAGCCTCTCTAGTCGGGATAGGAAAAGGGGGTGAGAAAGGGACGGGATTAACTGGGCACGATGCTACAACGTGATATGTGTCGGCGAGGACATGACAGGTCGAGCAGGTGCCATTGATTTCCAGCAAAAAGTGCCTGGCGACCGCCGGACTGATAAAGGTGTTTGTCTGCAGGGGGCGTAGCAGTCGTTCGTCCGCTTTCTCCAAACCGCGTGCGGGGTCCGGGTAGAGGCGGCGCGAAGCCCGGTAATAAGCCGAAATTTCGCGAAAGCGCGTCAGGTTGGTATTGCCAGATTCCGTCTCGGGACATGAAGGGGCAACGGCCCGGACAGGAGAAGCGCGGGCAGCGGCATTTGCCGCCTCGTTGCCGGGCAGGCCCGAGTGGCCTGGGGTCCAGACTATACGAATGGGATGAGGGTTAAAGCGCCAAGAGGCTGCCTGTAGCAGGCTAGCCGCCAGCGGGGCAATGGAACCCTGAAGGTACTGAGAACAGGCCGAGCGCGAGTCCGTCAGGATGGTGCGTGAGGCAGGGTGAGAGGCGGCCAAAGCTATGGCAACCTCTTCAGCGTGCGTTACTGTGTCTGCTCGAAAAGAGAGGCCATCTACGTGTTTGCCCTCTGTAATCACGGCAGCCGTGAAGTGACCCGAGGGGGAGGGGCCCGAGACGTCCACGTAGAAAACACCAGGACGATCGGAGTGTCGCGTATGAAGGGCCGCGGCGCGTGCTAGTCTACGGCCAGGATGGAGGTCGGGGTTCATATTACGGGGTAGAGGTTCCACCCATAGCTTTTGACGCCAGAGCTCTGGTACAGGCTGCAGAGGGTCTTGGTCAGATATCGGGTTAAGGCCAAGTCTGTGTAGAAGACGGATGGGCGGTGCTAGAACGAACAGACGGATGGAAGCGCGGACAGACTGACGGTCGCTTCGTCCCACTCATGATCATGCAGTCCATCGATATGCTGTGTTTTTTTGCGTTACTTTGTGAAATTCTGAAAGTAAAAATTGTTGAAAATTAAAAATGTCTAAAAATCTTTTTTTGTAAACCAATATTCAGTTTTCTCCTTAGCAATTTTCAGACCTGCTTCTTTGTTTTAAAAACTATTGAATAAGCTTGTTGAATAAATTATTTAACCGAAGCGCAAGAAGATTGGGACATACTGTGTGCGGTAGTTAGTGACGTACATGAGATTCCATTTTCATGAAGTGTGCCGGGGCAGCACATTGATTTATTGATTGATATGTGGGGTTTAACGTCCCAAAACCACCATTTCATTATGAGAGACGCCGTAGTTGAGGGCTCCGGAGATTTCGACCACCTGGGGTTCTTTAACGTGCACCCAAATCTGAGCACACGGGCCTACAACATTTCCGCCTACATCGGAAATGCAGCCGGGGCAGCACAGATCAGCCAACTGGCTCGTGAGTGGACTCACCAAATTCGCTTAGACTCGGATTGCAGCATGAGAGCCTGTCGGATTGAATACGACTGAGCAATCGTTTGGTTAGTCTGAGTCAAGCCAGTCCAACTCAGACAAATTTGATGAGCCTGAGTCGGAGTGAGACGAAATGGCAAAATGTGTTTCTTGAGTGACTGTGGGTGAACATTTTGTTGCCGAGCCGAGGTACTAATGCACAAGGGGACGAATAATATCAGCCGTAGACACTTTATACGGAGTGCTGAGCAGTGTCTTCGGAACTGTACTTTCTTGTTCCATAGTTCGCTTTCTTTGCCACTGTAAGTCACCTCTTTTTCGGGCAGAAAATTGTGATTTCGTCAAAAAGAGTGAACGTAGTCCACCTCAACAGAGTAACTTAACGCAGCCAGACGCAGAGTAACATGTACCCGCCGAAGGGAGTACACTTCACAAATTAAAAAGCAGTACTTCTGCCGATATCGGGCTGGTAATTGATTTTTGACAGATTTTGTCAAGCACAAGCAGTAAGAATGGCCAAATACGAGTAGTACAAAAACAGAAAAATAGTAAAAAATATGACTTAGTGTGACTTCAACCTTCATCCTCAAAACGAACATCAGATTGCAAGTCCAACACGCTACCATAACACAACACTGCAATTTTCGCTTCTTTGGGGATAGAGGGAGAATAAAGGTGAAAAAAAACGCAGAGAGGTTAAGCATGGCTCAGTTAGGTAGGCTACTTTGCACTGGGGGAGGGAATAAGGGGAATAAAGTTTGGAGAGAGAAAAGGAGAGAAATGTTACTGATGACTACATGATGACAGCTCTGTGCTTGAAATCGCAGCGGACGAGTCACACACGTGTCTCAATCAAATGAGCACATCGGTTGCATTATGTAACTTGTATGCTTGGTCCTATGCGCCTAAAATATTGCCGATGGTGAAGCCATGGTAGCGGCGTTTCTGTTCTCGAACAGCAATTTTCTGAAGGCTTGTGAGAACTGGAGTAATAGTGTCAAGCAGTCGCAACATGCTTCGAGCTGTCGGTGTCAGCATCTTTCTCAACAGCACGCTCATAGCACTTACAAGGGTTCTGACCATGTCGATAACTTGTCTGTCTTCGGTCGTTAGGTTATCAGGTACCATGGAATGTCCCTCATCGCCGAAGTCTTAGGCCTCTTATGAGGTGCATGTATATTTATTAAAATGTGTACCAGAATGAACATAAAACGGCACTGTTACTGTGGGACATCCGTGTAATCGAGCAGCGACAATAAGCGCTCTAGCGTTTCTGAGAAAATGCTCAACGAATAAAATTGTTGAGTAGAGCAGTGACAGTTCTTCAAATTGCGTTATGGAAAAGGTGACGAGATGAAGCACCTCACCAACACGGGGTACCAGTCCGCTTTGAAGTGAATTTCATTGTAAATGTCTTTTGTGGGAACAGCCATTTTAATAAAATGTATGCTAGAAGAGCTGTTGGGTACTGCATTTCCGTCTTACGGTACCTTGTGCGTACCTGTGAATAAAAACATATCGAAAGGCACTTGATCAAGTGATTTTGGCAAAACATAACGTTTAGTGTAGCAAATATCAAAACCTTTTTTCAAAGCCCGCTGGAGGACACCCCAGAACAAGATTGCATTTTTGCAACTAACAAAGAATTGTTCTTTGGTCTCCGGCACAACATACAGGCAGCAGTAAACAAAAAAATTATTTTCTTTTTAACCATGATATGAGGAGACGCGTTTCAGTATGTAGTTCGAAGAACAATGATTTTGAATTAGGAGAGACATACATTTTACGCACTCCTTTCAAGACATCGTGACCTGGCAGATTGGAGTACAATGAACAGTACAATAAAGGCGAAAAAAGCCCAGACATTTTTGTATAAATCCTTGTATTACACTTTGCGAGACACTGTCTACAGGTATTAAAAAAAACGAGCTTTAAAGAACATAACTGTGGAATAAACTTCGTGAATGAATCCCTACTAACGCGGATGCTCGGATAAGTCTAAAAGAATAACTAGTAACCTGCAAGGAGGAATTGATTATGGGATGACTCTTGTAACAGAAAATAGAAAGATAGGAAACTGTTTGCTGTTAATACAACTGTTATATTCCTGTATTTTCCCTTTAACACTGTTCTATGAATAATATGCTCCATCCATTTTGCTGTTGTGTAGTATTTCCTTTTTTCCCATTATAAGCTCCCCTTACAGTGTTTGCGCCATGAATTTTTTTCTGTAATAAATGTCTATATTCTGTACATGTCGTTATTACTAAGTAAGCTTTAAACTTTGAACTACACTGGTGTCACAAAATGAGCGCTCAAAAGGGGCGCGCCGCCAAATTCTCGCGACGAAACGCCAGAAGAATGCCTCGAGGTCAACGATAAAAAAAAAAGAAAACAAGCATTCAAAGACTCCCCGGGCGCGCGTCCCTCTGCCCTCGGAAGCGTGGGTTCGCCGACAAACCTCCTCTCATCGGCGCCCGAGCAAGCCCTGGAACGTTCCAGATGGAAAGGGGCGTGGTGATGCCGGGGTGCGTCATTCGTCGCGGACGGCCTTCGAACTGTCTCGCCCTCTCCCCAGCCTTTGCTGCGTATCGCGCCGACGAAATGATGAGAACTTTCTGGAATCTCGCGCGGAAGGTATTTAATCGAGCAGCCCAAATGGGAGAGCAGCATAAGAAGGAAGTTAACGCCAGAGTGCGTAGGGTATCCCGCCACGTCTGTCGGTGAAGGTTTTGTCCTTAGTGACAAAGCAGGAGAAGAAGAAAGTATGCGCCAGAGTGCGTAGGGTGTACCGCCTTGTGGGCGAAGCCTTTTGTCTTCCGTGACAAAGGAGGAGAAGAAGGAAGTGGAGAAGAAGAGGATTTCCACCTGAGGGGTGAAGACTCGAGCTACAGGCAAGAGTGTGTGTCTACCACTATCGAGCGAAGACGCGTGGCAACAGCTGCGTGTGAGAAACCAACGTGTTCCGGCGAAGAGGTTTGAAGCTTGGAGAGCGGCCAAGTGAAGTCGCGAGGTTTCCTTGAAGAGAAACTTCGGGGGCAGCGGAACGACAACGACGCTGGACTTTGAGTGAGTGATTCTTGGAAGAGTATCATCCAGACTTTTGTTCCAAGAACTTTAGACTGAATAAGTTTTCTAACTCTTTAGTCTTTAAGTGTCTTGGTTGTTCGATGCATGCGACTGCATTGTAGTGCGTATTGTTGTCTGTGTTCGTTGTTTCGAGTGTGGCTGATTGTACTGTGTAGTACATTGTTTGATTGGTGACATATTGTATTCAACTAATGTCGAGTGTGCATACTTGTGTATCGTTTTGATCTGCCATAATTGAGAATATAATTTTGTTTCGTTTATCAACTCTCGGCTCTGACTTGTTCTTTGGGGCACAGCCGGCGTCCGCTGGCGCGCCAAGTAGGACCACTTCTAATGTACACGCTTTCGTGGTGCGGTTCGGGGGGCCGATACTTCGGCCCTTGGATTTAGCCCGGCAATCGCCTCTCCAATTAACAGGATCTGTGACAACTGGCCCTGACTGGCCTGAAAGAACATCACACTGGAAGACGGCACATGAACGTTTATTTCTTTATGTCATAAGGAACGTTTGTGATGTGCTGTCATTTTCTTCCTTAAAAGCGAAGATTTGAGTGTCTGCGCACTAGCTAAAACCAACCATACATCATTTCATTTGTTTATGTGTTTGTGTTTTGCTTCGTGAAACGAGAACGTCTGTCCGACACAAGTAACAGCAGAAAAGTAAAATAGCGAGATCAATGATGAAATAGCGAGATCGATGATGGTTTATGCTACATATTACTAACGCATAATTCAACGCACAATAGCTCATACACCAACTCATGGTCTATTGACTCGAGCCGTAAATTACCGAAGAAGAGAGGATCTTCCATGAGTTTTCTTCCCACTTACTCTTTCCTGAGAAATTTCTGACAAAAATATACTGCGAGAGTCATTTCTTTCAATGACAATGACATAGCCCTACCACTTTGGTCTGGTGTCGCTTGACTGCTAACCCGATGTTCCCGAAGGTAAATTTTTGATAGAGGCTAAATATCTGAAGCCCGCGAACATAAATCAATGTGCTTGGTACAGGAGCCCAGTTAGCTGGAGTTTCCGGAGCTTTTCACTACGGCGTCTCTGACACTCACATAGTGGTTTTAGGATCTTAAGCCACCAATGATGTAACAATATTATTAATAATATTTATTATTATTGTTGCGCTTGCCTGGAAAGAAAACGAAGGTGGGTGAACGTGCTGGCCCTCCCAAGCTAGAGCAAGAGAAAAAGACGATCACGCTGCGATCATCAACCTGCTGGCCACTCTGGCGCTTCTCTTCGCGACCAAAATAAACGGCCCCTTCAGCCATATACGTCCTGGTCCTGTTTGTGCGTAACAGATTGGTAGAGGAGCTGGTTAAGACCAACCCATCGACGGGAGCTTCAGTATACCAGGACTTCGCCGCAGCCACCGCCTTGTCGGACTCCCATCTGCGCCGATTGTAATTGCCCGAGATCAGCCATCTAACTCTTCAAGGTCAGCTCCAATATGTTCCGTGTCATATTACCGAGCCCCACCAAACTTCGTAGGAAACTCGGGAAGAGATGTCAACGCGTGGCTCGTCCAGTACAAGCGAGTCAGCAAGTCCAACGGCTGGGACGCCGCCGCTCAGCTCAGCACTGCGGTCTTTTGCCTTACGGATACTGCGCTCGTGCGGTACAAAAACCACGAGGACACACTGACAGCGTGGGACGTTTTTGTTGCGGAGCTGAAAGCGTGTTTCGGGGACTCGAACGCCAAAAGGAAGCGGGCTGACCAGACTTTGTCTTAACGCGCGCAGCTTCCAGGTGAGACATGCACCACGTATATAGAGGATGTGCTGAAGCTCTGCAAGGTGGTCAATGCTCAGATATGAGAAGAAGACAAAGTAGGACATTTGCTTAAAGGCATAGCTGAAGATGTCTATAATTTTCTCATCAGAAAACAGAACCTGAGTTCGATGTCCGACGTCAATTGGCATAGCCGAAGTTTCGAACAGCTCAAAATGCGCAGAATTGCTCCAAAGTTCGGCCGGCTCAGGAATGTTACAACGGTTGCCAGCATCGGCACGTGCTCCTGCCTAAACCTGTCCTCGATGATTCCACAGATTGTTCGCGAAGAACTTTTTCGCTATGGAGAACAGAGACACTAAGCTGTCGATCACCATTCTGAATGCGACCAACATTCGGTATATAAGCCACGTGAGGCTGTGACTGTGCCGCCGCCTTCTACAACCCCTTGGCAATCGATGGTTAGTGCAGCAGCTGTTGAGTACAGCGCACTCCCACTGACAAAAAGAACAAAACGCTTGCCAGCTCCTCGCCATGACCGGCGCCCTCAGTATCCGCCTTCTTCGCGACGCCCGCTCTGTCCCTATGATATACGGCACGAACCAAGCCACAACGCCAGGGAAGACGATCTTCGATTTATCGATGAACAAACAATACCTCGACCTCTCACAGTTTGCTACTATTGTGGTCTCCCAGGACATATTTCACGATTTTGCAACCCTCGAAGTGTAGCCCCATGGTATGGCCACACACCACACTTTGCACTGCCTTCAGAACGACTTCGCGACGACCCGCGAGCAACGTACTATGGCCCATCAGAACACTCTACATGATCGTCTGATCGACCGCACGTTGACTCGAGGACAACACACCTACTTCTTCGCGACAACTACTAGACAAGCAACCTCCCGAATCACTCCACTACATCTGACAAGAGCTTGACGCCTATACCACCTCGTGTTCCCCGTTCTCCTTCACCGCGGCGTCACAACACGTCTCCTTTTCCACAGAAAAACTAGCAAGCGCGGCTGATGGAGGTGAAGTCACCGGAGATGTCCTAATATCAGAAATAACTCCTCACAGGCACTCAGGTGAGTGCCTGTGATGGCTTTGGTGGACACGGGGGCGGAAATTTCTGTCATGAGTGCGTGTTTCCCAGATACCTTAGAACGGAAGGTTTTATTTAGGTGCCGCGCAGGAACGATATTCTTGAGTGATCACGTTGCGCCAGCACTCTTGGAAACCCCTGTGGATGGTGAGACGGCATTGTGTGTCTGTGGTGACAGTTTCATACCACCGTTATCAACCGTGCATGCACCTGTTAGTAGTAGTAACAGCAATTCCGCCAACTTTGATGCCAACGCAGAACCAGCGTACACCAACTGCATGAAAAAGAATGCGTTGATCCCACATTGTGTGGTGTCGATCACACGTGGACGCGCTGGTTTATGAACTGTCAATAGTTCCACAGAGCCCGTGATGTTACCAAATGGCCTAAAGTTAGCCGGCATCAGTGGGCAGCACGAGGACTTATTGGTGACCGAGCTTAGAGATGCGCCGGAAGAACATCGTAGTCCCAGTTTGGAAATGGCTCTTCTGTGAATGGTTAATAAGTCAATGAGCACAAGGGAACGCCGAACATTGGTGAATGTACTTTCAAAGCGCGTCTCTGCATACAACTTAGCGCAGAAAGACAAAGCGCCTTTAATCTCTACTTCTTGGACATGTCACACCATCAACACGGGTTTGGCCAATCTGATTCGACAAAAGCCATACCGTGTTTTGACACCTGCGCGGTGGATTATTAATGAGCAGGTAAACCAATTGATTCAAAATGGAGTCATTCAAAAGTCGGCGAGTCCATGGGCAGCTCCAGTGGTTCTCGTTAAAAAGAAAGAGGAATCCTGCAAATTTTGCGTCGACAAGCGCCGATTGAATCCTTTAACGAAAAAAAAGACTTGAACCCACTTCAACGTGTTGATGATGCCATCGACCGTCTACATTTGGCCTCTTAAATTTCCTCTGTAGACTTATGATCTGGCTACTGGCAAATGCCCATGCACCCTGAAGATACAGAAAAGACAGCATTTTTAACCCCTGATGACATTTTTGAATTCAACGTGATGCAATTTGGACTGTGCAACGCACCGGCTAGGTTCGAACGATTTATGGGCACTTCTTCGTGGCTTGAAGTGGTGCATTTGCATGCGCTATCTTGACGGCGTCGTCATCTTTGGCCGCACCTTCAGCGAACACAATTCACGTATGAATACTGTACTGACTTGCATAAAAAATACTGGCCTTGTTCTTAACTCAAATAAATGCCATTTCGGAGACCAACAAATCCTTGTTCTCTGACACCTAGTCAATCAGGATGGCATCCATCGAGATCCCCAGAAGACAGCAGCCGTTGAAACGTTCAGTGCGCCGCGCTCTGTTAAGGAGCTCCGAAGTTTTCTTGGGATTTGCTCTGATTTTCGCCGCTTTATACCTAAATTTGCCGATGTCGCGTATCCGCTGACACGTTTGCTACGGAAGAATATTCCCTTCGAGTGGACTCCGCAGTGTGACTCCTCTTTTCGTCAACTCAAGTTCCTCGTAACGTCGCGGCCTGTTCTACAACACTTCAACCCATCAGCTCCAACAGAGCTGCACACGGATGCCAGGGGCATAGGAATTGGTGCCGTCCTAGTTCAACGCTATGGTAACCGCGAGCACATGATCACATACGCAAGTCGCTAATTGAGTAGGCTTGAGAAGAATTATACCGTCTTACCTGTATGGACGCTCTTTTACAGTCATCACCGACCACCACCCATTGTGTTAGCTCGTCAACCTTTGGGACACTTGCGGCCGTCTAGTGCGCTGGGCACTTCGGCTCTAGGAGTATAACTTCATATTTTCGTACAAAAGCGGTCAACGACACGTCAACGCAGATAGCCAGTAGCGTACGCCACTGAACACTACAGACGGTGACGCCGATGGCCTCGACCACCTCGTAGTTGCTAGGTCACCAAAGTTTCCCGACCTCAGTACTTTTAAAGACGAACAGCGAAAAGACACCAAGCTATTATCGCTCTGCAGAGCTCCTACGGCATGAAATTTTTGTGTACACAGCGGACTCCTGTATAAAAAGACCTTTTCCAGCCCTGGCGCACGTTTCCTCCTGGTAGTGCCGGAAAGCCTTCGGAAAGCGATTTTAAGTGCTATGCACGACGATCCTACGTCCGGACAATTAGGTTCCTCGCGGATGCTCTACCATGCTAAAAAACGCTTTTGTTGGCCGGGACTGTGACAGTCCGTCGATGCAAGAAGTTTCAACGCTACAAACGCCCATCTACTGCTCCGGCTTGTCTTCTACAGCCCTTGCCACCTCCTAGCAAGCCTTTCCAACAAGTGGGAATTGACCTCGTGGGTCCTTTTTCAAAGTCAGCTAAGGGAAATCGCTGGATAATTGTAGGCGTCGAATACCTCACGCGCTACTGCGAGACGGCGGCCATACCAACCGCAACTGCCCGGGACGTCTCTGTGTTCCTGCTGGAGCACGCTATCCTCCGACGTGGCCCATCTCACGTGATCATCAGTGATCGTGGACGACAATTCGCGGCAGATATAGTAGAAGAGGTGCTTCGATTGAGTGAGTCCCACCTTCGTCACTCGTCGCCATACCATCCGCATACAAATAGGCTCACGGAGCGCACCAACCGCACAATTGTAAACATGATCTCTGTGTATGCGGCATCCGACCACAAGAACTGGGATGACGTGCTACCTTTTATAACGTACGCGTTCAACACCGCTAAGCACGAGACAACAGGCTATAGCCCTTTTTTCTTGATGTACGCACGACCGCCACGGCACATACTCGACACAGTTTTGCCATTCTCGGCGCACAAGAACCTCTCAGTCGCTGAAATAATCTGCCTTGCAGAAGAGGCGCGTCGTATTGCTGGTCTACGTACTTTGGCATCACAGGAAAAATTGGAGGCACGCTACGACGTCCGCCACCGGCCTGTAACTTACCATCTAGGCGACTTAGTGTGGCTCTGGACTCCGGCACGAAGACGCGGGTTGTGCCGAAAGTTCTTGGCCACTTATGACGGACTGTTTGTTGTTCTCAACAAAATCACGGAAGTCACGTACACAATAGCTCGCCTCACGAGAAGTGGTAGAAGAGCCACTAAAACTCAAGCAGCCTATGTCGTTCGACAGAAGTTGTACACACAAAGGCCAATCAATTACCTCGCCCGGCGGGTTTCGTCTGCTAGGAGAGGAATGTTGCGCATGCCTTGAAAGAAAACGTAGATGAGTGAACGTGCTGGTCATCCCAAGCTGGAGCAAGAGAAAAAGACGGTGACGCTGCGATCATCAACCTGTTGGCCGCTCCGGCGCTTCTCATCGCGACCAAAATAAACGGCTCCTTCAGCCGTATACGTCCTGGTCCTCTTCATGCATAACGATATAATAATAATAATAATAATAATAATAATAATAATAATAATAATAATAATAATAATAATAATAATAATAATAATAATAATAATAATAATAATAATGTCTCTGATAGATTTCATTGAACCGATGAAACCTCATACGTGACGGTCAAAGATCAAAAGGTGATTCAGCACCGATGACTCAAGATACCAGAGCTAAACATATTTGCACCATTGTCCATGAATCAAATATTGACTAACTGGGTCATGAATTGCACAAATCAGACTCACTTTAACTCATACTGAGCCCTGAGTCCGAGTCTGAGTTGGTACGATGAGTAATCTTTTGGGAAGCAAGGTCTGAATCTGGCTGAGGAAAAAATTGCTACGTATACCAGTAGCATCGTAATCATCAAGACGGAGAAAAGAATGACAAAAGACCGGCACTAGGTGTTCGTAACAACAATGTCGCTTGCCTAAACATTTGTAAACACACATATACGAGTTTTCCGAATACGCGTGTCTGCAGTAGCCTATCAGTCAGTTTTAGCTGAAATGAGTTCATTGAGGAAAATTTTGGTGAGTTGAGTCCGAGTGAGCCCAAGACGCAAAATAGGTTTCTTGAGTTAGTCTGAGTGAGCTCTACATTTTTGTTTGCCGATTGGCAGATCATTACCATCTGGCTAGGTGCAGCTTGGTACACAATATATCGCACACCTTTCAGAAGGAAACAAAACCATACGACTCAAACGTAACTGTTTATAGTGAAACGCATCTTTTGCTTGGAGCCTTTGCTGGCAAAATAAAACACCATCGAGAGCATCAACGCCTTGTTTTTTCAGATGTTATGATGTCTTGATATGTTTCATCCTACAGCAGCAGCTGCAGCACCGACTGCCTTCTGGATAGCGACCGCTTTTGCAGCATCGATCAGCGCTTTCTTCGCCTTCTTCCTCCACTTCTTCAGTTTCTTGCCAAGTCCGTATTCAATTACGGAGTCATCATCTTCTTCTTCTTCATTCCCAATAGCAGCGAATGCCTTGTTTTGTTCCAACGTGTCATCAACTAGCTTCTCAAGACGTCGCTGCAACTCCATTGGTTCCAGTGCCGTGTTATTTTCAACCCATGATTCCACAGCACGACAAATCGTGGTCAGAGCATCTCGTAGAAATTCGTCTGCACAGAAAAAGTGGCACCGATTAAGCTTATGTACTTATAATGGCACGTGCCTGAAAACACCGTATTGCTGTGATGCTCATTGCTTGTGTGGTTAAGTGATTGCGTGACTAATTATTTGAGACAACTGTACCGCCATACGACTTTCATGCAACGCGGTCTTCGGGCACAAAAAGTTACGGACACCTGCTTTAAAGCATATGAATAAAATACACATAGTATGACGTACCTTGTTCTGTTTCCTCGGTGCCATTACTCACTTTTCGTGACTCGCTGAAAAAAATAGCATTAAAATAAATACTACATAACGTGTTTACTCTATCAAAACCTAAATGACCAAAAATCCACCGACTAACGAAATTCATAGTATGGGTGAAAATGACGGCGCAGTACTCACTATGGGGCAGCACCTGCAAAGTGAAAAAAAAACAAAAAGATCACTGTAGTATCTGTTTCAAAATCACCAATAGTAACAGTGTCATGAGTCACTGCAAAGAGTTTGCTGTTTATGAGAGTGCCTAAAAATTGATTTGTGGGGTTTAACGTCCCAAAACCACCATATGATTATGAGAGACGCCGTAGTAAAGGGCTCCGGAAATTTCGACCACCTGGGGTTCTTTAACGTGCGCCCAAATCTGAGCACACGGGCCTACAACATTTCCGCCTCCATCGGAAATGCAGCCGCCGCAGCCGGGAATCGAACCCGCGACCTGCGGGTTAGCAGCCGAAGAGTGCCTAAAAATTACAATAAACGTCGTGCTGTGTCTTATAAGATAAAAATATTCCCTCAACATCTGAGCTCGTTGACCAGAATGTAACAGGAGTCTGAGTTATTGTGGTAATTACTTAAAAAATTCTAACCTGTGCATGTGCAACTACAACAATACTTAAGGCACCGGAATCGCTGGTGAACTACGCTGGAGACAAATCTGAGAGGCAAATCAAAGAGCACGTGCACATAACAAGTGTCTTGCTCTTCTGTTCGAGCAACACCTAACATACCTTTTGAGTAAATGCTGTATTTTTACACACTTGAGTATTTTGTTGATCAGATACTACCGCAATAAGGTCATTCATGTTATACGTGGAATGCTATTGTGATAAATATGGTGCAAAAGGCAGCTCTTGCGCACGCTGAAATAAATTTCATTCATAATAAGTAAACCTCTTTCGCATTGCTTTTACGACTGAAGCGGTGAGCCACATGCTATGAAATTTATTTATCTTGACGACAATGCTGTCAATCAATTCATTTTTGTCATGTGATATGGTGTTCCCATGAAGCAATGTGAAATTAGAGCAGTTATTTCTGTGTCATTGGAACAGTAGACGGAAAGGTAATATTGATTCGCCCATACCAATGCCTGGAAAATACAAAAATGAACTTCTTGCCCAAATGCAATGACTTCCATAACATCAATTTGCGTACAAGAGGAGGTGAACTTGCAGTGAGCATAAAACAGAAAGTTAAAGCAGAGCCTGGAAATTTTCTAGAGAATGTAGAGAATTGATCAAACTGCAAAGACTAATTAAAGCACGGTAGCTCAAAATTTGTAGCCCTGTACAAAAGGAAGCGTATTGACACTGTGCAAACTACAGGGTAGCCAGCCGGTCTGAGAACTGGCTAACCTCCCTGTCCTTTCTCATTTATTCCTCCTCCTCCTCCTCCACATCTGCATCACTGTATGTGAATCGTATATGCGAAACATTTCTTTGCGTAATGCAAGCACATTTGTCACCTATCTATCTATCTATCTATCTATCTATCTATCTATCTATCTATCTATCTATCTATCTATCTATCTATCCGTCTGTCCGCCCGCTTACTTCTGGGTGTTCTCGTGATCACCCTCTTAACTTGCCGTGAGCCAAAATTAGTATGTGAGGATGATGGCTGGACAAATATCAGCGGCAGGTCATCAGCTCACACAATCACGTCACGTACATTGTCAACCACTTTGCGCCAGAGAGTGCCATATACCCGTGTGCGGGTACGTGCTGCTGGTATGCGGGTATGTGCCACAGGTTATTGACACTTAGTATCTACCGAGGAACGGCGAGAACACACGTCGTTACTAATAACACATGAGCGTTACTAAAAATCAGATATCGGCAGAAATAAAGTATTCTACCATAGAACTACGCCAAATCTTGGAACTTCTCAAATACGCCCCGATATTTGGAAACTACAATTGTTGTTGCAGTGCATGCTATCCAGTTTTGGAAGCATTACAAGTGTACTCCTATAATACAGCCTGCCCCGCCGCGGTGACCTAGTAGCTAAGGTACTCGACTGCTGACCCGTAGTTCGCGGGTTCGTATCCCGGCTGCGGTGGCTACAATTCCGATGGAGGCGGAAATGTTGTAAGCCCGTGTGCTCAGATTTGGGTGCACGTTAAAGAACCCCAGGTGGTCGAAACTTCAGAGCCCTCCACTACGGCGTCTCTCATATTCATATGATGGTTTTGCGAAGTTGAACCCCACATATCAAATCGATCCTATTATACAGCCGTTCCGTCTCGTTAACCTAGTTTGTAGCTAAGTGCCGTTCGCCGAAGTGGATTTATGTAGCAGTGTCCAGGGTTGTTATGCACGCAAGCCCCAGCGCTTCTCGTGTTCCTGTTAGCATCGTTGCGCAAGTGCGAAGAACTGGTTGTATAAAGATTTGCAACTGTTCAACCGACGCCGGCACGTGCAATATTTGTACATATTTTTTTATCGGCATTTCATAACGTGTACGTCGCTCAATACAAAATTTCCAACACGGTCACATTCCCTCCGCATGCTTCGCATAACATTTATAACCAAGTTACGTGGTATCTGCCAATCTTTATGGTACAAAAGGTAATGTTTAACTGTTCAACTCTTTCATTGTGGTTTTGCGAAAATTTCAGACAATATATTACACTTACGCAGGAGACTGTGTGTAGTACGTGTTTGTGGTCTTATAAAGAATTTTAGATATCGCACTTGTTTCACTCATCAGTACTAGTTCATGGACTTGCTGGTTACGTTTTATGAACTATTCAGATATCTAAGAGCATCTTTATTTATGATGTAAGCAAGACCACAATTAACGCCGATGCTCACCTACGGGAAAATGTTTACAAATATTTAACACAGTCAACTTTATTTGCAGTCGCTGTCATCAAAAAGTGGATTGTTTGGTTATCATCAAATTAGAAAACAAATACAGGCTAAAAACTTGTTTCATGTTCTCCGAGAACCTTATTGTTCTTCTTTACGAGGTACCGTGCCAAGGCAATCACAATCACCTAAAGTACTAATGAGAAGTTTCCGCATGCAATGCATGTTGAAGCTCTCATGAAGGTAGTGGTAAAGAAAAGTACAATAATTATTATCATAAATAAGGAAATGCAATACTTCATGGAGTCTATATAGGAGAATATTCTGGGACATGATGAATGCTAAAACGAAAACCAGCCTTCGACTAAAACACGCCAGAAAAAATTCCTATATAACATTCAATCAATGTGGTGATCATGTTTGCTAAGATATATTACAGGGCGTTGCGTCATAAGAAACTACAGTTTCTTTAAAAAGAGAAGTATTTGTTCCCTGGATACTAATTCTGGTAGCACTTCTCTTAAAGTTTAAATGATACTTCCTTGCCTAAATATTATTCTGAAGCGCTGGGTTCATTTATACTGCTCTTGATTGTCGCAACAATGCAGTCAAGGGCAAGAATCATGATGTAACGGACAAGTTGCTCAGAAAAGGAGAAACACATAAACAAATCCAGAGTTTTCAATGAAGGGTAATAAAGGACTCTGACAAAACGTAGGGCTACATCTTAAATGAAATAACCTAGAGAAGGAATTCGCCACAAGAAATTCAGGAGGAATATTAAACTTGAAAAGTACATTTTTTGTTTCAGGTCATCTTCCTTTGCACACAACGAGAAAAGGTTCTGTTGATGTTCGATTGCAGTAAAAAATTTCATATAATCAATTAAAACGCGGATTGCGTCCCTATATATATATATATATATATTGACACACGAAACATTTAAAGTTCACACGCCAGTCGTTTGTTATGCCCTCAATGTTGCGTGTGGTGTGCGTGCAAAATAGAGCAAGCGAAGCGTGTTACGAAGCCGCGACGCACGCACGGTCCCGAAGGCGCCACTGCTCCGAACTCCGCCGCCAAGGTTACCAGCCGTTTGGTAGCGTGTGTTACTCAGCTCGCGACTGCTTTTGCGCAGAGCTGACAGAGGAGCGGACGAGACGACGGTGAGTTAAGGCAAGGTTTATGTACCGCATAGAAATGGAGGCGTGCAAATTCGGCACTGGGGCCGACAGCTTAGAGACTCGAGGAGCCGAGGTGTCTACTCTCGCACTCATCTGTCGGCTTCTCTCTGCCGCATAGGTCAACTGCTGGCGACACGCCGCTTGGCTTTTTTCATAGGCACCGGGTGGATCTTTGCGTCACCAACGCCGAACCAGAAGCGCCGCTGGCCGTGATGTCAGAATCCTCAAATGGGGACCCGCCGCTGCATGTGGTTGCGACCAAGGACGAGGGATGTTGCCACGCATTCCGTAAGATGCGCCAGACTGGAAGGCGCCGATTGGTTCATCGGGCTCGTGGGGTTAGGGAGCTTGATGTGCGTTGCGTGACAGACCGGCGCCGCCGCTTGATGACGTCGCTGACTTGATCGCGTCAGGTGGGCTCGATCGCTGGCCCTGACATAGATTGCCTTCACAGAGGCATTGACGTTCGGTGTGGACTCTCAGGCGTAACAAGCTCCAGTGAAGACTGTCAGGATCGACGCTGACGACTCAGGCACGTGCGAACTGGGCACGGTTAGATGAAAAGACGAGGTGCCGAGTTAGGGAGAAGCCGCGGTGCTCTTGACATAAACAGTTTTCGCTAACTTGTTTGTTTGCAGGGCACAAGTTCGTCCATTTTAGCAATTGTATTTAAGCCAACTTTTTCAACCGCGCGTGAAAAATCCCAGGAACCGTCTTAGCACCTTTTTTGTTCATTGGTTTCGGAAAATTGTGTACTGCTGCGGTTGTCTCAGGGTGTGGGCGAATGTGCTCTACACTGTCATCTCCAAGAAAAAAGAACTCTTGAAAGCGCAAGGGGCATTTCTGTGGCTTTATGGTCAGCTTCGCAAAACTAAGAGCTTCAAGCACAGATAGCAGTCGTTCGACATGCTGTTCGAAGGTAGCCGAAAAAACCACAACATTGTGATGATAAACGAGGCAACACTGCTACTTCAGTCCGGAGAGCACGCTTTTCATCACCCGCTTAAACGTTGCGGGAGTGTAACAAAGACTAAATAGAACTACCTTAAATTCGTATAGCCCTTCCAGTGTCACGAATGCAGTTTTCTAACAATCTCATTCGTCCATTTCTATCTGCCAGTACCAGTATCTGCACTTTTAAGGTATAGGTGAGAAAAAAACTTCGCATATCGTAGTCTATCGAGGGTGTCGTCAATCCTGAGAAGGGGATAAACTTCTCGGTTAGTGACTGAGTTAAGCCTTTGGTATTCTATACGAGAATCGTAGGGACTGGTCTTTCTTCTTTACTGGTACCCCCGGTGACGCACATAGACTCGCCGACGTCTGAATTACATTTAGTGACTGCCTCTATGTGTGCTGGCTGATGGGTCAGACTGATTCGTCGACAATGATGCGGTGTTTCGTAATGGGCGTTCGTCGGACTTTACATGACAATGAAAAGCAGGTGCCTAACTCTATTACGAAGTTTTTTCCTTGTCTCTCCTGGCTCGGCAACAGTCATTGGTCTGTCTCAATAAATTCCGGTACATAATCCACGTCTTGGAAATCAGGTAATCTCAGAGGTGCTCAGGTTCCCAACTTGGACGAAGTTATAGATATTTGCAGTGATGAATACCTTCGCAAGGTTCATTCCCAAGGTTTGTCAGCAAGACGTTTGCACATTCATCATGACGCTGCTGAAGGCCCCTTGCCATCCAGATTCCCTTTTCGAGTATTTACGTAGTGTTGCTGTCAGCGAGCATTTCATGATCAGTAAACGCATTGGTTCTCAACCTGACCGCTGCGCTGGACCTTGACGTTACCGCCACGTCGTCGTCCGCATTACAGAAATCAATGATTTTTTCTTCGGTGTCAAACGTTGCAATTGCGTGCTTGGTTGAAAATAAGAAGCATGATTCCGGCAAGATATTTACAGCACCATTAGCCTTCAGGAAGTCCATTCCGACAATTATGGCTCTAAAGCATTCCGGCTGCACGATGAAACTGGCGACGTATGTGAAACCCCTTATTCCGACTTCTGCGGTACACGTTCCGATCGGATCGATGAGGTGTTCCCCTGCGGTGCGAACTTGAGGGCTATCTCGTGGAGTCAGTACCTTGTTGTGTGTTTCGGCGAGTTCACTACTGATTACTGAGTACTCCGCACCTATATCTACTAGTGCGTTCACTTCCTAGCTGTCGACAAACACAAGAAAGTCGGAAGGAATGTGATGATTCTATCGGCTCTTAGTTCGTCGCTTTCAAGCAGGGTCAGCGATGGAGGTTCTGTTTCAGCACCGGAAGCGGCATTACTTCCAAAGGTCACTGGCTCTAGTTTTCCCGACCCGGGCTAGGTGTAGGACGCCTTGCAGTGGCAGAGGCTGATGATCGACGGAGGCTTGGTGACCGATATCTCAACGGTGCTGTCGAGCGAGGCCGATGTGGCTGAATGCTATGCGGATACTGAACAGACGAGAGGTACTGCTCGCTTCCGAGAAGACGCTCCCCGTTCTGAAGCCTAGGTGCATTAATTGCGATTCGCCAAAAACCATCCTGGTGGTACTGGCACATTCGATACAGCTGGACGGCCTCTCCACAGTGGTAGCAGGAAGGTACCCTGTCAGGGGTGCGCCATATATCAGTTTTCCTTTGTATCCTATCCGATGGCAAAAGTGCGCTTGGTGGAGCAATGCTGTACACTAAAGTGGCTGTGATGTCCTTATGCATGGGAGGTCTTAGCAGTAGAGCACCGGCTTATGGGACTCTCTGCGATAACGATGCTGACACTTGTGGCTGGGCATGCAGCTGACGTTCCCGAATATGCTGTGGATCCCAAAATGCCTGTCTAACTTCCTCACTCACGACGTCGGCCAGTGATGACAATGCTTAAACGCTGTGGTCGAGTCGGTGCCTCTAGAGCTCCTCTCGCACCAAAGACTTTACGAGATCCCGTAAAAGCTCCATGCTGTTTTCCAATGTAGGGGGTGCTGCGTGAACGGAGGCAGTGCCCAGATCACGGTCGTACATTCTGGCTCATTGCTCAAGGATTATTTCTATTGTCGTCAACTCGGAGCGAAACTCCGCGACGGTGGACGGCGGATTTCTAACCAAACCGGCTAAAAGTTCCTGTCTTACACCTCGCATTAGATGGCGAAGCTTTTTGTTTTCACTCAAGTTAGGATCCGCTCGGCGTCCTCTACATACAGTATTGGGCACACTTTTATTGTTACCAGGTGATCGAAACTTCCGGAGCCGTCCACTACAGTGTCCCTCCTAATTATAGGGTGGTTTTAGGGCGTTAAACCTGTCATATCAATCAACTTTCATTGTTCCGTTAGTTTAGTCCTTGCAGAGAGGTTTTGGCTCTCTCCTTACGATCAGTACTCAAGTAGAGGTCAAGCAGCTCCGGTCGAAAGTCATCCCAGTTCGAGATGACAGCCTCGTCGGTTTCAGACCACATTCGTGAGGAACCCTTTAACACAAAACAAACACGTTATAGTTTCCGGGCAGCATCAAAGCCATTGCCGCTCGTGACGTGCTCAAATTGCTCGGTGCAGTCCTCTGCGTCTTCGTGTGCGTCACCATGGAAAGTTTCGGGCGTCATCGGCAGATCTACCACAATTTGTGTGGGCGTGACCTTGGACATCATCTCAGTAGCATCTCCACTGAGAACTACGACTGTTCTTGCATCATCCAAAGGGGAAACCTCAGGGTCCTCACCACGAAGGTGACGGCTGCCATGCAGATGAACAGAGGTCAGCTCGGCGGGTCTGAATTTCCTGTGCTCCGAATTGCCCTCTCCAACTTCAGAAGAGGGCGGGTTTGTTCCCCGGCACTTACACCAGATTTGTCACGCACAGTTGAAGAAAGTAGACTTTAATAGAATAGCTAAAATGGATGAATTTGGGCCCTACCAACAAACAAGTTCGTGAAAATTGCTAATGTCCAGAACACTTTGGTTTCTACCAAATTCGGCACCTTGTATTCTTCATTTATCCCGCGCAGCTCGCACGTGAATGAGTCTTCAGCGTCGAACCGGGCAGATATATATATATATATATATATATATATATATATATATATATATATATATATATATATATATATATATATATATATATATATATATATATATATATATATATATATATATATATATATATATATATATATATATATATATATATATATATATATATATATATATATATATATATATATATATATATATATATATATATATATATATATATATATATATATATATATATATATATATATATATATATATATATATATATATATATATATATATATATATATATATATATATATATATATATATATATATATATATATATATATATATATATATATATATATATATATATATATATATATATATATATATATATATATATATATATATATATATATATATATATATATATATATATATATATATATATATATATATATATATATATATATATATATATGTTTATATATATATATATATAAACTGAATTTCCAAAATATAGCTCGTCTGATATAGCTATATAGCTATTCAGTATACGAACATTGTATTTTTGTCGCCTAAAAATGAGCTTCCCTCTGTGTTCTATTAAAAATAAACCGTGGGGGTACTTACAGGCAGCCGCAAAAAGTGAATAGCAAAAAACGAGTGCGAATGACTTCATCGTGAGTGTCGTGTCTGTAAGGCAAGAGACAACAAATTAGTTTGCTATATATGCTTGTTTGGGTCCTCACAGGTCTTATTTTAAAAAGCCTTTCGACTTCCTCGTATACTGGGCTTTTCAGTTCACGAAGAACACACATTGAATTTCAACCAGGAACTCATTTTTCACTTCGTAATATTGTGATTATGAAGAGGTATGTGTAGTTGCACCGTGCAATACATGTAACGAGCCTAGGAATAGAGACGAAAAGATAGAAAATACTACTTTGAGAGTGGACGGAAAACTAATCGCGGGAACCTTTTGAAAAATGAAAGTGGTATGCTAAAGTGTAAATATTTTGGATTCTGGGTCTATTTTACGGCCTATTAAATATAATATTTGATTCAACAAACCCTCATTTCTAGCTAAATGTGGTAAGAAATGCATGCCCACTACTATGAAGGATGCAGAAACGTGGTGAAATTGTGTGGCCAGGTTTATGGTGCTGGCAATTTAACCTTTGAGATATGAGTAGGAAAAACCAATTATCCTAACACATGTCAACTTTAGCGCCTCTACATCGATAATGTGCGCCCTGTAACTGTGCTTTTTCTCGCCTCTCGTGCCGAGACGTGAGCATGCGCAGTGGGGGTGTCGACAACTCTGCCAACACCGGATTAGCGAGCAGGTGCGACTTTAAAACGCTTCTCATTTATAAATGATGCTTCAGTTACGAAAAAGACTTAAGCGTGAAAGCATACAGTCTGGTTTGAAGGGGGGGGGGGCATCAAACTTTGATGCACCCAGTTTAGAATGACTTTAAGTTTACTTAAATGTTCAAAAGTTGATTAAAACACCTTTCTTGTAGTTTGGTTAAACTGCGTATCGTGCGCACCGATTCCATAGAAATTTCATCCTTTTAAGGCAACGACTGTCACTAAATATCGCGGGTCAAATGATTACGCCGAAAATATGGCTGAAGAAATGAAGTTTATAAGTGTAAAACTGTGTGAGAAGTATAAGCATTTACGAACGTTACATTGGACATTACGAAACATAACTTTGAGAATAGTGAAACAGTACTTACCACTCTCTGAGTGATCGGAACGTGCTGTATGGAACCGGACAGTGGCTCGATATGTCCGTACCGCGTTTATTTATTCGAATAGTTACAGACGTCACGGTTCTACGTTGCCTCGTGTCACTGGCAGAGTGCCAGGTCTTTCACACATTATTGATTCATCTGGGAAATACCAACAGGACGGGGCGTCGCTTGGCACGTTAGATAACGCTCCGGCCTCGATAAAATACTCTACGCGCGTGCCTGTCTGCGTACGCAGTGTGGCATGAAAAACACCCGTGTGTATGCTGACCTTCATCTTATCAGCGTGTGCTAATTTGTCTCGGAGCCAAAGCACTCTGTGGCGTCTGAAGAATAGTATTGGCACCGCATTGTGCGTAAATAACATTTTGACTGTAATCTGTGTGCAAAGTTAGAAACCACAATTGGACGTCCAGAAACTCACAAATAACCCGTGTGAAAGTGCGCAAATATTGAAATTTGATTCAGAAACACGTTTTTACAGTGTGAAATTCTGTCATGAGGCCTTTGCTGTTGTCTTAGGTCTAACCTGAACAAAGAATTTGTGACAGCAAAGCTTTATTTTAGCATCATTATCCGTCTTCACCAGCATATAGCGAAGTAAACATGTCAGAATTGTAAATATAATATATAACAAGTCTATCATAGTGGCTTCATTTATTACCAAAAGCACTTCATTAACAAAAGCACAGTAAAAATTCTCAAACGGCAGTTAGCACTTTTACCGAAACAGTGTCAGCAAATTATTACTGACCAAAGTGCAGCTACATTTTTTGAAAAGAGCCCGCGACACCTGTTGCTGTAATGTTAGCATCGAATCAGTGTTGAACTGAGGAGCGACACGCCTCGCTAACCTGAATGTTTTCAAATTCAGTGGCACATACCCGCTTTAGAGCGGTTATGTGCCACAAGAGATGCGAGGTTGCAAATGGCGTTACTTGGAGTGTTAGCTAGATGGACGCATGGACGGACAAACAGACAGACTAGTAGATGGACGGATGGATGGATAGGCGTCCGGACGTACGGATGGATGAACCCACGAACAGACAGACAGACAGACAGATGGGTGGGTGGATGTACTCACGGACGGACACACGGACAGACGCATAGACGCATGGATGGACACTCGGATGGTTGCACGGACGGACGGAAGCAAGACCAAATGGACGGACGGAAGCACAGATGGGCTGACGGGCGCTTCGCCCAAATCATCATTCACTCTGTGGATATGCTGTGATTTATTTTCTGATTTCACGCGATAGGGTTACGGACACCGGCGGCGACGGTGGTGGCGGCGGACAAAATGCAACTGCGCGTGAGCCGAGTTTTGATCGCATAACAGCTTTTGCTGTAAAACAGCAGTCACTAATCTGCGTCAACATCTTTCACGTTGAACATCGAATACCATGTTGACGACGCGGTCCATGGCTGTTCGGTCCCTCCTAAAGCCATTAACGAATTCAGAAAAGCAATTATTGCTCTCTAAGAGCAGCTGTAGTCTTGACAATGCCATTCTTTTAGGGGCGAAAAAGGAAAGTTTTTTCTACACTTAACTTGTACGTACACAAACGAAACATCGAAAACAAGTCAGACAGTGTATACATTTTACAAATGAGCCCCGAAATCTAATTGGTCACTGGGTATCCAAATATTACAAGTCAAAGGAAACTGAAATGAATCAGGTTAATTACTTTTTATGGCATAACACTTATGCATGCGTACTAGAGTGGGCGCTTGGCTAGTACGGGACAACTGGAAACTTCAGCCGTCCCTCTCTTACTTTGGAGAAACGTGTGCGCCATCGTCGAAGTTAAGTCTCTTCGCCGTGCGTTTCCAGCTGCTGATCTAAGTAATTCCACACAATGAGCCGTATTTTCTGTAGTGCGGGATAGGCGCCTCTATGCGGCTTGTGCCGTACTTCCGCTAAACAGCGTCGACTCTACAGTACGTACAAGGTTACTGTAAAGACCAGTCTTGCAAACAGCCCACGATCTGTTCCCATGCGCGCCGTGCGAAAGCCAAAGAGGCGTTGTATGTACCATGTGCCCGCCGCTCCTCGCCACCGAGCAATGAAACAGAGCATGTTGGGCCGCTCTTTTTTGCCGCAGTTTGGACAGCGGTCATTTGGAACGACTCCCCAATGTGCTAATCAGTCACGCGTAGGCAATGCCCTCATCTTCTCAACCAGTCAAATTCGCGCACCTAGTTAGGTACGCGATTGCAACGCCATCGTTTCCATTTTCTCGTGCAGAATGCTGTTTCTTCCTCTTTGTTCGGTGTTCTACTTGTCACCATTTCGCTTATTTCTTGCGATAAAACATCTTCCAGACTGCATGAACCTATTGGTTCCACTGTTCGTTGTAAGCCACTGGCAGCTCTGTAAAACTTAAGCGGAATTTCTGCTCGTGGTCCGATATACGGATTGGCCGTGAAAGTACCTTTTAGTGTATTGCTGCAGTACATCAAGAGCCTGCACCCAGGGTAGTTGCTGTCATCGAACAGCTTCTGTGTTGTTTTGCAGCCAGCGCTCTCGTGAACGTTGGTATATCTGGGAGGCTCAAGCCTCCACGGTTTGTGGGAAGCTGTAAAAATTTCCTCTGTACCTTTGCTGGTTTTCCTTCCCAGAGGAAGGTCCCCGCCATAGAGGCGAGGCGTCCTGTAACACGGCGAGGTAGAAGGGCGATGTGTGCTATGCAAAACGCAAAGCGCATGCCTGTGTCTTGATGGCTGTTGCTTTTGCCGTTAGTGAGAGGTTAAAATGAGTGGTTGCTGCTATGACATCGGTAGATCTCCTAAGCACGTCATCCCAGGTCTTTTTTGATACATCTCCTTCCTCAAAGTAAACGCATAACACCATAACAGGTTGACGTATTCTAAGTCTCCTGGCAATAGTTCTTTGAAGCCTCCAAAGCGCAATGCTTTACATTTGGTGGTGTTTAAAAGAGCACCAGACAGACAGGAATAATCAGCAAAAATGTCAAGGAATGTACTATAGCTAGACAAGTTACAAAAAAATACCGAAATATTATCGGCGTATGCGACAATTTTGAACATTGCCTTGCCTGGCATCGGGAAACCCACTATGCGCTCGCAGTTTGCACCTTTCTCGCTCGCACCTTTCTAATTAAAGGGTCTAGAGACAAAAAGAATAATACCGGAGACAAAGGACAGCCTTGCTTCACCCCTTTTTGAATTGCGAAAATTCTGGTCACTTCATTGTCGAAATAAAGACAGCTACACCTCTCCTATTAAAGTATTTCTACAAACCACACAGACTGCTCTGGGAGGCCAAAGAGGCGCAAAATAGCGAAAAGATACCCATGTTCAACTCTATCAAAGGCTTTGGCGTGATCCAGGGAAATATATACTCCTGAGATTTGTTTTTCTTTGGCATATGCGAAGAGGTCTCTGATGATTGTAAGAGGTACGAAAACGAAACGTCTTGACACTACACATGACTGCAAGGGGGACACAACCTCTTCCAAGAAAGGCTGCACACGCCGTGGTAGCAGCGTGGCTATTAACTTATAGTCTGTGTTTAGAAGGGTAATTGGCCCCGACGATTTAGGATCTGACGGCTCCATACCCTCTTTTAGCAATAGAATCACCCTTCCTTCGCTGAAGGACTGCGGTTTATGGCCATCACGAAACAAAATATTCAAGAGATCGGCGATCGCATCTCCCAAGATATCAAAGAAACGCCGATAAAATCCCCTGAGTATTTCGTCTGGGCCTGGTAACGTGGACTTATTCATTGATTTCAGGGCGTACCATACTTCTTCTTGATCCGTTTCTGCATATGATACTAAACCGTCTTCCGAGCCTAGCAATGGCAAACCTTCGAAAAAGGCTGGGAGTTTAGCAGTAAACTCGTCGTCCTGTGCGTCATAGTCTGCCGTAAACAGTTTTGCAAAGTAGTCTAGGAAACCTTTTTGTACTTCGTCCAGGTCATTAACATTGGTACCACCCTCTTTCAGCGCCTCATCGATGTAGCGGGGCTGGCATCGACGATCGTGGTTTCTTTGCCCATATGTCAAGTTTTCTATTTCATCTGTCGATAAGTGCATTTCTCTTGCGAGCCTTGTAGCCTGGGACCTCTGCTTTAGAAGATTTTGATATTTATTTTTTGTGCTTCAAGGTATTATAGCATAGCGAACGTAGTTGACCCACCTCTCTCAATAATTTGAATGCGTCGGAGAATCTCATTCATCTTGGCCGTGAGGTGAGCGTGGCGCGCTTTTCCTACCTGTTGCGCTATCAGGCACCAGCGAGATTTTAAGTGGTCGCATGTAGTCGGAGTTATGCAACCCACTTCTGCCAGTGAGGCCGCCAGCTCAGTTTGAAGTACAGAAATGCTTTCGTCATCATGAAGAATAGTTGGGTCCATCCTCCATAGTTTGTGGATTCTTGTTGTTGTGCTCACGTTAAACGTAAAGAGTAACAGAGCGTGGTCGCTGAGTTTCTGCTGACTTGGCGCAAGCTGGACCAACTCGCATGCTCGTAGGTTCGCTAAAAAATGCTCGGGCACATAAACTCTATCAATTCGGCTTTAGTGAATGCCACAAGCACGGGTTGCGATGAACCCGACTCCTTGTAGAGTTAACCACCCATCTGACAGCTTGAGATCTTGAACCGATTGTTATAGTTCTCTGGCGTAAAAATTGTTGGCATCTTGGCCGGGACCGCTGACGTCTCGTGCAGTATCGAGCACGCAGTTGAAGTCTCCGACAAGCACATATGATATCAGCTCGATCAAAAAATTTCTGACACCTTTATAGAATCTATTCGTTTCTGATCTCGTTACGGTTGCATATACGTTGACAAATCTGACTCGTTTGCAGTAAAGTACTACATCTACTGTTATAATGCGGTCTTCGGTGTCAACAAGACAGTGAGCACCCCTCCTCGGCGTTGTATTCATGAAAACAACTCCTGTGTCACGTGCACGCACATCTGTAAGTGAGAAGAAGGCCTCTACATGAAACCTTTCCTGAAACTCTGCAACGTCAAGCTTAGTACGAAATTTTGTCTCCTGCAAAAATAGCATGTCTACGCGATGCGGCCGCGCGAGGTCAAGTACTGCCTGCTGCTTCACCGGATTTCAGAAACCGCGAAATATGCACGACATAAAAGAAAGTGATTCAATTGTTGAAATAAAGACGAGGAAGTTGCTTAAAGGAAAGAGAACGTAGGAGAGAGGAGAGCCAATTGCTAAATGTACATATTGTCGTCGCTCATAGTTGGTGACATTTGCCGTGGTGGTGATCCCATGCGGAGTTTCTTAAATGTTGCCTGTTTAGCGGAGTCGCTGCCACTGCTCCCACTGCCTGGCTTGAATCGGCGTTGTCAACTCGAAGGACTCGATGTGTCTGCAGATCGTGCGGGTTTGGTAGAAACCTCGGTGTCCACCGATTCGCTCCGCGTTGGTGGTCGGCTTCTTAGCTGCTTCATCGATGTCGAAGGCATAGCGTTCGTGTTCTGCAAGGTCGTCGACATTCCAAGGCTAGCGTTTGGTGTGCTGTCACTGGCGTCTGTCGCTGTCGTGGCAGAGGAAATCAAAGCAGGGCTTTCTGCGATGCCTCTTGTAATGGGCACCTGGTCGTCCTGCGTTTTGCGCTTCTCGAAGGCCATTGATGCGCTGCAGTTATGTCGAGTTTCGGTGCTGCCTACTAGTGAAGAAAAATCACTGGAAGTTTCCGTGGAACTCCCATATGCGTGTTCATGTTGCGTCTGAGCGGGCTGTTCATCTGATGTTGCCCCGTTTGGCTTACTGGCCGGCTTGACGTGAGTAGCGTCTTCCGACTGCGCGTCCACGAAATCATCTGGCAGGCTCTCTTCATCCCAGTGGTCTGGTGTCTTGGCTCGTGTCGTTTTCTTTTGAGGACGCAGTACTTCATAGGTTCTAGATTGCTTGGCCACACTTCAGGAGATTGAAAAAGAGTCTTCAATTGTTGAGAAGTCTTGGACACTCGGTGACGGCGTCTTCTGAGCTGCGTCTGCGTATGATCTGCGCATAAAACATTCTTTGGTCGGGTGATCACCTCTACGCCTTCTGCAGGCTTCAGTGCACTCTTCCACAGTGAGTCAGTACGCACTGCACCTATGACTAAAAGGTGTTGCACAAGCCTCGGCCACGTGGCCTTCGTTGTGGCAACGCGCACAGATGCGACGCATGCCATGGTACTCCAACATAAGGCGGTGTCCATGGATTGAAATGGAATTCGGTGCGGGCTTTGCCATTTCGATCTTCACCAATGGTGCACCGGTAAATGTAGACTGACGTGGTTGCAGAGTAACATATGTTATACTACGTACTTTGCCGAAAGGCTGCAAAGTAGAGACGACCGCGTCATCGAGTACGTAGGGCGGCAACCTGTACACAATCACGAACACATTTAGTGGGCCGACGACTTCCGCTTGAATTTTTTCCTTCTAAAGGACAAAACCTTCATTAACCACGAGCTTGGTGGCTTGTTCTGCTGTCCTCATTGCTACCAAGAACTTCAAAGCGCCGAGGTGTTGCAGGATCAACACCCCTTCGCTACAGGTCGTCTCTTCGGCACACTCGATGATCTCAACGACGGAGACCGCGCCTTCAGGAACGGTAAACGCGAAACAATGTTCTTTTGGCGGGGTGCATACTGGCCTCGAAGCCATCCTCCTAGGGGCCCCAGGGGTCGGCGACTTCTCGGCCGAAGCCCCGGAGAACCTGAATGTGGGTGAGACGCCGAAACACTGGACGCACGCGTCGGTGAGAGCCGCACTCACACACTTAACACGAACGCTGATGGCGATGCTCCTTATAGTGGCACCCGTTCGTCCCTCTTAGCCGTTGTAGTAGTGTGTAACGATTATAACATTTTAACCTCCAAGGAGGTGCCCGTGAGAGATTTCTTCTGTACGTTGTTGACAATTAAAAAATTCGCAGCGTGCGCGTTAACTAAAAGCCGAATTCTCCTGTCTCTCATTAACCCTTAACGGCCATTGGCATGTACATTGAGCACTATCTGACAAGAAAGGGTTGCTACGTTATACTCGCTGGGCATAACCTCATTGATTATAGAAAGGTTTAGCGAGCGTTGGGCCGCAGGGCCATGAATACAGTGAACTAGTATATACTATGAACTCGAGGTGGTTAAAGGGGGAAGTAGACACGAAGCGCAATCCGTAAGGAAGTGTGCGTGTGCCACCTCTCATTTAGTCCTTGGAGAGTCCGCTGGATGGCGGTGCATATGCGGAATATGTGATGAAAATATGCGAGATGGTGGTACTTGGAGTGTTGACTAGATGGATGATTAGACACACAGACAGATGCATGGACGGACTCACGAATGGATGCACGGACGGATGGATGCATGGACGGACGCAGGGGCGGATGCATGGACGAACGCAAGGGCGGACGCACAGATGGACACGCGGACGCACGAACAGACGCACGCATGCACGGGCGAATGGACGCACGCACGGTCACACAGACGGACGCATGGATGGACGGAAGCAATAACGAATGGACGGACGGATGCTTCGCTCAACTCTCCATCATTCACTCCGTGGATATGCTGTCATTTTTTCCATCACTACACTAACGCAGCTGCTTAACGCTATCTATTGTTAAGAGGAAAGCTGCATAGTGTACCTACCCGGCTAAAGCAGAGCAAATATGCTGCTGCACTTTGGCTTATGTGGAGCGTTTCCGGCCTCCCAGGAAAAATTGTAGTAAGAACACAGGATCTCTCATTATTTTGTATCAAGATGGCGGAGCAAGGGGCGTGACAGTAATACGTGTTCTGGGTGAATGGGTGAGTGAAATGGGCCACGCACATACTGGAGCATTCTCGCAGCGATCAAAGATGGCTTTGAATTAGCACATAATTGCCCATAGCTCAACATAGCCTGTCAAAAAAAGAGGAATCGTACACCCTGAAAATCTGACTAGAGAACTGACTTACAAATTATAGAACTGCTTACAAACACAAAAAAACACAGTATAAAAATAGCCTGACGATGTGGGCTTGTTGCTTCGCTTTTTTAAAGGTTGTCAGAATGGAGCTGCCCGAATATTTACGTGAGATGCGTTCCGGTCATCTCAATGTCAGATTGAGCAGAAATCACCCAGAGGTTTGAGCTTAGAGGGCAAAAATCAATCTCACACTAAGATCGGGCAGTTATTTAGGTTCTTACATTGCACGTTAGTGGTATTGCTGCATAACCGCTATGATAAACATAAAAAAATCTTGTGCCCTACGAGTTAAAAGCACAGCTTTCTAATTCGAGAAGGAAGATTTCATGAGGCAGAATTTCCTGTTATTCTTTTATAGGCAGGCGAGAAATTTTTAGGGCTAGTCAAAGAAGGAACCCGTGACCCAAGAGAACGATGAGCATTCAAACTACAAATAACTTAAAAATTCAGGCTTTAGAGCTTCGATGATTTGATACAACAGTCTTTATATTGCCTCTAGAAAAGTATTTTCTCAAATGCGTGTGTTACTAGTAGTAGAACAATTCATCAAACGGTCTTCGAGGCCTCATATTAAGATATACCATGGCAAATACTTATCTGAAGATAGCCTTCACACCAATGAGGTTATATTCATTGAATGTATAAATAGAAAGCTATTCTCCAGGCTTCTTTAGTCTGTTTTTTATGTATCTACGTTTTGAGACGCCTTCAGTCTCAACCGATGTCAAAAAGATTGACAGCTTTAAATAAGAAAAAAAGGCCACTATTGGGATGAAATGTTGTTGGAAAGCTGTTTTTCTTGTGATTTTACTCAGCCAAACAATTCTCAGTCAAATATGTTTACCTTTAAGCTTTATTAACCAGCATACCAGCTTCATTTGTGAAACTATTGCACTGAGTGTGATAACCGCTGAATTTTTGCGTCAAAGGTGGAAAAGAAGCATATAGCAGTGGGCCGATTATATTGGCAAGAAACCACTTGTATATCAAATCTCCATTGAAGGCTGATGAAACATGCTACAAAACTAGTTTGCTGACATCTATATGTCACATGTATCAAGACAGATACCAGGAAAACGGGGTAATAATTTAAACAATCTTTGTTAAACGAATACTTTACAATAATTTGTTGACTGTGTAACTAACGCACTTCCACAAAATGAATCACAACGAGTGGACTAAGCACTGAGGAGTGCAATAACCCACCCATTCACGCATAAAAAGAAGTGACAACACATACACATGCGTTGTCACTTATGTCCATGCGCGAGAAGGGGGTGATTGGACTACAGTGTGCAGCAGCGTTGCAGAGTTGCCACTCCGGAATGGAAATGACTTCGGAAGGGTTCCGTATATTCGCGACGCCTGAATGGAATGGTTATAGAATTCAATGCCTCTTGCACCGAATAAAATGAGAATGCAGTTGCATCCTTTTCCAAACATGGAAAACGTTTTAGACATGAGCTGTTTTTCAAACTTCCATCATTAGTAAGTCAGAGCCTCGAATTTAACAACTCAACAGTATATTTAAAATGACTTAGCTTATTATTCAGCACGGTACATTTATAAGTAAACAGCAAATACAATTTTGTCCTCACGAAGACTGCGTTGCTCCGACGCTTGTCTGTATTTCTCGCGTAACCAAGGCTCTATGCAGTCAATATCCGTGGTGCGGAACTGCGGCAGTGGCACCCCCCCCCCCTCCATTCTTATGTCTTGCCAATTCTTTTTCGGTGGCGCCACTTCGACGCTGGTTCCCAACGATCGGGGTGGCTCGCAGTCTGCGTAAATGTTGAGCCACCGCATGCCACGCTAGTACCACCGGAAAAATAGCTTGTACACGTTGCCGCGTTACTGCTACTTCGCGAACGATCACCTCCGAGCTAGCTCGTTCTCTGAGTCAGCATTACGTTTCGAGCGCGAGAGCGCGCACACGTTCGTTTTCACCCGTGATCAAAAAAGGGGTCTGGATGATGATGAAGATGATGATGATGATGATGATGCGTCCACCAAGGCTCATTCAAATTCAGTGGAATTACCTATAAACTGGTTATGAGATGATGACGATGACGGCATAGGTGTGTCTCACACCCCCGCTGGGGGATCGGCAAAAAAAAACAATAACTCCTGAACGTGTCTATTCTTTATTGTCATCAGATAGAGCCCAAACAGTGTGCAAATATGCCTTACAGATGTGTATTGGGCTTCTCAACTAATGGCGGAATGACGACTGACATAGTGGCATAGTGCTTACTTTGATCCTTGATGAATGTTGTGGTCGGCGTATAGTGGGTAACTTGCATGTGCTGTGTCGTGCTGTGCCGGCCAATGAAACACATAAAACGCGGAAGTCTGAGCCTCAAGGCGCTTCGCCCCTAAAATATACGTAATTTAGCCTCAATAATCTAAACGGACAAACATGTTGCTGTCGTTGCTAGAATGCCGTTTACAGTGCCGGCATGAATACTTTGATAGTCTAATATACCCCTGTAAAACGCGCCTGAAGCGTGTTGGACCTAAGAGAATTTCAGGTTACATTTTAGGTGTGCGGGCACCTTTGGCATTACAAAGCATCATCAAACTATAAAAAAATTGTACGCGGTGGTAGAACCCGAGTGAAGCTATATTCACAACTAACCTGCGCACGAAAGTGTCCCCTTTCAAGACTATTTGCCCGCGCCGAGTTATCTTCTCAGTGAGTTTGCTGCATTGGCCGCCCGTTCACCTCATTTTTCCAGCAAAACAACTCTTCTAAGTGCGAGTACCAAACTCGCTTACCCAGAATGTTCGTGCGAGGAGCAGCTTTTCGATGTAAAGTCTAAACAAAGAGATAAAAAGGAAACGAACACATCGCCCATACCTAAGTTCAAATGCCCAAAACTAGGACAGCCTGCTGTAACACAAGAGACCAACTTTACACGTGTGTTGATAGCAGTAGGCCCAGCGGAAATAGCGTGTACACACACTCAGAATACTGAGAGAGAAATGGCTCATATGAAGAAATTGTAGAGAAAAAAAGCACGCAAAGGTAACGAAGAACGTAACTGCTGCGTGCCGCACTCAGTCACAAACGCAACACAGAAAGTGCAATCTCAACATCTCAGACGAAGCAACAGTGCCTTCCATTTCGATCATTGGCCATGCTAGATTTTCGCGGGCAACGACGTTCTGACGCCAAGAACGAAACTCGTCCTGCTACTGTGCTCGTCCATGGCCGCCCTGTTCTGCTTTGAACGAAACGAGGAATAGGTGCAGAGACCATTTTAAGGTTTACATCGGTGAAACTTCTTCAATCTCGTTTGTACCTCTCCATTCGAGCAAATGTGAGAGAAAAGCATTTGGAAAAGACGGCTGCCCCGCGGGCATACCATTCTCGCGGTCACCGGGGAACTCTCGTATCACTATCTGCCCGCAGAGAAAACGAATTGCACAGGGCTGTCTTGTGAAAAATCAATAGTCGGCACGGGCGGGACGACTGACATTAAACATTGGACTTTCCTGCTTCCTGTGCCTAACAAGATAGTATAGTTGTTGGCAGATATTTATCGTTTCCAGAAGATGCAAGACTTGGTTTTTGTATAGGTGAGATGAAAATGAATACTCTCCATGACGCCCTTGTTGCTGTTTCGTTTGTTCAGTTCCTCATTTTTGCGCCAAATTGCTGCTTAGGAGCGTATGTCAAACACAAAGATCGTCCGCTATTTGCTAAGGGTTGTCGTTGGCACGATACAATTATGATGGTGTTTTTTTTTTCTGAAGTGCGCATCGTAGTTAAGAGGAGCGTGCAACAATTTTCCGTTTACTTCCTGCAAACACTGGGTTTCAACAGAACTATTTCCGATCATGCAAGTTCAGCTGCGGCAAAATGTGACTTCAGCTGCGGCAAGACATCAACCCCAGCGGCTTTAAAAATAACAAAAAAATTGCAGATCCCACGCAACGTGGCATCGATAAACTAAGCACAAATGAGGAAGGTTGGTTTGTCGCTTTAAAATCAGCACAACGCTACGAGACGCATGAATGTAGTAAACAGTAAAGAAAAGTAGCAATATTGTGGGCATTTAGTATACCAATCCTCTTCATCTGTACATTATCATCATTATCATGTGTTGCTCATGCATCCTCATCGTTGTCACGTATCACCATCATCTTGGTCCGTTCATCTCAGCTGTCGGCTGCCGGTTCTTCGGGCCTAATAAAGGTCTTCCAAACCAAGACTTCATACGTGGTGGAGCGTGCTGTTGGATCCCCCGTCATCCTCTCGACCACTCTACCCCCTGGAGCTACGTTCAGGTCGCCGCTTGGGCCAGGTGTCCGGAAATATGTCGCACCAAGAAGAGGTCGGTGCTGCAGCCGTTCCCACTCCGCCACCTCGTGCCGCGCCTTTTCACGTCATTAACAGCCTCCAACGTGAGCCCCATCCCTTCGCTGGTATGCGCGGGGAAGATGTGGAGGAATGGCTGGACGATTTCGAACGTGTCGGCGCTGCTAACCGGTGGGATAACACCTACAAACTCGCTTACGTGTCATTCTACCTCACGGGTGTCGCGAAGACGTGGTTCCTCAACCACTTCATCGACATCCCCGACTGGCCAGCCTTCGAAGATCAGCTTCGCCATGTCTTTGGCACACCGACTGTTCGTTCAGCTCTCGCAAAGAAAGCTCTTGCGACTCGGAAACAGCACATCGGGGAGTCGTATACATCCTACATCGAGGATGTCCTTTCACTTTGCCGCCGGGTTGACACCCCAATGACAGAGTCAGACAAGGTACGCCAGCTTCTTAAGGGGATCGGACCCGTCGCATTCAATGCCCTTGCAATCCAGAATCCGGCTACCGTTGCTGACGTTGCGACAACCTGTCAGCGCCTCGAAGAACTTGAGTCGATGCGCCTACAACCAGACAGTGACGCGGCCCGTATTACGACTGATCCAAACCTACGAGAAACGATAAGGGTGATAATACGCGAAGAATTAGAATCAATGGGATTCACACTACCTTCAGTATGTACCATTCAGCCTTCATCAACGTCATTGCGGGATGTCATCAGGGAGGAGCTTACGTCCATGACCCATATGGCCCACCTGCAGCCCATTGTCGATCGTACTCTCCCATCGTTCTCGCATGCCGTCGCCGCACCATCAGGCACCGTCAGCTCGACGTCGCCACCACGAACGTACGCGTCGGTTGCTGCCGCACCTCCCAGAAGCTTTCCCACGAGCTTTGCATCACCACCGCCTGAGCCATCATCTGTCCCTCTCACTGCTCTCTCTCCCGGTGCATCTAACACAAGCTACCACCCTCCTTATCGATCGACTCGCCCTACGTGCTATTATTGCGGCTATCGTGGTCACATTTCACGCTTTTGCCGCAAGCGCCAGCAAGATGAGCGCCGAGGGTACGACAAACGCGAACGAGATTATATCGCAGGAGCCTTGTACCAGGGCCGTCGTTATTCGTCACCGCCGCGTCGGTCTCCATCTCCGCCAGCATCCGGTGAACTGCGCAGTAGTCTTCGATCAACCAGACGCCGTTCACCATCGCCCTACTGTCGCTCCTCTTCTCCTCTTCAGCCTGCTTCCCTCGCTTCTGATCGGCGTCCTGAAAACTAAGCAATGCAGTTTTTGGAGGACAAACTGCATTCCTACACAGTACTCCAATTCCTCCAGCGCGCCCTTACAATATGATTGCAGTCTCAGTTGAGGGAGTGGACGTTGATGCTTTGGTGGACACTGGGGTTGGGTTTTCTATTATTCGTGCTGATTTGTGTACCCGTCTTCGAAAAGTCACGACGCCTTATGATGGACCAACACTGGTTACAGCCCAGGGAACGATGATTCGCACTTCCGCTCTCTGTACTGCCCGTGTGCTAATCGACGACATTCTTCATCACACACAATTCGCTGTGCTATCCCCGTGCTCCCACGAACTCATTTTAGGCTGGGACTTTCTTTCGTCTGCTTCCACGGCTATTTGTTGTGCACAACGTGTCGTCCATCTTACTGACACAGACCACTTGCTTAGTGACGAAACCTACAGGCCACTTCGACTCATCGCTGCTGTAGACATCGAGTTACCCCCGAACGAACATCAATTAGTCACAGTTTTGTCCAACGACGTCGACTCTGGTGACATTTTGGTCACTCCATCGCCCCGTTGCCTTAATAAAGGCATAGCTCTCGCATCAGGTGTGGCTCGCTTCAACGATGGATCAGCTGTCCTCGCTGCTACGAACACCACACCAGATAAAATTTTACTGCCGCGGGGCACTACTGTCGCCTGCGTTGCCGATCTGGAGCCTGTGTGCGTCGTGCCTCTTACCCCTGCCTGCTCTAAAGGCCATCCTGGAGATCATGCTGCTTCCTTGGCCTTTACAGCAGCCATCAACAAGGACTTGACAGACTCGCAGAAGCAGCAGCTGCTTGATTTGTTGCAAAAGCATGCAAACTCTTTTGACGTTCATTCATCCAGCCTGGGTCAGACAACTGCTACAGCACATCGTATTCAGACCGACGGAACATCCATTGTGCATCGTCGTCCGTACCGCGTCTCCCTAGCCGAACGAAAAATCATTGAGCAAAACGTAGACGATATGCTGCAACGGGAGATAATCCGACCCTCAACCAGTCCTTGGTCGTCTCCAGTGGTTCTGGTGCGTAAAAAAGACGGTTCCGTACGATTTTGCGTCGATTACCGAGCACTCAATAAGATCACTAGGAAGGACGTATACCCCATGCCACGTATCGACGACGACCTCGATTCTTTACAAGGTGCTGAATTCTTTTCAAGCCTCGACTTGCGTTCCGGCTATTGGCAAATCCCCATAAACGAAGAGGACAAAGAAAAAACTGCGTTTGCAACCCCGGACGGCGTATACGAATTCAATGTTATGCCGTTTGGTTTATGCAATGCGCCCGCAACTTTTGAGCGCTTGATTGACACCGTACTGCGTGGCCTGAAATGGAAGACTTGCCTATGTTACCTCGATGACATTGTTGTATTTTCATCGACGTTTCCTCAACATCTGCAACGCTTGGACGAGGTCCTGACTTGCCTTGCGGGCGCTGGTCTTCAAATTAACACCAAGAAGTGCCATTTCGCCAGCAGATCTATCAAGGTCCTTGGTCATGTTGTGAGCAAGGACGGAATCCGTCCAGACCCCGAGAAAACTGCTGCGGTGCTTCGCTTCCCTCGCCCTGACAAGCCGAAAGATTTGCGAAGTTTCCTTGGTCTCGCTTCTTACTTTCGGCGATTCATACAAAACTTTGCCTCCATAGCCGCACCACTACATAAGCTACTTGCTTCTGGTACGCCCTTTCAGTGGTCTCAGGAATGTGAATCGGCTTTCGACAAATTGAAGAGTGCCCTCACGACCGATCCTGTACTTTCTCACTTTCACGATGGTGCACCGACCTTCCTCCATACAGACGGTAGCGGCCATGGTTTAGGAGCCGTGCTCCTCCAGCGCGACAACTCTTCGCGAGAGCGAGTCGTTGCGTACGCCAGCCGCGTCCTCTCCGCAGCCGAGAGGAACTACACGATCACCGAGAAGGAGTGCCTCGCCATCGTTTGGTCAGTGCAGAAATTTCGTCCCTATCTTCATGGCCGCCATTTCACCATCGTGACCGACCACCATGCTTTATGTTGGCTTTCGACACTAAAGTACTTGTCGGGACGCCTCGGCCGCTGGATTCTACGCCTACAAGAGTATGATTTTGACATCGTATACAAGTGTGGCAGAAAGCATAGCGACGCCGATGCTCTCTCTCGCTGCCCACTACCAGCGGCTCCCCTCAGCGTTTCCGCAATCACTTTGCACAACACGCCCTCGGAGACCACGTCTACGGCGGTTTCCTCTCTCGCCTCTATGGACCAGCTGCCTTCGGACGACCCGCACAATTTTTCTTCTCGACAGCTGGCTGACCCATACTGTCGACGTATTATAGGCTACCTCACTGGCAGTTCCCGTCCGCCTAATGCGAGGCTCCGTCGCCAACTCTCGCAGTTTAAGCTGGACAACTCGGTGCTGTACCGCAAAATTTACCATCCTGACGGTCAGCGCTGGGTTCCCGTTCTACCCCGATCGCTTCGGTCCGAAGTCCTCAGAGCACTTCATGACCATCCGACGGCAGGTCAGCTGGGTTACCACAAAACCTACGATCGCCTTCGAAGTCGGTTTTATTGGCCAGGTATTACCACTAGTGTAGCTCGGTACGTTGGGTCCTGCACTACCTGTCAATCTAGAAAACTACCCACATCTGCTCCAGCCGGTACACTACAGCCTCTTCCGTGCCCAGCCACACCATTCGAAGTTGTAGGCATCGATCTTTATGGCCCCCTTCCAGTCAGTGCTGCTGGAAACCGATGGATAGTAACAGCCGTTGACCATTTGACGCGCTACGCCGAGACGGCATCCGTCACTATCGGTTCAGCTTCTGAAATTGCCGATTTCATCCTCCGAGCCATTATACTGCGTCATGGTGCTCCACGTGTATTGCTCAGTGACCGTGGAATGGCCTTCCTTTCACAACTAGTGAACGAACTTCTTCGCGCTTCTGGCACAACTCACAAAACTGCCTCTAGTTATCATCCCCAAACTAACGGCCTCACTGAGCGATTCCACCGCACTCTTTCTGACATGATCGCGGCCTACATTCAACCAGACCACAAGAACTGGGATGTAGTCCTACCATTCGTCACTTTCGCCTACAATACGGCTATTCAGCGGACAACCGGCTACTCACCATTTTACCTAGTTTATGGACGCTCCCCTACTTCTCTCCTGGACGTCTCTTTCTTTACCTGCCATGTGAATTCATCTCCATCCTCTTCAGAGGAATACGTTTTACGGCTCGCAGAGAGCCGCCAACGTGCTCGTATAAACACTGAAGCCCGACAGCAAGACAGAAAGCTGGTTTATGATGAATCCCATCGTGCTGTATCCTTTCAACCTGGAGACGAAGTGCTTCTTTTGACGCCTATTCGCACACCTGGTTTGTGCGACAAATTCCAGCCACGGTTTATCGGGCCGTACACAGTTCTTGAAGAAACTTCACCAGTGAATTATCACGTGACGCCACTTGTAGCCCCAGCTGATCGCCGTTATCGAACTACTGAGGTCGTCCATGTCTCCCGTATGAAGCCCTTCATGCGACGTTCTTTGTCCCCTTGACTTGCCGCGGCCAGGCTGGCCGCTTTCACGTGGGGGAATTAGTGTGGGCATTTAGTATACCAATCCTCTTCATCTGTACATTATCATCATTATCATGTGTTGCTCATGCATCCTCATCGTTGTCACGTATCACCATCATCTTGGTCCGTTCATCTCAGCTGTCGGCTGCCGGTTCTTCGGGCCTAATAAAGGTCTTCCAAACCAAGACTTCATAATATTATGAGCCCTAGGGTATCTAGATAAGGTGGAAGTATGTTATTTATATTCCCGTACCACTAAAGTGTGAAGTACGAGCCCCAGAAGTGGTACGCATGTAAATTATGCCGTACATGACTTCTATATCAAGCTTATCATTTTTTGAGCTTGGCATTTGTGTTCGTCGTCCAATCAGATCATGTAATACCGAATCTGGTTTATCTGAAGCTAGCGGAATGACCACGAGCGCGCTGTGAGCGTAGCAAGTGTTAATGTCTTACATGACACGATTATCATGATTATCATGTTTGGTGTGTCATTTTCTTCGTCGTCTATTCGCGTCACGAGATACCAAAGTCAGCATATGTGAAGCTAGCGAAACGGCCATGAGCGTGCCATAAGCGGACATGTACGCATGTTCATACATGACACGCATGTCATGATTATCATCTTTGCACCAATCAGATACCTTCATCATCCATTCATGCCACATAATACCAAGCTTGGCATCTGTGAAGCTAACGAAATGGTCATGAGCACTATGAGTGTAGCATGTAGTCATGCTATACATGACACGCACGACATGTATATCATGTTTGCACTGGTCATAAACTTTTTTAATCCATTCACGTCACGTATTACCAAATTTGGTATATGCGAAGCTTGTGAAGCGGCCACGAGCGCAGCATGTGCGTATGGTGTCTTGTCATGACTTACAAGACATGCATGTCATACTCTTCACTTTAGAGCCTGTCACTTTTGTTCCCCATGCAGTCATGTCACACCATACCAGTTTTACAATATGTCATATGAACGAAACCACCGCGAGAGCAGCAAAACCGTGACATATAATTCATGAGATTGATGACATAAAAGTCATGATTTTCCTGTTATGACTAGGCTCTTATGCTCGTCATGCAGTATTGGTATATGTCATACTGATTTTGGTATAGATCCCATCATAGAAATGGCCAGAAGAGCTAATGTCATATGCGGCTAGACAGACAGACAGACAGACAGACAGACAGACAGACAGACAGACAGACAGACAGACAGACAGACAGACAGACAGACAGACAGATAGATAGATAGATAGATAGATAGATAGATAGATAGATAGATAGATAGATAGATAGATAGATAGATAGATAGATAGATTGTACGCTCGAAGTCGCAGAAATTCGCTAAAAAACGCTTCGCATTTATTACGGTTCATGTGTTTGAATTTGGCTATAAGCTGTCCCAAGTCAGTTGAACCTTAAAGGACTATCATTTTCCAATAGTTTCATTTCAGTAGTTGCAACTGTCCAGACCATCCCATTATTTGAGGTTGGGTTGTAAAGCCTGATTGGCTTAAGCAGTGTGAACATCCTCAATACCAGTGTGTGCGGTGACTTTGTGATTCGAGTGTAGCTAGTCAGTTTTTGTGGGGATAAAGTGTGAAAGCTTCAAAGGCATATATGAGCTAAATATAATTCTCCCGTTCGAGTGTCTGTACTCTTCAACAATTCCATGATATTATCCGTAGGTTGTTTGCAATCACTGCTGGATTATGATTGTGCCCTCAAAACTTGTTAGCTTTTGTGCATCTTGGTAGTGCTAGAAGACAGAAACTGGTAAGTAAGAACAAAAGTAGTCCTGCCTAAATATCTATTGTTGGAAATTTAAATGGTGGAACCATTTTGCATTTAGTTAAAGTATTGCATGTTCATACCACTGGCACAGCGATAACAGTTGTCGAAGTCTGACCCGAAAGTAGTAGGTTTTGGCCGGGACGTGGTGGCCACATTTGTTGGAAGCTAACTGCTTATGGCGATTGTTGTAGGAGACATTCGCGAACTCCAAATGGTTGCAGCTTCTGGAGCACTCTGCTGTGGTTCGACTCATAAGCACATCATTTCACCCGTGAAACCTCATGCAATATGATAATGTGATGACCAAAAAAAGTAGAGCGCCTACTAAAACCATAAAAGTATCTAGACTCTGCAAAGACGTTACAATATTCTCAGTGCATACCACTGAATAAGAATGCCTTTTTGGATCTTGAGGAAAAAATTGTTCAGGCCTACTGAGTTAATAGGACTGCCTGGTATAGCGTGACTGTGAATCTGCCCCCTAGGTAAACCAATTGATGATAAAAAAAGAGCTGCATGAAGTGCTGACAAGCCCATTGTTTTACGCTTGTGCACACTTCTGCAACGCGTCACCGTCTCGATATCGTACATCCGGAAGGTAGACAATGCGTTTCGCACATTCCACTGACTGGAGCATTAGAGATCGGGAAAACCCAAGAGACCGTTTTGTGCTGCTTGCCATATCACCTCTCTTGGCAGAGTATATAAGACCGGTCACATATTTGTGAAGCAAGAGCTGTTCCCCTACCACAACTGAGAAAAAAGTAAGTGTTGGCCTTTTTCTCAAGGTGTGTACCTCTCACTTAAATAGGAAACTTTATTCTAGACGCTTGATATTTGAACTACTGATCTAAGGGCCTTATAAGTAGAAAACACGATCTGTTTTACCGTGTTACGGAGTCACAAATGCAACACGTTCTCTTGCGCTGTTATGCAGACTTTTCAACAATGAAAGCTTGCCTGTGGATTACACTCATTTCCCTCATCGCCGTATGCTGTAAGTGTGAAACCTTTTCAAATGTACATTTCATGTGACATGCGTAAGCTAAAATAAAAAAAACAAATAGAAAAACAGTGTATTCATGACGTGACTCGCGCATAAAGGGATAGAATAATGTGGTGCCTAATAATTTTACCAAGTTCAACCCTTTTCCTACGTCATGAGAAGGAAAGTAAACTTATATTGACTACATTTATGTAAAAAAGTAAAAAAAAACGTTTAAGTTTTGATCTTTAAGCAAATTATCTGTCTATATGTTTTGATATCTATGCCTTAATAGCACATTTTAGATTTTTTTATTGCTTTTCAGCTATACTACGCATAACGCAATATTCATTCCACACATTTATCAACATATAGCTGACCTTTTTTTGCCCATCCTTGAAATCTTGGAAACTTATTTGCAAAATCATGGTTCTGAGATTTATATTCTTCTTTCTTACCCCGCAAGCGTAAGTGTGCAAAACTATGCCGTTATGCATAACGTACCCACTCCTGCTATTTTCTTCGTTGTTTTCTGTTTCATTGATTTTGAAAGTTTACGATGCTAATAGGTAATTCTATTTTTCTTTTTCTTCATGTTGGATGAAGATGGCGCAACAATGTAAGTACTTGTGATATTGCTGATTTGACGCTCGACGAAGCATGAGTACACTAATACACAAAAAAATATTTTTCCATTTGTCTTTCTATAAATACAGTCAACCACAGGTGACCAATCACAGGCCTGTTTTTTCGAAAGGTGAGTGTTTTATATTTTTGTGGCTGTATAGATTTTCATTTTATTTTATAAAGCTTTAGCTCAAATAGGGTTGCTGAAATGGGTCGTTGCAATAGTTCCATCAAAGGCTTAGAGTACGACCTGATGCGAGTTGGTTGAGACGAAACAAAGAAAGCAGATGTCAACGTGACACTTAACATGTAAATTGTAATAAAAATCATAACTGCATACGAAAAACCAGTGTATGTGCGCACCGTTTCAGTTCAGAGAACTTTCAAACAAGTTGAGTATCTTTTACCATCCAATGTGCTATGCCATGAAAGAAAAAGCCATTTGCCAATGGGCCGAATTAATTTTTCTGCCCTCCTTCGTGCACTTCTCTCAAAGTGATGTTTCTAATTTGAATTTCTTTGCATCAAACACAAGCTCTTAGGTATCAATTTTAATTATATCTTCTCATAAACGTTTCCAGAGCCTGGTAATTTGAATGGAAACGTTTCGACTTTTGTATAGACAGAATTTACAGAAGCAGTGTTCCCATTTGACTGATACATTTTTCATACCTCCCACCTTTTCTGCAGAGGCTGAGACGGAAGTGCTCGAAAAGACTGGAAAAACCCTGGAAATCGTGGGGCGACTATTACAGGGCGAGGACGTCGCCTTGACCGATGACGTGCAGGAAGACTTGATCAAAGTCCTTAAGGTTGCGTCCGCCAATGGTGAAGTTTTGAGTGAAGATGGCTCTGAGCACATTTGGCCGATCATCATTCGTGGCGTTGCCCAAGGTGCCATCGCACACGTTGTGCACAAGAAGCTGAACAAAGGCTAAACATAACGTCAAGTCAGCAAGCGATATCGCCAAATATTGTTTGTTAGATGGGATATCAAACGCCACCGCTTGACAGCAACTAAAAATAGGGTTTAAAAGTGATTCTTAAAAAGAATCGTATTTGATCACTTGAAATAAAGAGATGGTTGGTACAATGAATTTAAAGTTTATATTGTTCTGTTACTCTACACAGTGTTATCCCACTATAGGCTCATTATGCTCTTTCTGTCAGGAAATGAGTAACATGCAGCCGCGTACTCGCAATTTACACTGTTTCTCAAACCAGTTTCCACATTGTACTATACCATTCTAATTTGGAAGTGCTGCTGACGCTTCTATTAGGACAATTTACAATTGGGTTATTCGATGTGATGCGCACTAATATATGGGGTCCAAACAAATCTCTTGGATCACAAATTCATATTAGTGCAACACACTGGCCGGCAACTCACTCATAAAAATATAAGTTACTCCTAAGCGTTACGTCAACTGGCTGAGATAGCGAGGTGTGAGCTTGATTCGAAGTGAGCCTTAGTCAAGTTTGGTGAGCTCGACTCTAATTAGGCCAAGCTGAGAAACAATATTTAGCGAGTCTGATCGGAGTTAGTTCGAAGATTAAAATAAATTTCCTGTGTGAATATGAGGAAGCTCCGCATTTTTGTCAACACGTAGTGTCATGTAGTGAATGCTTTAAGGGTACTGTTAACATCTTAGTGCAGCTGTGTGTGCCTATCGATGAACCTTAAGTGGTCAAAAAGAAATTGGAGTCTAATTTCGTGACAAACCTACGAATTTTTCAATACTTTTACACACAACTTCAATTCTCGAATAATTTTCTCCTAATTCTTCTCGGATATTAATTCTTTTTTAAAGGCGTAGCGCTTGCAGACTCCTCTCATGCACGGTGTCTTAAGTTATACAAAGCAACAACGGCTCTTCAGTTTTAGAAATTACTCCACGTGACCAAAGCTCATACCACAACAAACATAAGCATTCGGGCGCATGTATGTTTCGCACATGTGCACCGTTTGGAGGTACTAACACAAACAACAGCGTCACATCTTTTACCCATTTCAGTAGGTAGTGACACGTGCACATTAGTAAGTACTGGTCCTTTCAGGTTTGTGCACTCTTTCATGCTTAAATTTTCAATGATGTGCGAAATTCCTCGCAGAAACACGGACTTCACTCACGGTCAAAAGATTAAAGCGTTACAGAAAAACAGGGCACCTTGACACCAATGTTACCCCACAGCTGTTAGCAGCCGCGAGTGATTCCACTTCCGTTGGACAACAACACTATCGTGACTGTTGTAGATATCAGGTGACAAGGTGCGCAAACATAGGTTATGACCTAAAAGCTTCGAAAAGGTGGACTGTTAAAGCCAGACTATTCTTAGCGCAGAGAACAAACGTTGAGGCCAATAAGAATAACCTCGTGGTGCTTGGCTCGTAAAGGCTCGTTCACGCACGACGACCACACGTCCTGCGACAGGGTTGGTCCAAATGAGACAAGTCGGAAATGGCAACTTTAGTCTCAAAGCAACTGCTTTAGATTAGTCACGCGTAATTCAATATTTAAAGTATGCGGTAGCAGTCGAAAACTTTCGAAGCAATCAGAAGTACATAAACTGGATACCAGTTTATTTTCCCGGACAATAGCAATATGAACAGAAATCAATTCCGTGTGTTGATTGGTAGACGTCCCATGAGGTCCTTGGTCGCATGACGTCGCTTTTTGTTCTCAGGCCGTGAATGAACGTGCGACTGTTATGATTGGCAAGTGTTAACTAGCGTTTAAAACTAGCCAATCAAAGAGTACGTTTTTTTTTCTTCAAGAGAACGTCAAGGGCAAAAAATTAAAAAACGAAAACTTCCCAAATAATATTTCAGTAATTTCAAAGTGTTGGGTTCATGCAAATAAAGGTGTTTTCTTAAAAAATGAATTCACTTTCACGAGTTCATTTTTTTCTAGCACGATCAAGGACTCATGCACTGTGAAAGCTTGAGTGCGCAAACAAACAGTACACAGTCACAAAACGACAGAAAAGAGCGCCTGTTTATGTCCTCCTAAATAACCTAAACAACCTGAATAGCCTCCAGCGAAGACATTGGGAAACGCTCCTAATACTATAAGGCGAAAAGAACAAGAACTGGGACCGCTTTTTCAGCTTTAATGTGTATAAGGAGAAAATATTTGATAATGTATCATATTCTTATACGCCAAGTTACATTCAGAACATTTAGAACATCCATTATTCTTACTAATTTGAGGTTGTTTTATTCCTGCTTATGCACATTTCATTTTTTATCGTTCTGATAAAATGTCAATCAGGTACACGTATCACGTACGCCATGCATGAATGTTCAGAAGACACGAAATACGATCTCAATATAATTTCATTTCAAGTCAGCGCTTCAACAGTTGTATGATGATGATCAAAATAGAATTAAACTTTGCAGAGGAGATGCGGTTCCAGTATTGTACAAACTTATGCATTATGTGGCACAGGAACGCGTAATCCATCTTTTGCTTGTTTTAAACGGATTTAGAGGGTGACTATATTGATGGGCGAGCTAAGAGAACAGGCATTTATAATACCAATTAGAAGCAGTGTTTGTTAACACAGCGATGAGCCTTCACACAATAATTTTCCGTAACGCAAAAGTGACATGTGATACAGGATTTCATAAGTGTCTTGAATTGTACAGCTTCTTTATTTTAATCTTTTCTACCATTCATTTTAATTACTCTCACTAAAAATGACTTTTATGGTATATTGTAAACAGAAGTAAGCCCATAAGGGCGGTTTAGGCAAGGTATGTGCGCTTTTACAGCATAAGATATTATAAGATCACAAGTCGGGTCACGTGCAGTTGTCCACCGCCACCACCGCCGCTGGTGTCCGTGACTACATCTCGCAATAGTATAGAAAAAAAACACATAGCACCAATGACACAAAGGGGCTCGAACCCGGATCCGCTGGGTGCCTGTTCAGTATTGTTGCACTTAGTTACGCCGGTGCTTGATACTTGCTGTCAAACTTGCTTTAGGCAGGCTTGATCTAGCACTACTGACACAGTGGAGCTCGAACCCGCGTCCACCGGGTGCCAGCCTATAGTAGTCTACCATTCAGGTCTACCAGTGCTTGTGACTTGCTGTCAAACTTGCCTTAGGCAGGCTTTATGTGGGAAAGCAATGGCGTTAATACAACTTATAAAGCGTTTTAAAACAGCGAAAGGACTACCAGTCATCGTAGAATGCGAATATCGTAACGAGTGAGCCATCCAATGCTCCAACCCATCACAAAAGCTTCTTTTTTTCCTTAATAACTGCGGCACATACCCACTTCAGTCATAACTCCTTATCGTCGTCAGCCACTGCATGAACAATTGGCACAAAATTATTTGAAAGTGTTTAGCAGATACCACGCTTCTCAGAAGATTGACGAAAAATAGCATAGCGTGGTCGGCCTACTATCCAAATAAATTTATTATTACCTAGTGGGTAATAAGGAAGTGTGCTTGTAGTAGTTACCCAATGAGTGTTTCAAAAAAGCTCTGAAAGGCTGCTCGTCTAGCTTGCTGTGACGGTGTTGCACCTTCCGCACAGGCCTAGCGTTTTTTTCAACGCAGCCCGAAATGCGAGCTTCCTTGAAAGGGGATGAAATGGGCTGAAACCACAGTTTTACTATAATCATTAAAAATGAGAAAATATGAGAGTTGAACCAGTCTGAAATGGGAGTGACTAAAAACAAGATGAAAATTGGCGTGGGTCAGAAAGAAGTATCCAAATACGCCCATTTGGACAAGAACAAACAAGAGAGAAGGATTGTTCTAAGCCTCAGCGTCAATCTCGCAAAAGGTATTTCAGTAGGCAAGTTTCAAATAGCTGGCGCCGCGCCAACGGTCTTCGAAGAGTTCATAAATCGCGCCCTACAAGCTGGCCTATGAAGAATGACACGCACGCGTGGCGGAGAAAGTGGTCCGGACTACGCCATCTGCTGTAGTTTGGAGTGCAGGAAAGTGCGTCGCACTTTCATGGTATAATCTGTAATGGTCAAGCATAAGCAGACAAAATTCATCTAATTTTAATAATGCGTAGTCGTTTTCTGTTTTCGTGTTAAGCCACGTAACGCTTAAATGAGCTGAATTGAATCAAGTATAATAAATCTGACAAGGCATAATTGATCATGGTATCACTTCATTTAGCCGAGCATAACTAGCCTAAGTAAGGCAAACCTAAACATGGTCGAATAATTCAAGTCGAGTTCTCTATGAACCAGGGAAGGCATGCCCAGGAAAAAAATAACTTCTCTGTACTGACTGGATACTAAACAAGTTTATTTAGTTCTCACATGTGTTCACTGAGACACTAGATGTCTCATTCAGCAACAAGCATTTCTATTTGACTTAACTAAGCATGATTTGCATAATTATGAGACCTCAAGAAGGCTTAATTGGTTCAATGTGAAACACTGTGCTACTGGGTTCCACTCCGCTTCTTGTGCATGCAGTGTACAGGCCTGACCAAAAGTGTGCTGAGTAAGTAATCAGGGGGCACAATGCTTCGATGCGCTTTTTACAAACTTGGCACCTGCTGCTGTGTGCGCATCCATCCCATCGTTATCACGTGGCCTCTCACGTCCCCAAATGTAGTTGACATTTAATTCCCCACGAGGAAAGAGATTCCAAGCTCAGGAAGATACTAATTGTTCATGACTGAGGCAAGCCTTGGTAAAGTAATATATAGGTGAATAATGTTGGTATTATTTAAAACTATGACTCACTGATGTGTTTCACATCGACGCAAGCAGACCCGGGGTCCTACATTTAGACAAATTACACCTTGTTAAGCCTACTAGAAATGTTTGTTTCCGAATGAGACATCTGAGTCTTAGTCAAAATATGTGACACCTAAATAAGCTTATTTAGTATCCAGTCAGTAAAGAGTAGTCAGCTTCTTCCTGGACTTGTCTTCTTTGGCACAAGGGTAACTTGACTTGAATTATTTTGTCTGCGATTAGGTTTGCCTTATTACGGCTAATAATGCTCGGGTAAATAAAGCGATACCATGATGAATTATGCCTAATTATATTTAGATATACTTAACTTTACTCAACTTGGCTCATAAAAGTGTTACACGACTTGACGCGAAAACAGCAAACGACTATGCCTAATTAAAATTAGCTTAATTCAATCTGCCTATGTTTGGCTTCAATAGGTTATACCATGCTACACTATGCTTCAGTAGTTCTGACTACAGTTTGGCTTTACAAGGGAAGTTTAACTTGGCTTAAGGGGGGCAAGCTGAGCTGAGAAAACTTAAATTTTTATGCTAGGCTTCCTTTGGTTATAGGCTAAACGGTGAAAAAATACTAATCACTCGGCACCTCGATTGGTCCTGCCTAAGCCGCTACGTAAAAGAGCGGCATGGATTTGATGGAGCGAGGAAAGCCACACTCAGTGGTCGTTTTTGCTATGAGCACCGTAACTTCATCGAACAAAGCCCTGTGCGAGGCCACTTGGTTACGACTGGATGGGCCTGCACACTAGAGCGGGCGGTGAGCAGAGATGGCAGCTCGATGCGTTTTGCTACGTGTGACCCCATGGTCTGCACACTTTTGCTTACGCCTGTACGTTTGAAACGCGTTGCAAGTGGTACCAAGCTGGTGCTGAGTTCAAAAACGGCTTTATAAACTTGTGAGCTCATCATAGCATCCTAGGCAGTGAATAAGCACTTGCAGCTGAATTCTGCATGTTCTGTGTTCGCTAAAGTCATAACTCGCAATTTTTGTCATGCTTCAAAAGTCACATTTAGATATTACTTGTTGGCATGCAACTAAATTGCTGCAACAAAATATAATTTACACTCAGCTTTGGCACCTTTCAGAAAGAAGATGCACACACATAGCCAGATATCAATTGGTCTACGGCTGTGCTTGTTTGGGGTAACGTACGCATTAGTTGGCATGTGTCTACTGATGGTTCTTTTCATTTCTATCAAGCTCTCGCTATCATGTGTCCTTTGACTGCTTTTTCATGCGTGCAGCAGTGATAACAAATTTGTGAGAACTTAGCAGGATTTGTGTATAAGTTAGTCCATCGTATTGCGTGACGATAAAGTACGCAAAAAAAAGTTTTGAACACATACATAGACATGGCTTGAATAAAATTCTCGCAGAATATCTGTGTGATGAAAAAAGCATAGCAACCACATTTTGCTAACAGCGGATGTAAAAATAGGTGTTGACATCTAGTGTGCCTACTGTATGGAGACTGTATGTCGACCTCCCAAAATCCATCGAAAACTTAACGCAGCCTTGCCATTATGAATAAGATTTTCTGTACCCGAGTCTCACATAAATTTATGTCACAGTGTGTATGAAATAAACCTAATAAATATTCCACCAAATGAGCTAATCTATTCGCTTAATAAAGCATAACTGAATCGAATTGATCATGAGTAAAAAAGAGGAATAGCAAATAATTATCAGCAAAGTGAAAGAGATGTTAGCTTTGTGGTGCAAGCTTTTGTGTGACGTTTTATTGCCAAGCAGTATAGGGATGTTGACAGTTGCACATGGTGCTATGTGTGCCATATAATTGCCTATAAAGGAAAAAAAAACATTTCTTGTGAAAAAATTATTTGTCTTTTCACTACAGAGCGATCGCTGCTAGAGTTGGAACAATTAATCTGGTAATCAGAGTGGGACTGGTGTCAGAGGGCCTGCTGGACTATTTCAACAAGGATGTGGTGGCTTCATGTGAACACCACATTTTTCCTAACCGTAAGGCCAGCTAGGAATTCGAAAGGTCGGCAACTAACGTGTGTGTTTCTCTGGCCAAGTCATGCTCCTGTCTGCAAATCAGACGCATTGAACTCTTAAGTTGAGAGCTTTCAATTCTATGTTGAGTGTTTAGAGCTCCAGGGCAATACACATAACTGAATAGAAGAAACTGCGCCTTTTTATACCCATAATTTGCACTGAAGCATATAAAAGTCACAAAAATTTGGTTCTGTAATTGCCAGGAGACAATCTCTTCAAGAAAACTATACAATTTCACAGCTGCTCGAAAATGTCTGTAATTGTGAAAAGGTGTAAATTTAGTCATAAATTGCATTCTCACGATGAAGTGACGAACACTTTGTAGTAGATTTGAAGGACCTCACCCAGAAATGTAACTGTTCTGGTAGTTGATTGGCTGATTTGCATGGCAAAATAGTAGCTTGAAATAAACTCACGTTTGAAATCTTCTAATTTTGAAAAGAAATTGACCACATTACAAACTGCTACAATAAAAGTCGGAAACCAAGGAAAGCGCTTAAATGTAGTGAATATAAATAAAGCATTTCCGAAGGTGTTGTCCCCCCCCCCACCCCCTGAAGGCAGTGAAGCAAGTTTAATGTGAATAAGTCCAAGAAACGAAACTGCTATAGTTGTCGCAAGGCTTAAGATCCAGAAAATTGCTCTGACAAAAGTTACTCATGCTAGCTATGCTCATGAACCAAACATGTGCCGAGCAAGGATAATCAAAGGCTAAATGCATAAACTAATAAAACCACCAGGGGAACGCGAATATACTCCAAACAACTGTGCTGTCCTATCAGCGAAAAAAATTATGGGGTGGCTTTTATTGCTAAGTGCTGTGGTTCTTAAAGTCAGGTAGACACGTGGCCATAACAGCGATTATACGTGGTACTATGCCAAATAATAATGAATTGTTTGGCTAGTTGGTTTACATATTGCCTAGAAGATCGAAGGCTTGGAATTAAAGGAAGACTGCTTGGAAGACGCTGAACTTTCAGCTGAGTATATTTTGCAAAGCGTCTCACCGTGACAGCTAATGCGCAGGCACAGTCACACCTGATTTCCATTGAAACAATAACAAATATCTGGGTATAGAACGCGTTAACGATCTACAATACAATGAACGAGCATGCTTATTCAGTTTCTAGACTCAACTGCATTAAAGGAAGTTTAATTTCTTCATTGTCAAATGCACCTATGGTGCACTTACACATGCGTCTGTAGCAATTCTAATCTTTCCCGCCTTTAAGATTTTGCGCTCACACCTGCACTTAGCTTTGCCCTTGACATTCTCCTCCTGGAAAAGTGCATTGCAGGCAAATGCACTGCAATGCGCAGAAAGGTGCGCCCTCTTGTTCAGAGCATTCACCGTCGTTGCGTGCTCTCCGAGTCTCTTGTTAGGGAATTGGCCTGTTTGGGCGATGTAAGCTTTGCTACAACTGAATAGTATCTTGTGTGCCACTTCCAGAGCACAGTGAACAAATAGCCTCTTATGCTTCTTTCGACATACTTCTTTCTCTGTTCTTTCAACTGCAAGAAGTGCACAAATGGAAACGCTTTAAGGGTGCATTGAAAACGAGGTTTGTGCCATGCATGAAATCGTGTGATTTAGAGAATTACAACAAACTTGTTCATTTAATGGACTCCAGTCGTGTTGACAGGCAGGCTGAAGCTCCAATCTGGTTCAAAATGGGGATGCTATGACAACGAAGCCCGAAGTTCGAAGGTACGAAGTCTTGTGCTCGAAGCTAAAGTTGACCTCAAGCGAGCATGCCTTAGTCAGAGCCGAGTTGAGGCACGAAGAAGCAATCTTTCTATTCACCAGTATAGTACGGAGAAGAGTCAAATGAAAGGGTAATTTTTTATACCGTGGGCTATACTTCCAGGAAATGTAGTCGGCACATGTTTTCAGAATCACATCGGTGTGGTTAATTGGGATGAACTCTGCTTAAATTAGGGTGAACCCTGGATTGTATTTTTGTTGGATGAACCCTGCTGAAAGCAATGTTGACCCAACAAAAATACAATCCAGTTTTTGATTTAGCAAGGCTTTTAATTGAGACGATTACATTGGCTGGGAACATTAGACACAATCAAAACGCTATCATCCCAAATACTCTTCCCATACTATACTGGTTAAAAGGGGGATCGCTTCTTCATGCCTCAACCCGGAACTAACAAAGTCATGCTATGCCTTAGCTTTGACCACCGGAATTCGCACCTTCCAACTTCAGAATTTCTTTCCACATTGCTCAATGCCGTAGCATCCTACCTTCTCAAGCAGATTGTGATTTCACTGAGCGTTCCAACACGACAGAAGTGCAGCAAGTTTGTTGTAAATTTTTAGATTCACGTGATTTCACGAAACCTTAAGAGCTACACCTCGTCTTCTCAGCACCCTTAAAGTTTTTCAATTTATGCACTCTTGCAGGTGAGAGAGCACAGAAAGAAGTCTGCAAAAAGAAACATAAGAAGTCATTGGTCTCCTGTGCTATGGAAGTGCTATATCAGATACCACACAGTTGTGTCAAAGCTTGCATCGGCCAAACAGGTCAATGCCCTAATGATGGACTCGGAGGGAACGTAACTACGGTGAATGCTTGGAACAATGAGGCGCACCTTCCTGCGCATCGCAGTACACGTGGCTGCAATGCACTTTTCGAGGAGGCGGGTGTCAAGGGCAAGGCTAAGGGCAGGTGTGAGCACGAAATTTTACAGGCGGGAGATTAAAATTTCCGCAGATGCATGCATTAGAGCATCATCAGTGTATCTGACAATGAATGAAATAAACAACCTTGAACGAAGTTACGTTTGCATCTTATTAAAATGCTCCATTCACGGTATCGTAGACTGTTAGCACGTTCTCTTTAACAAAATATTTGTTGTTGGTTCAGTGATAATCAGGTCTAACTGTGCCGGCGCATTTGCTTTCGCGCTGAGATACTTTTCCAAATAAGCTCGGTTCCAAGTTGAGCGTCTTCTAAGTGGTCTTCCTTTCGTTCTAGCTCATCGCTCTTCTAGGCCAGTTATATCTGAAAGTGTGGCTAAAACAAAATTGAACTCGGGTTGTTATAAAGACCAAGGCAGGAGACATAGTGTATGTGTTGGAGCGATGCAGTGTAAATGAAATCTACAAAGGGCCACCTGCTGTTTCGTAAAGTGCTCTCAAAGAAAGTGAATAGGAGTTACCTTTGTTGCTGTAAAACTGCTGCCTTAAAAAGGTTTGTTGAAGTTAATAATTTCTTTGCAGTGCATCAAGGACAGAGTAGATAATATGTACACGGAGCTTTCACATGCCTTTAAACCGCGTTTTGCTGTCAAAAACTTCAAGCCACGACAGCATTGTGATCGGTGAAGTTCATAGGAATCTATAGTATCAAGTAGCCCAGCAGGTACTCGAGATGAATAGCTGCATGCGAATTCATGTTTACTTTTCTATCTTTCGTACTGCTGTACTTCTAAAAGATGTCTGTGAATTTATCTTCAAGTGCAAAAATGCCCTCCTTACTAAGTACCAAGCTGCATGTTTTTGCAGTAGGAGTAGGGAGTCAAGTCCACGTCTGAAAAAGCTGCAATGCACAGCTGCAACAGTTATTATGATGTATAATAAAGTGTGCTTTTTGTGAAAAGTGTTATTTATTTTCTGTGGATTGTTCCCTACGTCTTTCAATGATGTTGTGCCCACTGGTTTCACACCACCACTTGTTTGAAACCACAGCTGAGCAAGCCTGCTCATTGTAAAAAATCGTCAAGAGAGATATCGTGCCTTCTAGCAACTCTCTAGAGCTAAAGTGCCATATGATAAAGTCAAGTCACTGCACATGACCTAAATCGTTCTCGTTCACAGGTCACCCTCTTACTGGTTTTTTTTCTTTTTGAATCAAGGCTCCAGGACCATCTGTATTTAGCGTCATGTTGTTTCCTGCAGCTAAAAATAGCTTGTATTACCTGAATGCCAAAAATCTGCACCTTATGCTCACATGAACTTTGAAAACAGATTTCGTACATGACAGAATTCCTCTCTTCACAAATTTCTGATGGGCAGTCCTAAATGACGCCGACATAGGCTTTCAGCTTTGTTGATGGTATTTAGTGCAGACTTGTCACTACAGGGCAAAGCGAAGGAGGACACACCCAGGCACTTGTGTGTGTGCCAAGTTCAAGGGTTCTTCTTCCTCTTCTCCCATTTTATTTTATTATGTCTGCACTGAACATCAACAAGGCTAGAAGTGATCCTGTGCCAACTGCTTGTGTGATTTAGGCCAACCAATTGAAAAGTTATTAAAATGTGTCGTTGCGTATGAAATCTGCTTTCAAAAGCTTATGCGAGTGTAAAATGCAGTACAGTTTTAACGGTCAGGTAAAATCATGTTCTTGCTGCAAGCTATCAATGCTGCTGCTAATGGCCGTTACCGAAGCCGTGACTTAAAAAATGAAGGGTGTGATGTGAATGTGAGCTGTCGTGCCAGTTGTGACACCTTACTTTTATGTTGTCACATGTTAACCCTAGAGAGTGGATATTACCTACAATATTCCTATGGCTTTTTCTGCATAAATCAGGCTTTCCAAACAGTGATGCTGTATATGCACGAGTAGGGAGGGGGTAGCACGCACTAGTCGAGCTTTGAGTCTTCTATATCGCGTGCAGCATTTTTGATACACACCATACCACATTCTAGAGGCAAAACCTTCGTCAGGGAAAGTCGGTGTTGAAAAATTTTGCAACTTAAACAGAAGCACATCTTGTTGCTCATCTGAGCTACACTGCTATAGCTCAATCTTACCCTGCAGCACCAATTCTTGCTTTAAAACCAAAATAAAATACTTTAGAGACATCGCTATTCAATAATAATTGGTCATGAGTGCCTCCGCACGCTGGACTGTCAAAACACACAAGCGTCTCGACTTTCCAAATTTGCTGTCCAGGGTCGTTTAATTTCCTCTGAAGTTCACCTACAAGGACGCATTTCAGTAATGAAAAAGCCTTTGGAAAAACTGCGTCGGTGCTGAATACTTTGATGACTTTTGAATGACTATGCAGCGTCTTAAATAAACCTGCTTTTCTAAGACTTTTTCAAATACAAAAGGCTTATCAATGTAAGCTCGTATTTTCAGGGAAACAATACACGCCCACACAGAAGTAGAGGTTGCAAAAAATATATGGGTGATTGACCCACCTAAGTGCTGAAAGTGTTAACACTGCTAGTAGCCATGACGGTGAGTATGGAACACTTTTCGTGCCTGCTGGAACGGTAAAGCACGTAATATTTTATCAGTTGGTAGCTGAATAATAATCTTCGCACACTACTTTAGGGCATCCATTCTGACAGAACGAGACCCTTACTATGAATCTACAGAATAAGGGGAACTTTAAGCGCTTGCGCACTTGCATTAGGCACGTTAATTAGAACTAATGAACAAGTTGATGGAGCATCGGATGTATTCCGAATTGACAGGTTTGGTCTCTGCCAAAGTGAAACTATATTTTGTCCACCTTTCTCACAATAGCACTCTAATTACTTGAAATACACCACTATATTTCAATCGGTTTTCTTGTTAATAATAACAGTTTGTTAAGGTTACAAAACAAGCTCTTAACATGCCTCGTTCTTTCGTTCATTCCTTACTAATAAGAAATTATTGATGATGTGCACGTTGCACAAAACAAAGGCCTAGCATGCATCTATTTAGGGGAACTCAGGCTTCACCTCCGAAATTTAAACAAATATTAGGAGGGGTTAAGGAAACAGTTAGTTCATTGTCCTCCTTCTACCCTATTTTCCGATTCTGTAACATTGTGGTAAGGCAATGCTTCCAGCTTTCTTGTTGGGCGCTTTGGCAACAAGCTTCGATTTTTTTTTTAGAAACTTGTTTTCGTTTTCGGAACTAGCCTTTTTTCCTTACCGTACATTAGCAAAGTGGGAGCTAATATATATCAGTGCCTATAGTCGGCAATGAACCAATTGAAAAAATTACTTCAGTAGAATCTTCCTTTCAAATGTCGGTTCTTTTAGAACGCCACTCTGTAGCAATCTTTGCAATTTTGGCTCATGAAGCGCTTGACACGTTCTTCATCCAAAACAGATATAATTTTCTGTGACACCACCAAAAGAAGAAGTGGTTGTGAGACCTGCAGCATGCCTTGTCAACCTTACTTGGATGGACCATGCGTGGTTAAATAATATGTTTATTGATTAGACAGCATCCCCTCTGAAGGTTACAAATTTTCTCAGTTTTGTTTAGTGTTGTAATATTGTTGCTAGTCCGCTTTTGTCTGATGTCCCGTCTAGTTGTGCTACTCGCAATGGCTTTTATGTTGGTTGGTTGGTTGGTTCCTCAACACCTTGGCGCAACCCACTTAGGGGGATAGGCCATGAATAGGAAGGTGCCTTGTTTTTTAAATTAATTCACTTCTTGAAAGAGAGGGTTTGAATATTTAGGTAATATAGGTAATAATAAAAAGGTGTTAAATTTCTAAACAAAAAAAACCTTGAAAAGGAAACATAACATACAAAAAGGAAAAAATACATAAAACAACTGAAGTTACTTAGTTTTAGCATTCCAATCTTTAGATCCTCGTAAGAAATTTGTAACAGCGCTAAAAACGCTCAAGTGGCTGAATCCAAATTCGACTACACCAAATGAAAAAACCACCGGAAGTGTCATGATTAAGCCCAACTTTCGTAGGGGTTCTTCTAGTAGATTTTCCCTTTGAGTTTTGAATTTTTAGCATGACAAAAAGAAGTGCTCCAAAGATTCCCTCTCATTACAGTAAAGGCACAAAGGCGACTGTGCCAGACCCGACCTGTGAAGGTAAAAGTTCAATAAGGGGACTCGGCAACGCAGCCTGGTAATCACTATTTCTTGCTTTCTTGATGAACACCACTTGTTTTTCCAAGGGAACTTTAGCTGTGGGAAGTCTGGTACAAACAAAAGGGATTTTTCAAAGTTATTGGCCATTGTGCGTTTTGCAAAGCGTGCTGCTGTGATATACTCTGAAGTAGGCAAAATAGGTAAAACAGGACAATCAAGGAAAGATACAGCTAGTGCATCTGCATGCTCATTCAGAGCTAAACCTCTATGGCCTTGTACCCAAACTAGTCGGACGAGTCGCACATGTGAAGGAATGAGCGAATAGAAAGTTTCTAAGGTACGCGAAAAAGTTGGTGAGCTTAAGGCAGTACAGACCACGAGACAGTCTGTTAGAACAATCACCGCTGATGGATCTTGCGGCACTTTACACAATGCTGGGACTATCGCCAATAGTTCAGCTCTGTGAATAGGTTTAAAGTCGAGTAATAGAATTGAGAAATCCCAATCTAGAGAGGATGATACGATTCCTACGCCAGCCTTCTCTTCATAAACCGAAGCGTCAGTCGCTATCAGAATGGATGTTTCTAGAGTGGCCAAATGATCTTCCAAAATGCCACTTATATATCGATATGGTAAATTTTTTGCATTCTTGGGATATATACTGTCAAACTTTATCCTAATTGCATCTACAGTGTTGAGCACAAGTGTTTCCCAAAGGTTAACTCTTAAGGGATCTAAAAGTTTCTGAGAAAATATTACTTGAGGACACCTTAATTTAGGCCATTGGTGGTTGAAGAATGAGGTCTGCTGGTTAATGAACACATACTGTGACCTACGCTGAGGTGATGCATAGATTTTAAGAAATGTACGTACTGTTAAAATATGAAATCTTTTGATAAGAGAAGGCAGGCAGGATTCTTCGTATAGGATATTGTTGGCAACATATTTGGGTAGCCCTAGGCATAAGCGTAAATATTCGCGTTCTAGCAGAATCAGTGGTCGAACTTTATAGGCCGGAGCGCCCGAAAAGAAAAACAGCCGAATTCTAATATTGGTCGAATGTACATGCAATATATCATAACGAGCACGTCTCTACGCAAACCAGCACGATAATTACTGAGCCTGCGCAGCATTCCTACGGCACGTGCTCCTTTAGCAGCCATGTATTTTATGTGGGGACTCCAGTTAAGTGTTTCGTTGTAGGTTACCCACAAGTACCTAACTGACTCGACCTGAGGTATGGCGTCCAGTCGGTACATTAGTGAAATTCGCACTGGGATGTTTTGTGCGAAAACTATGATTGTACTTTTGTTTGTATTGAGGCATAGGTTGATATCCTCCAGCCACGTTTCCAGACTATTCATGTATGTCTGCAGAATCAGGTATAGTGTGTGAATGTCCGCCAACGCAGCAAAAAATGCAATTTCATCGGCATACACATAGACCTGTACATCTTGCTGTATGGGAATGGTACATAGTAGTGAATTAAATAATAAGGGCGATAGCACGGACCCTTGCGATATACCTCTCGTTTGCCTGTATATTGAAGAGTTGACAGCAGATTGCGAGCGGTAAAATTCTCTATCACCTAAGAAAGCATGGATCCAGGCCACAAAGTATTGAGGCAGTCCTAAATTCTAAAATGAATCTAGGAGGGTAACATGCTCCACGTTATCATAGGCTTTTGTGATATCCAAGGGTACCAAAGCGGAGTATTGTTTCTGATATCGAGCAAGTTGAATTCTGCTTTCGAGATCCACGTGTGCACACCAAATGAAGCAACCACGCGTGAATCCGATTTGACATGAGCTCAGTGTCAGTTTTTCTGACATCCATCGATCTATACGTCTATATAAAGTTCTTTCAATCAGTTTTACTAGGTTTGATATAAGTTAAATAGGCCTGATATTATCTAAGGTAAACCCAGAACTTTGCTTTTTTATTATAGGAATCACTTTTTTCATTTTCCAATCAGGTGGCAACCAAGAGCTTCTAATTGAGTGATTAATAATTTCGAGTAGGCCAAGTGGGTATATTTTATTTACTGATTTTATCATTGACGTCGTTATGCCATCAGGACCAGGAGCAGAATGGGGTAGTGTTCTGACTACGTTTGCTTATTCTGCAGGCGTAACCTCTTCAAAATCCTCAGCCCTATGAGGGGACTGGGCTTGGTATGAGAGAAGTGTCGTAAAGCGACTTTCTAGACCCTGAGCTATATCTTCTAGAAGGGCCTTCAGTTCAACTGGTGATGATTCTACAGATTCTATATTTCTTTGTACCGGAAGAACTTTCTTAGTTCTCAGAAAGCGAAAAAGTGCTTTTCTATTGACCGGCTTTGACAGGAACTCACATCTGTCGTTGTTAAATTTGTCCTTCGCATTAGCGATGGTTCTCCTAAAAATAGCGGCGGCATACTTATAATCACTCCAGTTCCTGGAACACTGGTTGAAGATTAATTTTTTTCCATGCAGCCTCTCTTAGTCTATAAGCCCGCAAACAGTCCGCATTCCACCAAGGGTTGGTAGACGGTTGAGAGCTTTCAAAGGTGAATTTTGATTTATTTAGCGACTCTTTTAAAATGTCGCTAATTCTGATCGCATCTAGTCTGCATCATTCGTTTGGTTATATAAAGTGCCTCGTAACTATTTCTCGAAAATATTAAAATTTACATGTGTTACGGAAGATCTATTCTTGAAGGTTATTGGACATAACACTTCGAACAATACTGGCATATGGTCACTACTTGTTCCCGAGTTAATCGCAGACCATGATAAGATGGAGAGGTTAGCGTTAGAAAAAGTTAGATCGAGTACCGAGGAGGACTGATTACACATGAAAGTAGGAGTTTGGTGTTTATGCATATAAAGTTATTCTTGTTCACCTAATCCCATAAACGTTTGCCATTCAGATCAGTTTTAAAACCCCACAAAATATGATGAGAATTGAAGTCACTTACTAATACAATATATTTTTAGCAATAGTGAACTGCAGTATCTAGGACAGAAGAATATAGAACACCCGCAGGAAAATTAGCATTAATAAATAAGAATGGGAGGGACCCAGGAATAGTAATGCTTATTGCTGAAATCTCGCTTTCTGAAGTCAATGACTGAGAAATAATTTTAGCTCTATGGGCGATTTTAGATGAGATAAATATTGCCAAACCTCCACCCCGAGTTGGGCGGTCTAGACAAAATGTGCGGTAATTTTAATCCTAAAATACTTATTTTCTGCAAGCCAAGTTTCTTGTAAAGCAACAATATCAGGGGAATAACTATCGCAAAGTTGAAGTAAGTCTGCAGCTGCTGAAAAAAATGGAGCGGCAATTCCACTGTAGTACTTTTAAATTTCCTATTTTGAAAAGATACCAGCAGCACTCACTCCTTTCTCTAAGATGCTATGCTTGAAAAAATCCTTTTTGATGGGTTTTCCTTCTGATATCTCTTATTTCTTGATTTCGGACTAATTTAGGAGCGTTGTGCCTCAGGAGAAGCACGTCGTTTCATATTTCTTGAGTCAGAGTCCTTTACTCTGGTTGTGAGACATGAGAATCGGAGTCCGAGCTCCAATGTAAGTCCTGTACAGGAGGCATAATTATTCTATGGCCAGTGTTCGGCGTGTCTGGCTTTGACTTCGAAGGGCCTGGTTCCGATGGAATATCAGTAACCTTAACTGGTGAAGGTAGAGAAGGGGGCACGGCAGGTTGGTTACCCCCCTGCAATATTTGATTCAACTGAGTGCTCACTATTTGTGCCAATGACTCCGTTAGGCTCACGAATAGAGATTCCATAAGTTTCGCCATGGCCTTTTTCACTGTTGATGTTATTAAATCAGGCAACGACGACTCATGCATCTGGTTTGCCCGGTTGGCAACGGAGGCATAGCCACGTGAGTGCTCAGAAAGAATAGATCGGGCCTCACGCCGGGAGCATCGTTGTTGTTCGATGATCTCTAGAAGTTGCAACTCACACGTCCTCATGGGGCAACTTTCATCGTCAGCCGCGCGATTTCCTCTGCATAGACAGAATCTCACCTCTTGGGTTGAACATTTGTCGGGTGTACGTTGGTCAGTACATGTGCGACACCTCACATCCGATCTACATCCCTTGATGGTATGCCCATACCTCCAGCATTTTTTGCACTGCAGTGGACGAGGGGATAGTGCATCTACACGATAAATTAGTGGCCATGCCTTAATTTCGGTCGGTCGAGCCGTGCCGGCAAAAGTCACAATCACTGATTCTGTGGGGACCTTTTTGTTCTTAACGTTTCGCGAGCATCGAAATACAGAGACTGCTCCTGCGGCCGCAAACATTTCAAGTATTTCGGGTGGTGCAAAGCTCAAGTCCACTCCTCGAACCAGTCCCTTCACACAGGCAAAATGGACAGGTACGAAACAGCTCATCAGATTTGAGGTAAACGTTGTGCATTTTAGAACATCTGTGATGCAGGCCTGGTCCGGCGAGCAGCACAAGATGCCTCCACGTCCAAATTGACGCACCTCAGTAATCATTTGGTAATAATAGGAAATCTTCCGGAGTTCTTCCTGAATTAGTTTCGGATTTTTCATGCGAATAGACTCGCCGTTGGTTGGAACCAGGGCCACAGGAACGCTTTTCCGACCACTGCGCAAAAATAGATTGATTGTAAAATCACTGTTAGGAAGGGAAGCTGACCAGGCCGAATATGCCTGGCCGGGAGATGAAATTGACATCAGGTTAATAGGTTTAACAGCACCGCCCTATCCGGCCGCTCCCCCACAGGATGAAGCACGAAGGCGCCTTTGAAGTAGCAGTAGGAGTAGATTCCGAATTGAAGCCGGACGCTCAGGCCTCAAGAATCTCTGGAGGAAACCTCAAGGACAGCCAGGACAGCGAGGACCTACTAGGATGGCGGACACCACGAAAGCCATGGGCGAGCAAGAACGGCTTTTATGTCCAAACACGAGCTAGCCCAATCATCAACTCTTTTAAAGTGTTGCTTTTTTTCTTTTATCGCAGAAACGACTGTTGTTTCGCCCTTACCTTGTGCAGAATCACATATTGTCTCAGCGCTTCATTATGATGCACAGCTTGTTTTGCAATTGTAATCATTATTTTGTGGAATAGCCTACCTTCCTGCACCTCAAGTGGAATACACATGAAACGTACAGAGAGAATTGTACGCAGAGCATGCATTATTCAACTTTTATACAACAGCTGCATTTTGAAGGTTTTGACACGATTTTACAAAATGAGTGGCGCATATTTTGCCCTGCTGCTCTTCTTTTTAACAAAAGTTCTTTTCACCTAGTAATTTATTCATAAGTTTGCTTGCAGCTTATGGTAGTGTTTTCATTGACATTATCTTTACTTTAGAAGTAGTGGCAGGGTATCTAAACCACTACACATGTGTTGTGTAAATGCTGACTCAATATTATTTTTTATGGAGCCATGGTTCCTGAATACCCTAACAGTTTTGTGACTAGGTACAAATAGGTCATTGACCCGTGCATACATGTTTAGTATATTCCCTCTCGCAAACTGTTGCAAGCAAGCTCAATGTGCAATTTTGGTAAAGCTAAAAGGTTGGTTTGTGTTACATTCAGTGCAGACAGTGCAGCCATTTTCACCTGCCATGACCTCTTGAATGGACACCATCATCATTAGCACACTATAGTTGATACAGTGATTGTCCAGAATGTTTTTCCTGGCGTAAATGTAACTTGAATTACTGTTGTTGTGTCTAACAAAAAAAATAAACCCCTCAAAAACGCTCCCCTTTTTGGTGATTTGCATTCAGTTAGAGCGTTATAATTTGGCCATGACATGCCAACCCAACCAGCGTTTTTAGACCATCACAAATATGGCCGAAAAAATTCACGTTTTTTGAAAAACTCGCCCTGTTTGTTTATTTTTGTTGCCAAGAGATATCGTGCCTATTGTCACTCTGCAACTTTTTGTGCTGAGTGAGCTAGAAGGCGTGAAAAAAAATTTATGAAGTGCTTAAAAATTCCCTCAATAAAACGGTATTTGTGGTAAGGTGATGAAGCAATGTAGCTGTAAAATAGTGACTCAATTATGTATATCAATTTTTCGAAAGCTTATCACACAAGCAATGCTGAATAGTTGCCAATTTCGTTTTTTTTTCAGCAAACATGGCTAGCTCAAAGAGCACAAATAAATTACGTGCAGCTGGCCTGCTTGAGATGCTAAAAATTAAAAATAATTTAGGTGCTGAAACTATAGCAGATAGACTGAAAAAAGAAATTGCGATTTTCCTTTTCGGGGAGGGGGGGAAGTTCTATATTCAGTGTCAAAACGTCAATTTGATGCCTGGAAAAAAGTATGCATAATATCTCATTTGAAAGCGTTATGTATTAGCTGAACGTAGGTGCAGTTACCAAAGAGTTATAGATAAACAAATGCTTTTTTTTTAAATTATGTTTCTTTCACAGCTTTTTACCTACGTAACTCTGCATGATGCTATTGCAAAAGCAATCTTCAGCCCAAGCCCACATATAGATATGTAGACGGCAATCTTTGTGCTGAATATAAAGCATTCTTAAGTTAAAGGAAATGAAGTTATCATCTGTGTTCTACTGCCAACACAGGTGCGCTGGAAGGAATGTGGCTAGAGTGTAGGGACGGGTAGCATAGCAAAAGAAATATTTTTGAGCTGCGTCGTGGGTTGGAAAATGAGATGTCAGCCTTTTTTATCTACATTCGTGTGTGCATTTGTATGTGTAAATGTATATATGCATATGAAGAACTGAAAAATATCTGGAAAGCTAGAGGGGGGAGGGGGAGTTTAGCAGCTCTCTCTCCTTTCCTAGTGATGCCTAAGAGATGAGCTATCAAGCCATTAAAAATTATACAATAAGCAATAACACTACATTATCCACAACACAAGGAAGATAAAACAGTAGGCTAGCCTGTAAGTTCCTAATATGACGCTCTTTATTTGTCTTTGAAACCCTGAAATGCCCCGCGTATTCTTTATTATGTGCACGGTCAAATATAATGATCAACCAAGTCAATTGAAAATCTTGGAATATGTGCGGTGACAAAGTAACCACATTCTGTCGCAAGAATCTGCATATTGTACGGAATGTTATGTTGAAATGTTTTGTTCACAGGTTACTGATGCCCAATGTCTGTCCGAACAAAAATTCTCTGATCTCAGGAAGTTCCCCTCTTATTGCGGAGAATAAAGTGAGACATAAAATGTAATCAGCAGTTTTTGTTCATGTTTTATTGAGGCGTTTATTTAATGTGAAGCTATCGTTCACTTTTCCTAATACCTTGAGAGCTGCTCACCCTCCACGATGAGTTTCCTGCCAACTCGCTCAAGCTTCGCGCACACGTCCTTGCGAAAAGCGACCTGCGAGTCTTCTGCCGCGTACATACCCATGGAGTCTCCCATGATCTTGGCCAGAATTTCGAAAGCCTTCTCCTGCGCCTTCTGCTTTGCCTTGTCAGCTCCTTCCTTGATTGTATCCCTCATGTCTTGTGCAGTGCCTTGAATCACATTCTTGATCTTCCTGACTGCCTCTTTTATGTGGTTGGACGCCTTCACGAAGAGGTCTTTCAGGAAATACTCAGTGTCCTGCACGGACGTAAATGCCTTTGAACTGATATGATGTAGTTTTCAACACTTCACAATTTTAACATTTATCCTTTCTGAACAAACTTCTAAGAAACGGGCAGTATTTAGGCACCGCTGAAAAATGAATTACTGTTTTTAATATATACTTTTTTAGAAAGCTTTTGATGATATGTGAAGATTAACGTCCCAAAATCACCATATGAATATGAGAGACGCCGTACTGAAAGGCTCCGGAAATTTTGACTTCCGGAGGTTCTTTAACGTTTACCCAAATCTGAGCACACGGGCCTACAGCATTTCCGCCTCCATTGGAAATGCAGCCGCAGCAGCTAGGATTCGAGCCCGCGACCTGCGGGTCAGCAGCCGAGTACCTTGGCCACTATATCACCGCGGCAGGACCTTAAAAAGCTTTAGTTTTATAGGCACTTGGCCATGTCTCTGAAATCGACCAGTTTACCGAATTATTGTCGAATTATTGGCGTAGCCACCCCCTTGGCCTGCAGCGTCTCGGACTCTATTAAATATCAGTCCTTCAGAATTCCGAAAGGTCTTTTCATACGTTACATCTGCCATATTCTAGAGTTACGAAACCGTAAAATGTGTACTGGCGCGACATACTGCTTACAGATAACATTATTTACAACCTTGTGAATGCTCGCAATGTAATGTATGGTGTAACAATGGTGTTGGTGTAACAATGGTGTAACAATGGTAATATGGTGTTGCAATGTAATGGTGCAACAAGGTTGCAGCATTACATGTTTGCTTGTGCACCACAAGGTTGCACAGCCAACTGCACCATTACACACTGTGCAATCGTTCATATAGATTACATTTTTGTCCCTATGCGAGATAAATATCTAAGCTTGCCTATCATACACGGCTACGGTGAGAGGTGAAGCTACTGCGCAACACACACTGTGGTGTCATCTGTCAAAGAGTGCATTGACTATCAGTGCAAAACACCTGCATCTGGAAGCACGCCGTCAACTTGCCTAATGCTGGCGTTGAAAGGATCAGAACCTTGAGCAAGTTTATGGTGCGTTATCTGGCTGCAGAATGTCAATATTGTAACAGGTAAATAGAAGGTCAGTGTACTTGTTTAAGGTATAAAATTGTGTCGTAAATGTTTAAAATTAAGGTCTTTCATCCCACAGCGTGCATATATTTCTTAAAAGCGAGCCTTGAAATTCCAGACTCATTGTGAGGGAGTATTTTTAAGTTTGCTAAAGATACCGATTCAAAATAAATGTTTTTGTATGTCTCTGTGTACACCAAGAACATAGCTCTCTTTGTCAGCTGCTTTGCAGTCATTTGCCTTACTTTTAGGTGTAATAATATTTATTCGTAGCCAATTTTGGTAGCGCAGAGTTAGAATAAATGAATAAAGACACACAAAACAAGAAGCGCTGTGTATATTTTTTTTCTTTAGACACATTTATGTGTGCCGTTTTAATTAACTACCCTTCAACCACGCCTTATCTATGTTAACTTATTACGAAAGTATTTACCAAGGCTTAGCGCAATTGCACATCATTCGGCATATTTGTCTTCGGTATGCTTATTTCACAGTATTCTCTACACGTGAGAAAATTGTTAGTGATGTTTCTTGCAGTGTCGCATGGTCAGCACACGTTTGTGTGAAGAATAGAGCAAAACTTCATTTTTCGTGTGACGAAACCACAACAGCTTCTTTCGTTAGAAGAAACCAACATAAGTGATTTCTGGCCACAAGTACTGCGAGCCATTTTTGCCCCTTATGTAAGAAACTTGAAGCGGTTAAGCTAAAGATTTCATTTTTTTTGCAGAAAGAAGTCAGAATGTGTTAGTTACCACGTTCACACATAATTACTCAAAAACATGCACGACGCACGTTTTAAATACTGACCACCTTTGCAAGCTCCCAAATTGCGCGCCTCATAAAACTTAACCACAACGTATTCATCGTAATAAATTTATTACATTATCTTGCATTTACATTTATCTAGGCTACCTGCGATGATAACACAGAAGCTTCACCACACGCAACCGTCATGAGCTCCATTTTTGTTGCGAAAGTTTTTTTTTTTAGTCGACATTCATGGTGTCTTGGTTGACTCACTATGCTTGCAGTAACATTGATGAAAACACCAGAATGACAAAAATTGTCCGCCTCAAAATGCAATAGTCAGGGCCACCGGGATATTTAGTTTTTACTCGCCCTCTTTCTTATGTTTACTGTCAAACAAACTAGCTTGAACCCCGTGACAGGCCGCTGTGGCTTAGAATCTTTGTGTTGTACTTTGAGCGTTTTCATTCCTAAAGTGTGCTTTTTATCGGAAATATGTTGATTAGTTTAGTTGCCAACCACCCTCTACAACAACTGTTGACTGAGTATGTCTACGACTATCAATGTCCTGGTTGTTCCAGCAGGCAATTGTATCTGGGCCGGCCATGAAATATTTACGGCAGATAAACATTACTCAATTCATTACACGTATGCATGTTTGAAATACTGCGAACAACAGAATGGACAGCAGCTGTGCAGCCGCGAATGACAGAGAGTTAAAACAGCAGCGAAAATAAAAACTCCGAAGATATAAAATTGAACCAATTCGCACAAGAGAGTAGGTGGACCATTAGTAGAGCTTGAACCCTGTTGGTATTAGTCAGTAGACATAAAACTGGCTGATTACGGCGATTATTGTGGTGATGGTATTACGCAGAAAATAGCGTTAGAAAATAATTTTTGTCTTTAAGGAGCCCATCAAACTTTATTCAATTTATATGAATGCTGTGAAAAATAAATAATCTTAATTGACCAAAGTGCTGTTCCTATCTCTTGTATCATTAGCTTCTAATTTTGTGGGATCATTTGATGTGCCCTGTCGTGATTAATGATTATCCTTAGCTTACCAGCTTCGATTCGTCCTTAGAAAGGCCTTGAGCGACTTCAAGAAGAATGTTTCCGACGTCCGTGGCTTCTTTGGCTAGCTTCTGGGCCTGCGCACTCACAGCAACCGTCGGCTTGCCTGAGAGCACATGTGCCGAGCCTGTAGAAATAACCGCAATAAAAATTTGAAATGCACAACAGTGTTACGATTTTGGCTTTCTGGGTTCAAGATTGAGGGGCAGCTCAGAAGACCAAATACATGGGTGAAGACAATACCTTTCGTGCACTTTGTAATACCAGCATTAAATTGGTTCTCTAAGACAGAAACAAGAAACGTTTTAGGTGCACTTTTACCTGAATGTTTCATGCACGTGCCCGCTTAGTACGTCACCGCCATTTATTTATACATACGAAAGTCACGCCACAGGTATTAAATAATCTTTACAGAATAATTATAAGTTGAGACGTTTGCGCTTTATGACTTTACAGCCTATTTTCAAATTACTCCTTGTAATAAAAAACGCACCTTCATAGTTGAATGCTGTATCTCATTCTCAATCAGTGTAAACCAATCGGGACGGTACAAATTTAACACCCGGCCAGCTTGAGTGCTGCAGTGTACAGGACAAAATGTGAAGGACCGCACAAGAGTGGTTGCATTTTGTTCACGTTACCGAAAAACACAAAATCGCCATCATTGGGGAGTTCACCTATATGATCTGCCTGACTATATAATATTATTATCGGTACATTAAATCTTAAAAAAACTATTATCTTTGTCGAGCAGTGAAGCAAACCGAGCACTCAATACTGCATGTGCGTTGCATTCATCTTGTAAAAAATTGCATGTTTTTTTAGGTGAATTATAGTAACAGTAGCATTATAAAGAAACTTGATGAACTGGATCACATACTGATGATTAGCAGGGTGACACAATATAACACATCAAATTACCCATAAAAAACTGCGTAGAGAGTATACAAGGACAAATTACACGGGACTAGAAGGCACACAATACTACGCACTGTGACACACAAAAAGGCACAGAGGCCGCTTCGTCCACCAGGTGATCACGAATGAAAATTGTGCGGTTGGTCACAGAAATAATAAAACTTCATCTGCATCTGTTATTGACAAAAAGTCACTAAAACACATTGTTTCCTCGGCAAGTGAACGCAACATGAGAAAATTGTGCGTACCACTATCGGGTGTACTGCAGTGACAAGAAAATAGCACAACACAATATATTTGGTAGTTTAGTGGGCCAAAAACTTGTATGATTATTGGGCATACTGCAGTGTGAAAGTGAGCAGTGATTTCTGATAATCATTCGTTGTTTTCTAGCGAACACTGCAGTCTAGCTGCGATGTTTTCGCATAGCGCACCTATCCAAACATTAACCTTAATGTCTTAAAAGCGAAACTGTGTCCACAAGCTGAGCAGCGCAAAGCGTTAGCATCGCTTTCTGTCTGCAACAGTGCAGAGAAAGAGGGGCGTTTACACAATCTTAAATTGTGTTTTTTTTATTGTACAAAGACACGTAACATGTTAAATTTTCTCTCAAACTGGGAATTCTATTGATGCGCGATATTCAACAACTAAGGGGAGTTCAAGATATGAAATATAATGGGCTGTGTTTTGATCTTGTATTTTTCCAGATCAACTGCTGATACCAATTGTTGTAATATAGAACAAGCATGCACTAACAAAGAAAATGCTTTTTCTTACTAGCTCATAAAATTTCGGATCAACACTCAAAAAACAATATATTCATACTCACAGGTTGCTGCAGCAAAGCAAACAGCAAGAATAGTAGCTACGGCAGACTTCATTTTGCTGGCCCTGAAAGACAGGTGTGCCGAACTATTATGTCTGAGCTTCTATCTTATAAACTCTGCAGTGAAAAATGTTATTGATTCTTAGCAAGCAGACTTCGAAAATTGCACGAAATATGCAATAGTGCATGGCATTTTTCGTCAATCATTCCCATTGCTTCAGGAATGATGAAAGGTTGCGTTAAGTTAAAATTGAATGTTGAGATGAAAAAGCGCTGAATCAGCCTACGCACATAAGCTTTACTACCACTGGAGTTTTAGTCTTACCAAAAAACATCAGTACAGTTTTTGTCATATGGTATGTGAGATATGACGAAATATTGGTTACCAATCAAATATGTGGTCATAATACAAATGGCACTGGACTCACCTGTTGAAGAAACCTTTTAGCGCGTCGACGTCCTAGGTTAACCGCCTTTATGCCTCTGAAGTTCTGGCTTTTATATGCGATACTGAGTGGTGACTGAGTGGTATACAGGGGTAGGGGGGCAGGCATAGTCTTTGCCATTGATAAAGAGATGGCATGCTCTGCTGTTCTGAAAAGCGTAGCGCTCTACACGCTCGATGGTGATAAGAACATTTAACAAAAGACTAGGTTCTGAAATGATACCGCGCGAAAACCGCAATACTTGCTATCACACCTGAAAGGAAGTTGAGTGCTGTATTGTTCGACGTCCCTTTATCAGTGCCTCATCTCTGGGCCTGCTATGCACGGGACCGGTAAGTGTTTTTATGTGAAAAAGCAGCCATTCGCTAGCAGCTTTTCTCTTATATAGGATATCGAGGCATGTCTGGTTGATCTTGATCTCGAACATTCTCCTTTCATTATTTTGCGAGAGAAGTTGTTACGCGTCAACACTGCGTTGACAACTTTTTTGAACACTTGGGCACGAATATTGCGTTGACAACTAAGGGCAAAGATGCCAGTGTGCCTTTTTACAAGTGTAATTGATCAAGTGAAGTTTTTTAGCATTGCCTTGTCTATTAGTACCTCTGAAAATACACAAATATGTACAATTGGCAAGAGTGGTTGGACAAAAGTAGCGTTTGAGCGCCCTTTCGTCCACTCTTGCATTCGAGCAGAGAGTTACAAAATAAATGTGCCAAATAAATGGCACAATTATTTTGTAACTCTCTGCTCGAATAAAGCATATTCATTATGGCCATGTGCTACAGAAAGAAAAATGGCCGTAGAAAATAAGCTCACCAATAAAAGTTGATTTCGCACTGTATATGTAATATTTTTGAAAAAAAAAATAAATGTGTTATTTCAACTCGTAGTTTGAATTTTTAGCAATATTTGTGAAGAAGTTTTCCGAAACCAAAGGCATATTTTATTGGTTAAAATACACAAGTGTTCAACGTGTCTGTTCAGCAATGAGGTGGAATTGTTTCCGCCTAATGCCCCCTGAAGTGCTACGCACATAAATTTTCTTCGTTACCTGACCAGGCTACTTAGCATCGCTCACTTTCTTGTCATCTTGAGAATAGTCTTCAGTCTTTGTTGAAGTTTTCTACGCAGGTTTTCTATTATTTGCATAGGTTCTAAGCAGCACGCTACTGAACAATGTTATCGGAAAATGGCGCATGGCCGAGATATTAGGCATTGATTATTGTACCTATCCTTCAGGCTCTCACTATTTAAATACTTCATCTACTCGTATAGCGATAGCACTGGAGAGTTTCGAAGTTCCTACTTGATGATTATTTTTTGTGTTTTACAAGTGGATAAGTGCTGTAGATGTGAAGTTGTCACTGATGATTCCGGAGGTACTGTCTCGCGACTATGAGTCGATAATTTGAAGGCCCTTTTCGCATGCATTGAAGCACTGAATTGTTATTGGTTGGACCCTTTCCCAATAAAGCAAATTACAGCCATAGTACAATGCCAACGGCGTGCTCTCCTGTTGGAAGTCTAATATCTGATCTTCAAACATAAGTCAGACCTCGCAATATATAATTACCCCAAATTTGGTATATGTTGAGGTAGCCTAAAGGCTGCAAGCCATGAGAGTGAAATGCAGTCATCTTCTTACATGACACGCCTGTCCTGATTATCTTGTTTGCACACACACCATCGTCATCCATTCAAGTCCCGTGACTTAAACTTTTGTATATGTGAAGCTAGTGAAACCGCTGCGAGTGCGCCATGAGAATAGCATAAAGTCACATTATAGATGACATGCTTATCATAATAATTATGCTTGGACGTGTCATGTACCGTCGTAATTCGTTCACATCATGTTAAACCTAGTTTGGTATTAGTGAAGCTAGTGAAACGACGACGAGCTCATTATGATCCTGGCGTGTTCTCACAATTTGCATGTCATCATTCCCACGTTAGAGCTTGTCACTCATGTTTGCTCCGCACTGATGTCACACCATACTATTTTGCAATATGTCATGGGAAAGAAACCACCGCAAGTGCAGCAAGACCATGACATGTAAATGGTTACAATCATGACGTACAAGTCATGACTTTTATGTTACGACTGATCACTGATGCTCATCATGCATGCAGGTTATGCCATACCACTTTTGGCATAGATCCTCTAATTGAAACAGCTACGGGAGCTGAAATTTGTATAGGAGAACAGATAGATAGAAAGATAGATAGATAGATAGATGATAGATAGTTAAATGATAGATAGATAGATAGATAGATAGATAGATAGATAGATAGATAGATAGATAGATAGATAGATAGATAGATAGATAGATAGATAGATATGGCCAAGGTAACCGAAGTTTGCAAAGAAATGCTTCGCATATAAAAGAAACCTTGCCTGCATTGGGTCCTGCCTGGCTGGTTCATCAGAAATTTATTGAAATTGTTTTCTTTTCTTCGTTTTACTCTGCCTTTTGACCACTATAGTGTAGCGAAGACCACGTGGCAACCCTCTCTCTACCGTACAAAATGCATTTCCTATTTTCCCCACCCCCTGCATACTGCGATAGGGGATCACACAAGCTTTAGAATGGGGAGCATCTCTTCTTACAAAAAGTTGGCACGCCACATGTGAGTAGTCACGCCGAAAAGTTTTATTAGATCTTGCGTATTTTCGAAATCGATATGACACGATGCATGCCTAAGCAAGGTATCTGTGTTGTAAATGTGTTGTTGAGCGAAACATTAAGGCATGACACTAAAGATATGTCGCGTCGCCCTAGTGGCGGCTAACCAGATAGAGAAAAAGAAGACGAGTGCCAGTACCTCGTGGCACGAGGTGCCTAGAATATTCGAAGCTTCAGGCTGGCTTGACGCCACGGCCGCTGCTGTACTTCAGCAGCTCACTTCCGTCCTCAACTGATGTCTTCGTCAGCTCATTGAACCAGCAATGACAGCTCGTCCACGTCGGACGTCGTCACATCGCTACAGATATGTACGAATGTTGTACGAACAGACATACGTTGAGCAGGCGCACATGTTTTACATACCCAGTTGTTCACAGTTGCGTAATGATCATTATGGGTATTAGGAACCTCAGAAGCAGTAAGCTGGCATGTCATTTCTTCTGTTTACGAGCTTAGTAGCCCTCCACAGAGCTAGATATATCAACTTCAGCAAATGACGCTTCGCAACCATTGACGTTAACCTGCAGAGGTGGCTAATATAAGGAGAACTTACGTATTTGTCTAAGTGTGGATAGCCAGCACTACAACCATAGTTGACATTTCACGAGCATGAGCGTTTGTTTGAATACCTGTTCTAAGACCAGGCGTGGCTCTGTAGTGAGATAATTCACATCCGCGGAAAATATTGGCTTCGACTTTTGTTTTCACCTCCGTCGCCTTTCACCTCTTCGTTGATGGGAGATGGAGGTGGCTGACCGGAAGCGATTGACAGGTACTTTCAAACCAGTTCTTCCAGTACCTGATTGTCCGAGAATTTTTGCCTGGCTGAATAAAGTGTGTGACTGACCATGCACCTCTGCTTTGATATGATGTTGGTGTCATTCAACAGGTGCTTCACAAGGTTCCAAAGACCTGCACTGCACATCTTTCTGTCTACGATATTGGAAATATTGTCCCATTGTTGTTTAAAAAGGACCTTACAGTGTCCTTCAATGCTTCTGTTGACCTCGGAAATCTTTTTGCGGAGCCTGCGATTGAAGCATCACCCGTTCCACCGGGCCAGGGGGGACTTTTTGGCTTCGAAAAGGTGGGCCTTTCTGCTGTCCATCTTTTCTATAAGCAGGTCCGTGACTACAAATTAGTGCTCTAAATGTATCAGAAAAGCAGCCGTTATTTTTCGTCCGTTTATATATGATTTCATATATCTTACGAAAGCTTTTGGTAAAAAAAAAATCAATGTGTCATTACCTAACACAAGGCATTGTCCCTTGTATGCCATTTACAGTTTTAATACTTTGTGGTTTGAACATGTATATGCCCACACGATTTTACGCCACTTGCGAATTCTTGCCGTACAATATGTATTGGTTGGCTTCTTTTCATACTTTAGTGACTATTTGATGCACCATCAAACCTGTTGAACATTTATTCAGGTGAACCCTATTGCGAAAACCAACCTTCGGTGCCATGCCTGATTATGGGCCTAGTATCACGCTGGTACCAGCGCCTCGCAGTGCTGGTACCGAAATGCAGGAGCAGCAGCATCCCGGAACCAGCGCTGGGAGGCACTGGGTACTCTGCGCAAAATGGTTTCACAGGGTCGAACGGTGGGGGGGGGGGGGCATTCGCCATAAATAAATGTAGAAGTAAAAGAAGCAACATTGCGCACATTAACAATAAAAAGTTTAAGAAATGAAAAAAATAATACCCCACGACAGCATTCTGTTTCTTCGAATTTCAATTTGAGTACTCTGTCCACTAAGCCACAGCTTTTTGTTTGTTTTTCTTCTTTGAGCCGCACCATGATATGTGGATTGGGTTGCGAAAGGACTACTAATCCTAAAAACGCGCCGTTCGACAATGTTTACAGGTCGCACAATCAAGATTGACGCGATATTTCTTTCTAAATAACAGTTGCGTCTCAATTCGACAGTGGCAAACGGCTTCGGGGCACTGAATGACGCGCCTGTATTGGCAAGAGCGCAACATTTTTCAAAAATCTACATCTTATCTCTAAAAATTCTTAATTGACTGAAGGAGCAACCGCAGATTGTCGGCTGTTGCTGCCGATATTTCTTTTCTTTGATAGGAGCTTCTAGCACTTGCTACTGGTCGACTTGTACAAATGATTTACAATGACTCGTTTGGTTAGACATGCGCGCACACGATTGAATATTATGTATTTTTTTCGCGCAAGCGACAATATAGCTGTATACATCCGGCGTGCCATGCAGTGTACAGATTTGCAGTTATATAGATACCTGTAACTAAGAATCCGCCGAAGAAAATACTGATGCAATCCACTGAAAAAGTATGCCCATATGTTAATGCACTAAGGAGCACCGAATTAACAACTCAAAAATGCATGTTCTTACAAACGAGTGAGAGATGTACCGGCTGCTGCACCGCCGCGGTGGTAGAGTGGCTAAGGCAGTCGGCTGCTGACCCGCAGGTCACGGGAATGAATCCCGGCTGCGGTAGCTGCGTTTCCGATGGAGGCAGCAATGTTGTAGGCCCGTGTGCTCAGATTTAGGTGCACATTAAAGAACCCCAGGTCGTCGAAATCTTTGGAGCCTTCCACCAGGGCGTCTCTCATATTCATATGGTGGTTTTGAGATGTTATCCCACATATGAATAATATCTACCCGCTACAGCGCTGGGAAGGAAGCTTTCAGTAACAGCCTGCGTTACTGAAAGCACGACACATCAATCATTGTCGATCCCTGTGCGGGCAACGCGCACGCAGCGAAATAATTGATTTAGGCTCAAGGATTATTAAACTGTATTTAACGGTCAATATTACACTTTAGAATTGCGCCTACCTAAAGCAAGAAGCAGTGGTAGCAGGTACACCGACGCGGCTGGTAAGACAGAGCACTGGGTAAAGCTGCTCTTGACGCAGCTGAGTTGCAATACTTGAAGTTTCTGCATTTAAGCTTCGCAACATTTTTAACTGTTACCGAAGCTGTACCTAGAGCAAGTAGAATGTCAATCATTGCCATACATGCATTTCTGGTGTACCTATACCAAGCAACAGCTGTTTTTCTGTCCTCCTCTGGCAGTACACCGCAGGCGTGCCAGTGTACAGAGTTGCAGTTATATCAATACCAACAACCATAAATACGCCCAAAGAAATACGAATGCTATCCACTGAAAACGTATGCCAGGGAGCAAATTCACGAAGGCCTACAAAATTACCAACTGGAAGTTACGTGTTCTTACATATCAGTCAAAGAAGTACCGGCTAAGGGCGCCCGGCACCTTTCGGTGACAGCCTGCGTAGCTGGACGCGCGACGCATCAATCGTCAGCGCTCCTTGTGTCGGCAATGACACATTACGAAATAGTTGATCTAAGTTCATAGACTATGCTTTAGAGTTTTTCACACACTTCAACATTATGTGTACACGAAACAAGAAGCATCGGGAACATATACACCGACGTGGCAGGCACAATGGGCCTAATGCTCGCTTGGCCTGGCACTAGGTACGACCGCTCTCGACGCGATCAGTTGGGTCGGTCGAAGTTGCTGTATTTGAGGTTCGGAACATTTCTAACTGTTACCTGAAGTACGTAGAAGGGTGAGCAAGGCCAGACATCTATTTATGCGTTGTGCCGGTATCGAACAACAGCTAATTATCTCGCATCCACTGGAAAACCTTGCGAAGTGATCGGAGACCTCATGTACGTTTCTTCAGCTTGGCGGCATTAATGATTTCTTGTTTCTAACAGAAACGTGGAGTGGCATCCAGCTCTAGGCTTATAAACACTTCAACATGGAATCGTTCAGAAATACATGGCTGATGTGAATATTGCCGTTTACATGGTGGCATGCAGAAAAAGTGCATTAATTGCTGCGACAGGCATGCGCACCAAAATCTTTACGTAAACTCATGATCTGTTAGTGTAGAATCTATCTGTGCCGTTGGATCAAGCGTTTTATGTTCAATTACACGAAACATAGCGTGTTTCGTGAAACATACCACGAAACACGCTAAATAAATGTGCACGCTGCGCTGGTGGAAGCAGTTCTTGCTCCAATATTCACCAGAGCTAGTCATGGAAAATTCCAGCGCTTCAGCACTTCTCGGAGTGCCCCACCATCATGACGGTTAAGTTAGCGCTCCTACCAGTGCAACACAGCAGTTTTCCAGTGCGCCCTGCAAAGTACCAGTAAAACCAGTGTTTACCGTGGTCTCCAGCGTTTACCAGTGCTAAAAAACGTACTGGCATCACGCTGGGGATGCTGTTTTTTGCAGTAGGGAAAGTGAGACATTTCTTCAAGGTTGAATAATAATCGCATAGAAGAGCGATCCCGGGGTGTTAAATTGATGCCTAAGCAAGAAATCAATTACTTTCGATTTTATTTCTACGCACCTTGGGCCGGATTCACAAAGCTAACCTACGAAAACATTTTTGCGCAAGAGAAATTTTGTTGCGTAAGTCGATTCACGAAACGAAAAAACCTCGTAAGAGGCCATCGTTGTCACATCGGCCGCTGCAAATAAAGTGCGCTGTGACTGCCCGGGAACATGTCGGCGATGGTGATGCAGTTGCTATATTTGCTTACGTCACCGAAACGTGCTCGTAAGTGGATTCACGAAGTGAAATTGTGCGTAAAAACAGCATGGCTGAGAGAAAATCCTAAGAGTGGTCCGGACCACTCGTAGGAAAATTGTGGCTACTTAGAACCCTGTTGCCGCGGTGGTATACTTTGGTGCCCTGGCTGGTTTTGAATTAATTCACGCCCATTAAGGGCTGCCTGATGACTGCTGGTGCGTTTTTATTTCTTTCGGCGCTTTGAGCTTCGCGTGTTGTTTTTCTTGTACGCAGTGAATGGTGTTGACAACCACCGTCGTCCAATAAGTTCGAAGTCGCAGTAATTGAAGAATTATATTGGGCGTCAATGGCATAAAACTACGCATGCAAAGATTTGTGGTTGGATGAAAACCAATGTGACACGTGAATGGTCGGTGCATTCGAACGCGGCATGGCATAGGATCAACCTTATTTGTTATGTTGTTGTGTTGCGCCCCATCTCATCCAATTAAAAGTGCGACTCGAGATCCTTGCCTCATTGGTGGAAATTACCACCAAAGAGGTTAATGGGAGCACATTCTTTGCACGCTATTGGAAATAAAAATGAGAGGAAGTTTTCAATGAGTGGTTCATAAAGTTTGTGCTCTAGTGTACTTTCAATGGCTCTAACTGTCCAATGGTTGCGATCTCTGAAATACAGCTGTCGATACACTTTGGGACGATCTGGAACAAAGCGTACTTTGTAAACCAAAGCGTATTAGTGGTGTGCGTGATTACGCATGGAACTACAAACAAATCATGCATCTTCACCTTCACTGTTCAGACACCGATATGAACCGTGATAATATGGCAAGCAATCGGAGTGAAATGACCCTAGTAACTTTGTATGACACCGAAAATATGCAAACCCTCACGATTCTGGAGCAAACCTTGGCTGAATTCATCCCTACGTCAATTACCAGCCATTTAACATGGCGCACGAACATCATTCAAAGGTAGAGCGAGCCACTGACATGTATTTTGTGCGACGCAGCGACCACTTGACCTGAGAATAATACCGTTGCGAAGGCGAATCCCCTGTCGCTTGCTGTGATCGAAGCAGACGACAAACGCGAGCAGCCGACGGCTTGGCCGACAAGCGCAGCTTGTAATTGGTTGTGAAGCAATACCCTCTACATCAGCTCACTCCGTGACGTTGCCAAAACACTTCTTTCATCTGGCACGCCTGTCCTGTTCGTCATATCATCCCCCTCGCACATAAGAGAAAATTTTTTCACGCCGTGAAAATAGTTCAAGTACTTTCTAAGAGCTCTCTTATGTGCTGCGCAGTTGTCGAAAACAACATGGCGTCGTAAACAGCATATCGGTCGGTGCGACTTTCAGCAAACGCTTCTCGCACGAGTTACTTCAGCGTTTGACCGGATGTGTTGTGATTACAGCAGCTCTTTCGGTGCGTGTAAGCAGTGCGGAAAGCTGTGGCAGTGCAATGGTGTACAGTGAAGCGCAGCGAAGCCTGTGCGTCGATGTGGTTATCAAGCGGGGATCGGCGTCGATGTATCGACGGCAACTAGCACTAGAGAAGCCTGCAATGTGTGTTTGTGTGCCGGTAACAGTTCGTTCACTTGACTTTCCAGTCTCTCAGTTGGGTGCTGTGCGACATTTTGGATTGACAGCGTTTTGACACGTTACTTGAGTGACCCCAAGTACGTACGGAAACGAATGAACTACGCGCTCGGTTCTTGCTTCGCCACTAGTTAGCCCGTACGCTTCTATTTACTTGAGAGCAATGTACTGTGCGGGAGTGAAACGATGTTCGTTGTGAACAGTGGTGCTGTGTTGACGTTCCAAGACTTGTGAACAAGGTGTGCTCGTGTGACCGAAAATTGAAAGACAGCGTTGATAACTGTTTTGCCCTGCAAAGTTGTGGTGGGGCAGCTTTGCGCTTTTGTTTGTTAAGTCGTCACTTCTCTTTTTTGTGATAACCATAGTCCTAGCGCTGTGATGTGGTGAACCAAAACTGCGAGATGCTACATTCTGTTGTGGATCGTGTTACTTTGGAAGCGCGCCTAGACTGTTCTTCGGTAACAACTTGAGAGTTCTATATGGCAGCGAGAGCCCGTGAACGTCAAGCTTCCCTCCGGCCCCCAGACCTAGCGCTGTGATGTGATCAACCAAAGCTGCGAGATGCTACATTCTGTTGTGGATCGTGTTACTTTGGAAGCGCGCCCAGACTGTTCTCCGGTAACAACTTGAGAGTTCTATGTGGCAGCGAGAGCCCGTAAACGTCAAGCTTCCCTCCGGCCCCCAGAAAAAGCAAAGATTTCACCGGTGCCTTGCTTTGGATGAAGTTGTAGGCCAATATCGCCTAACTACAGGTTTCTGAGCTCGTCTGGCCATCGTTTTGCACGGCACTAGAGCCTTGACAACAGCCGGTCATGGCCAGTTCTTACACTTTATCAATGGACCTGCACACCTGGCGAGCCCTTCATTGCTGTCATCGGCAGCTTCCAGTCTGCAGTTGCCCTTTGCCTGCTGGCCGTACTTGGTTCCTCATAACACCGACGGCTACTAAATGCTGCCATCGGTGAGTTCACCTTGCAGAAGTAAATTTCACCGCTACTATAATTCACGCAGTTCTATAACGTGTGCAAGTTTTTAAGCCCATCAGATGTAATGTTTCTCTATGGTAAGTTAAAGCATAAAAAATTTACTACTACTGTTATATACATACATATAATGGAGCAAATACATAAAAAGTTTTTTGTGATTTGATACAAGTGAGCTCTTGTTTGATTATGAGGTTGGGCCTGTCGATTGACACGTTTGATAGTTGGAAAGTTAATGGGAATTTATTTTTCAGGAGCCAGGTTGCGCTTAAAAAAATGTATGTTATTTTGGAAAATTAGTTCTATAGACAATTACCACTGTGGTAGTACGATACTTCAGTAGGACATATATATTGCGGTACGTAAATTTTACATGAGGCTTCAGTTTATTTCAAAGTGATTATAGCAGATTTTGGTCACTTTAACGAAGTGATAGCTTCCTCAAATAAGTATTAGAAGTGAGTGCTTTTAATGATTGTTTTTAAATATCTCGTTTTTGGCTCTTCACAGATCGCAGAGATTGGTTTGTTAAGGTCCTGTGATGCATCGGTTGCACATTCTGGCACATCAATCCTCATCATTACTTGGAGCACCTGTACAAAAATAGAAAGGACACGTTCTCCCTAACTGTGCAAGCCTATGTCACTGCTGGGACTGTTATCATTCAGCGGATGTGGCGTGAAAGCATGCATGGCAGCCTCATCTGGAAGGACTGCGATCTGCTTGGGAGCTTCGAGGGCACAAAACTGCCTAACCGCTGGCTGCAAGGTTAGTTTTTCTTTAATGCATACGATTACGTGAACACCACTTACTGTGCACAAATTGAAAACCCAAGCATGGTTGCTTTCAGTGGATACCTGTAATATTCTTACACATAATTCTTATTCAACATTTATAGAACTAAATTGCAAGAAAATTGAGAATGTTGAAAGCTGAAAGCCTGCAGCTTATGAATGAAACTCCAATAATCTGAGACTCAAAAGCTTGTGCTTTGAAACGAGCACAAATACTTTGATTCCTTATTGAGCTCTCGAGCTTGTGACTCCCTCTGTGGATCAAGTGCTCTGGAAGGAAATAGCAAGTGGGTGAAAATTGCCTGGCTGTTCACAACTTGCAAGGAGAAAGACCTATTGAAGAAGCCTCAGATGACATAGGGCCAGTAACTGCATCTTTTACCTAATGTAGCTTTTTCTCTCTCGGTGCTGTTGCTTGTGTTTCAGCCGAACATGTTCACCACGATTGCATAGTGATATATATTTTTCTACAAATTGTACCTGACCTAAGTATCCATTGTTGATCTCTAAAGGTGACGTTCAGTGTGTTTCAAAGCCATGGCTTCTCATTTCTCTGTCTGTGGCTAGCCTATTTCAGCAGCAGAGCGATGCAGCTAGCACACATGCAATCCAAGTCATGGAGCGCTCCTTTAGTGTTCTGTGCAGGACGCAGCATATCCATCCGGCAACACACTGGGATCAACAATAATGGTGAGTGTTGGTGGCACCTGTAGGAGCCCGTTGTGTTTGTTGCGTATGATTATTTCCCCTGATGAAGTGCATTTTTGAAAGGTTTCCTTCATTTAGAATAATAGATGTCAGCAACAAGCACACTCATAATCCACAAGCTCTTTGTGTCTTCTAGACTGCCCATTTGCTCCTATATGCGGTATGGTGAGCTTGCTATGTTAGACAGCCTTAAAGTTATGAACATTGGCTGTTGTGTTGTAATGCAGTCTAACTTGTGTTTCTTAGTGAACTTATTTGTGGTCTACTTCTCGCACCTAGTGTAAAGTCGAAATAGAAGAAACTCTATTGGCTTTTTATGCCTGTCAGAAGTTTCATGCCTCCATCTATAACATTGTAGTTTTGCTCTTGTATCATATTGAATATATTTTCAGTCTTCACTGTTTGTGTGTGTGTGTGTTGAGGCTTGTCATTGGCTTCTAAAAATACAATATCTTTAAATATGAGCACATAATTGACAACTATACACTCTTGCATGTAGCATGGTTGTAACGATGATCTGTATTTTTCTAAGTTCCAGCAGTAACAAGGGGTTCGCGGTCATGTACAGTGTATCAAGAACAGAGCACAGAAGACCAACAAGTATAAAGGGACTGCCAGTGACTGTTCTCCTGCTCAAAGTTTACAACAGCAGAAAGAGCACATTGTGATGTCAGGAGCAGCTGCTGCTTAACTTCTTAGCAGTGCATTATTCAGCAGTTCATTGGCTTGCATTCGAAATTATTTAAATTTTGCATGGAAGATACCAAATTATGACACTAATTTAAAGGCTGCTGTAGTGTTAGTGGGCGAATATTTTTGAGCTGATGTTTTTAACATGTGTGTTAAGTGCCTGCGTGCCTCTACATTTACATGCCAGAATTCACAGCATCCATGGTCGCCAATGATAACTGTGTTTGCATTCTTTGTAGTACAAGAAGTAAATCCATTGATGCAGTAATCATGTACTTAGTAGATGTAATCCTTCTGTGTACACTCATTTGTATAGCACCAATGATGCCATGAGTGTATAAGCTCTGGGAAATGAATCTATGTGGATTATTTTATTTGGAAGGAAGAGGATCATCACTACTCCTAGTATATCTTAACAGTAGATTTTAGTGCTTGGGTATTATCCCACTGCCTGTCCGTCCTTCAACAGTCTAGTTATCTACTGTGTAAGTGTAACTTTTTAAATGTATACTTTGCTCGGATAGGTTTGTTCATAATGTGATGCAAGTGACTTATCATCTATGCAGCTCTACTCAGACTAGAAATAAAAGTATCTATTTTTATATGTAGCTATAGCATGCATTCACTTGTGTTTTTCTAGGTGCCTGTACAATTGTTTAGCCCTACAAAAGTGCTGGTATACTCTAATATTGAATCTGGCATCTTAAAATAGTTTGTTAGTGGAAGTAAGAATGTGCTTACAACCAATATTACTATCCTCAGATGAACTGTGAAAGCTCTGTAGAAATTTATTTACATTTTTTGAACTTTGTGAAGGCAAATGTTGTTATGTTCTCTTATTGTGGTACCTGTTTCATGCAAATGACACATAATTACTTTGCAGTGGCATAGTATTAGTTGTTATTTTACACATATGTGCTTAGCAACATCGCAGTTGAGGCCAGCAGCAAGACATACATGCAGTGCACTGGAGCATCACCTCACATAGTGTACAGTTTTTGCCCACCAGTAAACTCAACATTTTTCAAGCAGGCTAATAGACAGCTGTATGGAAACTGTGTTGATGTGCAAACTTTGAAGTCTTCTTGAGGAGTGTTTTTCATCATTTTTGTCTAAGTGAAGTAGCTACGCAAAGCCACAACTGGTGGGAATGTGGTGGTTTCCTTTCTCCAAAAGCACTCCTACCAGCTGCCTCAATGTAAGCATGGGGTGAATTCACGAACTGGAAAAATAGTTGGTCTTTGTTTTCTTGGCCGAAAGAGTCACTTCCACCGTTGAGCCACCACGACGCTCCAGAATAGAAACTTTTAGCTAAATAAAGTTGATTCTGCTTTTGAGAAGTGTTTTGGGGAAACGAAATGGCACCTATAGCTGTCAATATAAACACTGTTTGCACCAAGGAGCTTAGTAGCTTATAATTGTATCATTCATGTATTGTCTAGAATTCACTCGCGCTGTGCCAACTTTCAGCCCAAGTGTCCTAACATGCTTTGTTAGTGGGTTGTGAATGAGCCAAGATATGTAAATAAACAGAATGATATTGCAGACATGTACAAAATATTGATGCACAGCCCTTTTCTTTAGCATGACATTGTCAAGGGCTTTATTCTTGTGTTTTTTATAAAAACTGCTTGTCACTGGGCAGCAGCGGAAAACTATGCATCAAGCTTTTGCGAGATGGTTCGAGAAACACCGTGTTCAGACATAACAGTGCCGGTGAATTTCTCTCGTAAGGTACTTTCTGTCGTATATTCAAAATGAGTGTATTAGAATTGTTGTTTTATAGCCATTCATTTTAATATTTACACCTGAGTGTATGTATGTATGTATGTATGTATGTATGGGTGTACATATGTATATGTGTGTGTGCGTATATGTATGTATGTATGTATGCATGTATTTTACAACTTCAAGTGCACTATTACCTATCTCGAAGCGCTGCTCCTTTCCGAGGTTGTTGTACATTACCTTCGTTTTCTGCAGATTAATTTTAAGACCCACCTTTCTGCTCTCCTTGTCTAACTCCGTAATCATGAGTTGCAATTCGTCCCCTGAGTTACTCAGCAATGCAATGTCATAACCGCAGAGCCTAACCGCAGGTAATAACCGCAGAGCCTAACCACGAGATTGAAGTAACTAGACGAATAAGAATGGGGTGGAGCACATTCGGCAAGCACTCTCAAATTATGACAGGTAGATTGCCACTATCCCTCAAGAGGAAGGTATATAACAGCTGTATCTTGCCGGTACTTAGCTACGGAGCAGAAACCTGGAGACTTACAAAGAGGGTTCACCTTAAATTGAGGACGACGCAGCGAGCAATGAAAAGAAAAATGGTAGGTGTAACCTTAAGAGACAAGAAGAGAGCAGAGTGGATTAGGGGACAAACGGGGGTTAAGGATATCATAGTTGAAATAAAGAAGAGGAAACTGACATGGGCCGGGCATGTAGCGCGTAGACAGGATAACCGCTGGTCATTAAGGGTAACTAAATGGATTCCCAGAGAAGGGAAGCGGGCTAGGGGGAGACAGAAGGTTAGGTGGGCAGACGAGATTAAGAAGTTTGCGGGTATAAATTGGCAGCAGCAAGCACAGGACCGGGTTAACTGGCGGAACATGGGAGAGGCCTTTGTCCTGCAGTGGACGTAGTCAGGCTGATGATGATGATGTATGCATGTATGTATGTATGTATCTTTTAAATGAAAATTCGTTTATCATTGGTGAGTAAGTTTGGTAATGATTTGGCTGAATTTGTTTCTAGTTATTTCTCTTTTAAGACATTATACATTTCAATTTGTTTTGTACTGCATAAAAATAAATGTAACCTTACACAGAATATGTGTGTTCGAAGAAGTTGTTTCATTTACCAACCTACCAGTTTCCAGTTTAGAAATTTATTCTAGTAACCAAAAGCAGAGTATTTCTTTATCACACAAATCAAATTGCCATTGTTCTGTCCCAATCTTGACAATAGGGGACCCTCTCAGCAGAACTCGATTAACTGCTATAGTTCATTTAACCATTGACAGAGACATTACACTGAAGCGTGCAGCATGACAAATAGCGGGAGAGAAGACACAACAAACTAATCACTCTGTTTGCGTCAGCTCTAACTGTCCGTGCTCTTTGGTCTTGCTGCATGTGATGATGTCCACCAAATTAGCACGTAAGCGTGTCCCTACAAAGGCAGTCAACTTGGCTGCAAGCAGCTAGCTCACTGCATGTGTAGATTTTCTTCAAAACACCGTGAAGACTGATTGCTGGTCGAATATCCAAACACGTGAAAACTAATATACCAGGTATGATATTGGTATTTCAGCACTGGACACTTTTGCGATAAGAGAGGATGGAGGAGAAAATTATGAACCCTGAATTGTTTAATTTTTGAAGGAGCACAGTACAGCGCTTTTGGGTCAAAAGGGGAGTAAAAGAAGCAAGTGCGAAAGCCTACTCCTCAACAAATTAGTACCCGCCACCACGCATATTGTCAGGCCGAGCAACCTTTTGAAAAAAAAAAGTGCTCAGCGATTCTGCGAATCCAACCAAGTACCTCCTAGATTGTAGTTGAGAACTGTAACCGCTCGTCACTGCAGCAGTACTTGCATTTGCCCTATTGCTGATATATCGTCATTTCTTCGAATCAAGCCAAATGCAAAAACGTCCGTTGAAACTTTGTCAAAAATAGAAAAAATAGTTAGAATGCGTTTGCCCAAGGTTACTAGAAGATAGAAACCGCCACGTGTGACTGTATAACCGTGCACTATTTACTATTGTACATTACTGTCATGACGTTGGGATAGCCGGCTCTAACGTAGGCTACCTTCTCATAGTTTGCCAAATATAAATAAGCAAATAAAAATATATATCGGCCTGTGACAACGCTAATCAACTATTATGAGTTCACTGTCACTAGTGTCACTTTCACTAGATGAATGCTCAGTTTGCTTCCATTATCGTTATTTAGGAAAGTTTTGGCTCATTAACGCAACTCTCCTAATTAGCATTGATTCTCACATCTAAAGACAGTCACACTTCATCTCGCTTTCTGAGTGGCTGTCACTCCCATATAACGCGTACTCTACTTTTTTATGCTCTCCGAGCATCTGACGCTCCTTTGCGGAGACTTTCCCTGACGTCTGCTGGGCCAGAAAATTGTCTTTATTATCTATCAATTTCAAGCTTTCGCGAAGCCGAAACGAGAGTCTCTCTCTCTCTCTCTATTCATCCTTTTCGCACGTGTGATAACGTCTCTCAACCTCGAGACTCGTATACACGTCCCTTGCTTTGTTTGCGCACTCTAACAACGCTGGACGAAATATTTGCACCGTGTTTTGTAAAAAGCATTAGCACTGAGACACCTCCCGACGAGTCTCCCTCATTTTACGTAGACATTTACCTAAGCGTAAGCGTATGCACGTTCTCGCATTCCGGCTTTATAAAAATGCTGCGGTGCATGGAACCAGCGAAATTGGGCTCACAATTTCATTTGATTACTGCTGTTAACTATTTCCGCGAAATTTGTCTGCAGGCACTAAAGTCGCTCATGTGTCTTGTAATAAGAACATTGTAACAAAGGCTACCTTTGACTATAGGTACAAAACGCCCTTACGTTCACCACTATACCATCCTAGATTGCACCGAATTAGTTAAGTAGCAGCGCAGCTGCAATAAAATGTAGGGTAACTGGTCGCGTTAAATAGGGGAAGACATTCGAGGCACATTTTCAAACATTGCATGCATCAATTTATGTGTGGTTTTATTTATGTGGTGCACTTGGAGTGTTGTTTACTTGTACTTTGCGAGATAGTGCATGGATTGCTCGATGACTTAAGGCCATCGAGCAATTTCGTTTTTAGCTACAGTCGTTGATGAAAGGCGAGTGCTTGGCTTTGAACAGTCCGCCGAAACGCCTATTACAACGTACGCGGCATCCCGTAAGCGCTGTAGCAGACGCTCGCGGAACTGAAACTTAGATGCAGCAAATCATTGGCTATCTTCGTATACTCTCGATGCTAGACGCTTTGCGTGCAAGATTGATATTATCGGCAGACACTTCTTTCTTTCCTTGTCGTTTCATCGGCTATCGTGTGTCGTCCTTGCCCTCTTAAGTGCCGAATCAGTTAAATTCATACCCGTGCTATAGAAATCCCTCCAGATAAAAGAATTTTTGGCTAAGAAAATGCGTAGCCAAAAAGAAAGCTTTGTGAATTCGGCCCCTTGTGTCTTCATTACGTCATCATATTTAGATTAGGCACATTTATACCCTACGTTTTATATGTGCTTAACCGGCTGCTTTCAAAAAATGCTCAGTAATCAACAATATCAGAATATTCACAAACAGACGTACTAGAATGTTATTCATAGCAAGTTATCGGAGTGTGAAATAAAAAGCGTCATTGCTTTCTCCATATGCAAATCACTACTAAGCCAGTGTCATTTTTACCGAACATTAGGAATGTCGGTAACATCCCTATTAAAATCACATGCTTGTGCATGCTTGCGCATGTGAATCACACAGAGGATTGCTTGCTTTTCTCATTTCTTTCATTTCTCTAATTTTTTTTCACCTTCTTTATTATTTATTTGCCAACAATTTTTCCAAAAAGTTCGGAAATCTTCTTTGCAGCCGTTCTCGTCTTCTCTTTAACGGCATTCTCAGTTTCTATGATCTTACGTTCAGCACTTTTCAAGCCTTCTGTAAACTTGGATAGCATACCATCAAGGAAAAGTTGGCAATCCTGGAGGTGAAGAAAACGTTGACATTTAGTGAGAGCTCTTGAAACAGGCACCTTATGAAGACCAACTAAAAAAAATTACTCTCTACGTTTCAAGCTGTGGGTGAAGGTTGGGATACTTCTGTCATCACTATGTCATGCAGAGAAGCTTGATAGCGTTAGTTACAACTGTCTGATCTTTACTCATTATTTTTTAATATACTTCCCAACTATAAACTGTTAGAATACGCAGCAAGTTCTGTTTACTACTGCTACTGCTACTTTCGCGGGATACAAGTTTGACCCTCCGAAAGTGGCTTAGCTTCCTGACAATATGATACCTAAATTGTCCTCTATTGGGTCGGCCCCAGCAAGTGCGTTCTGGAAAAATTACCTGTACTGCAACGAAAATAATGAGGAGTCCTTTTTCTTCACAAGACACAATAAAAATAAAATGAGACAATGATGCGAAAGGAAATGTAACGATTTAAGTACAGGTAAATTATAGGGAGTAAAAAACATTCGGTACACTTCACCTGGAATTACTGTCAGTTAATTCTGTAGTGCAACAGCCACTACCAAAGCGATCTTCTGCAGCGAATTACCTGGCGTTTTAGGCGTTGGTCCCAGTAGTAGGTTTCAATTGAGTCATCCAAATATGGTTTATTTATGACTTCATCAGTGGCTTTCTTTCCATGGTTAAAAAGCACCTTCTTCATTGAAACCTTAAAGTCGTCGTGAAACCCGCACTCACCTTCTGTAAAACAGCGAATTCTGGAGATTAAATTTCTTGGTATTACGCACTTCTCTCAATAAGTCTATGCTTAGCGTGTGAAAGTGTAGTGACACTAATACCGCTTATTGGTTATTTGATAACATAGGTATTCTTTTTTTTCTTCAAGTGTGAGATCTTGATTAGGCCGCAAATACCTGCGTAAACACTGTTTTGCGTTTATTTGCTAAGATGAGAGCGTAATGCTTTTCGTTATCTCCCGAAGGGATGGCGCCAGGTGCAAGCAAAAGCTCATTTACTTGTTAGCTACTGACGTTACGAAAATAATATATATTTCGGTAACGTTTCTTAGGGCAATTAGGGCAATTGGTTTGTCATTTAGGGTTCATATTTAGTTTATTATCCAGAGTAGCTTTAGTAATCATAATTATCTTGAGAGAAAAATGCTCGTTTTTTATAAAGAGGTACTCTGGCATTATCTTCAACCGCCCTTGCTATCTTTTTTTCTGCTTTCAACAACGCTGGAAAGCATTAGTACTGCTTACTTCACTCGGGCACTTTTTATGTGTTTTCTCACGTAAGATGTTTTTGCTATTTCTATTTAAAAATAGCTAAAAAGAGGAAATACATTGAACATAGGCTGAATTGAGCATCCAGCGCAATAAATACCTGAGTTTTGTCTAATTTACGGGCATTCTTGCATTGAAACACTTTTATAAAAGCACTACAACGTAAGTATCTAACACGCCACCCTCATAAGCTACTGTGCTTAACTGTCTTCCTAATGCAGTTTTTGTGTACTAGGTTTGTACGTACTCGAGCTACACAGTCATGACAGATCAACGGCCTATATATTTGAGAGGCGCCCAATGTGGTCACCTTCTGTTAAAAAAACGCGAAAGCAAAATCGACAGTGGAAAACAGTTGTTCAAATTATTTCAATTATTTCGGTCATGCAAGAGGTCATTATAATTGTGTTTATTGAAACGTGACGATGAATATGAGCCATTTATGAGATTTCGGAAAGGCTTTTCAAAAAACGTTGAATGGCAGTTGCTTAGAATACCCCTGCCCCATCGGCGGCGCTCTACATCCTCCTGGCCCACATTTTGTGACTCCTACCGCTTAGCTGAGGTAAGTTTGAGATATCAACAATACATTTTTTTGGTGAATAGTTCAATTAGCCACTAGTCACTAGCAAAAAAAGTATAATTTTTTTCCTCAAAATAAATTTATTTGAGAGCGATATCGCGCAATACTTCTAGCCTAAGTTTTGATTCTGTTTTGGCTAAAATAAGAAAAGAATATTTTTATCATTACATCAGAACAATCACAGATAATTATTTCTCTGGGGAGCTTTAGAAGTTTGCAAAGCAATTAGTGTGAAGCACACAAATTGATGTGTCAAAATATTTTTCTTTACTTTAAACCAGTTATCAAGTTTGTTGCTCCGCACATATACAATGCTGCTGCTGCGTTTGAACAATATTGAATTAGATAAATTGTTATAATGTACAGATATGACCAAAATGTCTATCCTTCACGAACATTTGAAATTGTCAATTTCATTTTTGCTCAGGAACACATCGGTAAAGGTAAAGCTGTGGTTAATTACGCTGGATAAATAAACGAAGTTTCGTGTTGCAGTTTTTTCTTTCAACACAAAAAGTGACACACATGCCATACTTACCACATACAGCAAGTGCCAGAAATGCGCAGAGAGCAAAGACTTGCAGCTTCATGATGCCTGTCATTGGAATACAAAATTACGAGTTACATTACCTAAAGTTTTTTTGACGTTATTGCTAATTTTTTGCAATATGTAACACATTCTCTTAACTGCAGTGGTAACTTTCCAAAATCACATGAGCGCAATCAAGAAGAGTTTTTTCTCTCGCGTTTCTTGGCCAGTGTTTCTGTCCTTGGAAAGAAAAGTGATAGGGGTAACCTCCAGAGACAAAAAGAGAGCAGAGTGGACCAGGAAACAAACTGGGGTTAAGAACATCATAGCCGTAATCAAAAAGACGTATAGGACATGAGCGTGACACGTAGCGCGTATGCAAGATAACCGCTGGTCATTAGTGGAAACTGAATCAAATCCCAGAGAAGGCGAGCGGGTGAGCCACAGACGAATTTATGTGGCAGATGGGATTAGGAAGTTTGCATGTATAAAGTGACAGCATCAAGCACAGGACTGAGTTGACTGGCGAAACATGGGAGAAGGTTTTTTGCTGCATTGGGCGTAGTGAGGCTAATGATGACGACGACGATGGTGATTATAGTAATGCTGATTTCGCCAGTGTAGCACACATCGAGAATTCGGTGAATAAACTGAGCGTCTCATTGAAATATTTGCGTGAGAGTGTAAACAAAGGTGATTCAAGATGTTTCATTTAAAAGAACTCGTTCAATATTGCTTTGGTAGTTCAGCGTGCGCTCTTCAAACTAGGATATTAAATATTATACAGCAGCATGCCGAAGAGGACCTATGAGAGAAAGGTAACGGGCTCATATCATTGATGGAAAATGATAATGCTAGAAAAGTTCAAAAAATTGAAAATAATTGGTGATATTTTGTTGGACACCCATTATTTGAAGAGACCTGTTAAAATGATGCAGAACAACTCTCATGACTCAGACATCTTAAAGCGAAATTCAGCGGTGCTTTTATATTTATCAAGCAGTAATATCCTCTTTCATAAAGATGGACTAAAAGTCACCGGTGCATCACCAGAGTGCATGCGGCGTAAGGAATGTCATATAATATACATATAAAAACCGTATGTCATAGAGTCATTACGAAAGGTGAGACTAATAGTAAAGACACATCGTGAGCTTACAGTGCAACACCAACTAACCTACTGGCCCAACCAACTGGCCCAACTTACCGTCTTACTAGTAAAGACGCATTTTACAGCACAGTAATTCTCTGTCAGAATAGAAGACAGTCATTTTCAGGAACCTGTCACTAAGCGTTCTGGCATTCTGGCTTTTATCTACAACATGATACACCTACAAGTCTTTCTGTAAGTTTCACTTTACTAACCCGGTGATGTTACACTAAAGAGTGTAATATATATCTCTATATCTCTGAGACGCTCACCTCTACAAGGTCTACTTTTCCACCAAGAGCAAGGTGTGTATGAAAGATGATTGTACACAGTGAAGCCAAGAGCCTAGATATAGAAACTCTTGAGATCGAGCCTAAATTACCAGTCAATGCGTGACAATCGTTCTTCAATAACGCTGAGTTGTAGCAACGCCTTTATAGAGAAATGTGGGCTGCCAGTATGCACAACAATTTGTCTGTGTGGTGGTCACGTTCTCTTGAATACAAAATAAAACTTTACTGATTTCTATTACATACCGTTAATTGATAATCTGAAAGCGGGGCTGTGCGTTTTGCGTTCATGTGGCCTTTTAGAACGACTTGTGAACTTCCTGCTAGTGTGTTCGTGTGTATGTTTGTGTGCGTGTGCGTGTTTGTTATATTTCTCTCTCTCTTTCTCTCTCTCTTGGCCATCTCTACAACCCCTATTTCTCAAACCCTGCGCAAGCTATATAGCAAACCGGTTACTTCTATACCAGGGCAACCTCCCTGCGGCGTTCTTTTTATCAACCTCTCTTTCTTTCTGTCACTTTCTCTGATTTTATTGCATCTAAAGTCGACAAACTGCAGAAATTTATTGCCAAGAAATGACAATGGTATGTCGATATCGAAAGCACCCTTGTCGAGCATGTTCATGAGTGCGCATGCCGACCTTCATTCAAAAAGTGCAGAAAAATAGACCGTTATGCTGATAGCCTGAGACAAGAGCTCAAAGAAGTTTTCAAGATTCTTGAAAAAAATCTTGAATGTGTCACCTTTTCTGCCATTTCCCTTTCCCAGAGAAGCCTCTTTCTTTGAGGGCTCAGCGTAGGCGTGCCGATGAAGAATTGCATACGGGGGCGTTTTGGCTTTACTGCTTCTGGAGCGTCACATATGTTTTTCCTATTTATGGTTTCATTTGTGATAATAACCTCAGTCGATAGCCAGCACTTTGTATGCAAGGTCAAGTTATATCGGTCACGAAGCGTAGAACAAAAAGAGTCGAAACCATATAACCACAGGCATCAACGCCCACCGACGTTTGAAGCACGACTAGGGCTGCAGTGTGTTTCAATTCTTAGACAGCCAGTAGACAGTCTGCGTAGACTGCTTAGAAGACAGTGTCAAGCCCATGCTGTCCTAGAATTAGAACACGTCTGGACGGCTTTTACGCGACGAGGCACCGCCTTGCGTCCAGAAGACAAAGCCAAATGAAGAAACGTAAGAGTTGCGTTTCCTGGCTTATTTCGTACTAAAATATATAAAAAAATAATAAACGCAACTCACATTGAGCTACTAGAGAAGCGTCTGATTGTGTGGAGACCACCATTCCGGCCAGATAGGATGTATTTGTGCACAGAGGAAGCAAACAAATCTTTCCTTCCTCCGTGTATCTGAGTGATTTGCTGAGCCGCTATCTTGTTTAGACAGCAAAGTAGCCTGCATCATATTTGTCTGCGCTATGTTTTTCTCGGAGCTGTCTATTTGCCGGTTACGTGAGAATTGGAATGGAACTTAAGATGACTGCTGTTCATTTAGCTGCCTATTTAATAGTCTATCGTGAGTAATTGAACCCATCCTAGGTGAGGAGGGGTAATATACCTAAAAGAAAAGCTGAATACAATCTTTTTCAAATAATCGTAAGTTAATATCTGTCAAAGTTAACTATATATTTATTTTACGGTGTGTATTATACTTGGCAAAATGAATGAATGCCTCGTTTTCGGGTCGAATGCCATAAGTAAGCAATCTACCAGGGCTTGAGCTTTCTTCGGCAGATTGCCGGGTCAATGACTCATCGCACACTTTTGCGTAGTGTACGTGCGTTCCGTAGTTTACTTATTTGCGAATGTGTTGTGCAGTTGTGTGAAATTTCAGAGCTGCAGTAGCTCACAGAATACCTAGATATCCACTTCTGTGACTGCCAACTGCCTTCGAAGCTGCATAGCTTCTGCTCACTTTCCGTGACGGTGAAAGCAACACCCTAAACGACACAACGCTGTAAGGGGATATCAGCAAGACTGATGTCTTGCTGGAGGGATTTTTCAATAGTGAGCAATCTAAGTTTTCCAACTAATGTGCTATTATGCACGTGAACAGGTGTATCATAACTCCTCCATCAGCAAAGTTTTCAGAGTATATTGCAAGTACACTGTTTGGCTAATGAAACAACCTTTATTCCCAATCTTTCAGTCGGTCTTTTTTCTCTATCGTGCACGTAAACTACTAGTCGTAAAGGCGCAACGAGATCCCGTACTTATTAAAGGCATGTAAAGGCCAGAGATTAATAAAAGTTTATTTGTTGCCGTATAGCGCAAATGCACGATGCCACTACTACTGCTCGTCGTGGCATCATACTTTATTTTGTATTTTTTTCGTGTTAGCTTTCTTTTTAATACGTAGGTGACGATGATGGCAGCGAGCCATCCAGTACTGGATACATGGCCTTCTATGGAAGCAATGCCATTACTGTTTTATATACCTATACGTTGGTTTAGGTATGCTCCTTTTCACTTTTTGTCTCGTCTCCGTGCCGTATTCGATACTCCGTATTTACAAACTCGCCTGCTACCAATCAGTGGCGTCATATAGACCACTTTGCCTTTAACTAAACACATGCCAATAATGAGATCTGAAATACTGAGTCATAGCAGAACAACCCAACATGCTGTATGAAAAAACACACAGTGAGTAGAGTGGTTCACTATTTTAATGCCCATGAACAACACAGCCCACTGAAAGGCCACTATACAAAACTTAGTTGCTTTCGCGTTAATATTACTTAGTCTTGTAACTGCAATTGAGCATCATTGTCATCAGTGCCACCATAAGGGTGATATTCGTAACATAAAAGCACGGGAGAGAATGTTTAAGGGCACGTTTTTCTTTGTTAGACACGAATGATGAGAGCTAACAAAGATGCTAAGAAAAGTATGTACAGTGGAGTAGTTTAGTAGTAATTTTAAATTTAAACAAATAGGACTGCCCACAAGACAACTCGTCGCTGGAAGCAGCGAAACCTGCCGCCTTCAGATAACGTTATTGGAAGGTCACATTGGGCGTACTATGTGGCCACAACAGGCATAAAAATTGTTCCGCACTGGCTTTAATGGGTAAACGTGGCACTGACTCGCATTTTTGAATTTATTTGCACGTATTCACCGTTTTAAGGGAACGGAGAGTAGACCGCCGCTGTAGCTCCGTGGAAGAGCATCGGACGCTTTATTTGAAGGTCACTGATTATATTTCAGCTGGCAGAAAGCTATATTTTCACCCGCTTCCCTTTATTCACATTTACAATAAGATAATACAATTCCTTATACTTCCCTTGTGACTATTGTCTGTTAGTTTTCATTATTATAATATATACGTGCACATTGAAAAACGGACGTATTGCGCACGTATATCTGCCCCGCAACAATTATTGTCGTCTATCTCAAGCGTTTTTTCTTGCGTTATCGTCGAGCATGTGGTACTTCTCAGGCCGGAACAATGTGGGCGCTGAAACTGCGAGATAGCATTCTTGGTAGGATATACAGCATTATTGATAGGGTTGTTACGAGTGCTAGTAATGATGTTGAATATTACTGCGTGGCTGGAGAAAGCTCTGGTTTTGCTATGTTTTATTTGTAGTCTGTCCACATAAGCAAACATTTCTAAACGTAAGTAAAAGGTCCTACAATATAGACAAGGCGCAGAGCACATAAACTCAGCCAGCTACCATAATACCCTGTATGTGTAAAACTTTAATGGAGGATAGAACAAATGCATTGAAGCTCAAAAAACAAAACTGAGATTTTCACTCTTTTTCAGACTGTAAATAATTTAATAATCTAAGTCTTGCATAGCCATTTCATTTTTAACGTCATCGTCATGCCGTATAGGGGCACTTGACATGATCTGCGAATTCGCCAACGTGCTTATGTTTCATCGTCATTGGCGTAATCATCATGGCGTATAGTAGGTACAACAGAACTCACAACAAAGGGGCTTATACCATAAGGTGGCGCGTCCCTAATAAGATGGAAAGAATACAGAAAACGGGAAGCAAGAAAAATTTGGATCACAAGCTAGGACATGGGGACAGGCGCCAACTCACCCCGTTTTAGTTATGATTGAAACCAACACATTAATATATACACCAAGAACCCCTTGTGCGTACGCCAAGGTAGACATAAAAAATACACCTGTGAAGGCAGAAACCTTCCCCTCACTCTGCTTTATATAGGTCGACAGAAGGTTCACAGACACATGAAGACGTCTTGTGCGATATAATAGAAGCTTCTAGAGTCAACTGTGCTTTCTCATTTTCACTACTAATGAATATCTCCATCTGGTTTATTCGAGGATCACATGGTCAGGTATTGCAATGTTCAGCTAAATTAGTCTTTTCCTTTTTTTTGGAGTTAATTGATGTACTTTGAATGATATCTCAAAATGTTCCGCGATCACAAGATGCGTAACAGCTTTTGTGTGCAGAACACTGGCAGGCTAGAAGAAGCTTGGTACATTGTTGAAGTAGCAAGTTCGTGTTACAAAAGCTTAAGGGCCCAGGAATCGCAGCAGCAGCCAACAGTTCACGGCGTGTGACGTGGCCCGGCGTAATTTACGTGCCGCGTTTGCTGGAGCGTATCGTGTTCTGATTGTTCATTCGGTCTCAAACAATCTGTTCGTTCTTTACTACTCTTTTAATGAGAAGGCAGCACTTCGTGTCAAAATCTGAGGCCCTCCGTCAAATCAGCAGTCTCGTTGGTATATGAAATCCCACTTCACTGCAAAAATGTCTGCACAAGCCAAACGGGGCGCTGCATAAATTACCAAGCGAGAGATCATCTGCGAAACGCAAAGTAAGGAAGGAAGGAATAAACTTAATGGTTCGAAGTGGTATAGCGGTGAATGTTCCACTTCTACCCTAGGTGGGAGGTCTCCTCATACCAGGAACTCTCTAGCCCTCGCTGCCTCCTTGCTCATCGCGACGAGACGTCGTAGCTCGTACAAGTCCTTCGAGGTGAGCTTTGCCTCTCATTTTTCGAGAAGCTGTTATTCTTCTTGACCAGCGTCACAGGTATTCGGTGAGCGCGATAGGTCTTTATGTGTATTGCATGGACATTTGAGGATCATGTGGGCGAGCGTGTCAGGTACGACGCAAGTTGGGCAAAAATATTCGTGTAATGTTGAGCACAACTGGTGCATTAGTCAGTATGTATATGTGTTGCTCTGCAGCCTTCTTAGAATGGTGCTGTCCTCTTTGTTGAGCTTCGATTGTGGTAGTGCATACTCTCTGCATGCCAGCCTATGGTGTTGAAGTATTGCAGGGTTGGTGATACGTATAGACTCAGCCTCCACGGACACAGTCCTGGTGTCTGTAAAGTGGGAATGAATAGCCCGGTAGGCGTGATCACGGGCCGCCGCGTGAGCCATCTCGCTCTTCTTTAGTCCTTCGTGCACAGGAACCCATATCACACAGGCGGGCGGCAACGGAGTGGTTTGGTGCTGCAATATCTGAATTGCTTTTGTACACACACGACATTTGCTGTAGTTTCGCATGGCTGGTTGGGATTTTGTAAATATCACAGCTGCATCCAAGCGCGTTGTGGTATCTAGTGCAATTGCCCACTTCTCTGCCGTTTCCGGGCTTCGGGCGCGTACTTTGGCATATGCGAGCTCTACGCCTCGATAATCACCAACGCTCAAAACAAAAGCGTCCTTATCAGGACACTTGGTGGCATCTGTGTATCTGGCGTCGGGATCTTCGCTGTGAAGTGACTTTGCCACAGAGCCTTCACTCGTGACTGCCTTCTTTCCTTGTGATGTGTGGTGTGCATATTGGGCGGTATTCGTGCAATGCTGTAATGTTCATGGCAGTTTGGTGGAATCCGTTATTTTGGGTCCGCGTCTGAGTCACCTATGAAAGCTATGGTTGAGCCTTTGTAGCATCGATCTTCCAGTGGGTGAGGGCTTTAGCTGTTCTAGTGACTAGGCTTGTGTGTTTCGGCTAGTTGCTTCCAGATATTGTGCACGCCCATCTTCTGTAGCTATTCAATGGAAGCCTTGAATGGGAGCCGAAAAATGTAAAACACTAATTTAGGTGAGCGTTTCATTACGTACAGGAGTGATCCTCGACTAAATAGGATCGAGATTATCAGTAGAAGTGGATCTAAGAACGCACATTTGCTTCTTTAGGCTTTTTGTATATCGCTAAAGGCATATTAATGTGTATTAGTGATGTTTTTGTCGGCTGTAAACCGGAAATTTGAGGTTTCTGTAGGTGTAATTTTCGTGTGTGTTTGGGCTATGCACAGGAATTTCCGGTCTACCTATTATCCAGTGATTCCATCCATAAAACACCAGTGTGACTTTGGGCTTGACCCGGTGCTCTAGCTTGTGATTGTGTCTTATTTTCACGCAACTTCTTAATTTCGAATATGTTTTGCCTCAGAGGCATAATGACCGGTTATTGACCAGAGTTTTTATGTATTAAATACCTACAAGCTCATTGTGTTGTTAAGATGAATTGACAACGTGAGAAGACAAGACATCTTACAAATAAGAGAACATCATTAACACAAGTGGCTGTATGCATCCTGCCTACTCTTGGGAAAAAGGGGGTGGCTGCACTGCGTTTTAAGTACAGGTTATGTACCAAACAAGGTCGAAATAAAGTTTGACTGTCTCCTGTCAACATTTAACTAGAAAACCGACCTAGAAGCTTATCTGTTTCGAGTGACTTACTGTTAGGTGATGAAGTCTTCTCAGTATGGTTATCTAATTATTGAGAACTATGTGTTATTTTCCCACGTACAAGTTGTGCGATTAATGGCGTATGCATTCTTCGTAGTCACTTTGTCTCAGAGTTCAAAAATACCTCTTCTGCTATTTAAATTTGTCCCTTCGTCTGAGAAACGTCTGTATGCTATTCTTGATGACTACGTAGGCATTACATACTTTTCAGAAGCAGCTACGCAACTGCTATAATAGTTCCACGCGTTCATTCCTATTGATAATATTTCGTTCGTATTGAATTCATCACTAAAGATAAAAGTGGGAAATAAACAATCCCGCCAAGGTGCAACAGTGAATGCTGTCAAGAACGAAGAAGACCCAGATCCGATTGTCTTGCTGCGTTGAAGGTCAAGGAATCAACTGAACGAGCCAGCGCTCCAGGCTCGTGCGCGTGCCCACCACCCTCTCTTCTTTATTTATTTGTAACACGCGCCGTGGCCAGCAAATGAACGCACGTTTTAAGAAAGCTTTGAGTGAGCCTGCCAGGAGGTGTTACACAGAGATGATGGAGGGCTTTGGTGACGGTGATGAAACTTCGGGAGGCGGGTGCTTGTTTTGCGGGGGAATCCGTCCATTCATGCTATAGTATTTAGATGACTTTGTGGTGGTGTTGTTTGCTATCCTTAATGTTCCGTCTCGAGACCCGGCGCGCTTGCTTCTCTGCTTGGTGCTACTGATAGCGTTGACACGATGCCGAGACTCACGCCGGTGGCTTTTGTGTTTATTTCGTCGCTTGTTGTAATGGGATGAGTCCGACTTTTGTCTGCTTTTGTAGACTGAAGACTTCCTGGTAAGCAGCGTTATCCTTGGGTTGTTGGCGTTTCATGTAAAGCCTCTGCAGGTGCTGTGCCAATATGCTACGCTCGACTCTTCGGGTGTCAGTTGGTCATGATCGTGTGCCTGGCTCGCAGGTGCTTCTGATCTGAATGAAGAGTCCAAGGTCGGTGATGGTTTTTTTCGTTTGATAAGGAGAACAACGATGCCAAAGAATTTTGGTTCCGTCTGGCTGTGACGGTGCCACGGGAGGGAATCTTGGCCGCGTTCGGAGGCAGTGGATATTCGTCGACATGCTCTGTGGCTGGTAGGGAATTGTCGGCATCCGTCCCGGCATCGCGAATGATGGCCCACATTGAGCCGACATTTTCAGGTACAAGAGTTTGAGTCAAGATGGTGTTTTTAGAGACATCGCTGCGGAAGTCTCCCGATGACTTCTCAATCATGGTGTGTCCCGCTTGGCGAAAATCTTCGTTTGCGCCAGTTTCCTGCATGAGGTGCGTGGCGTAGTGCTGGGGCTGTGTGGTGTGGTGCTCGTACATGCAGCTCAGGCCTCTGGCGTCAGGCGCCATCTTCTTGTGACGTTCGGTGGGGTTGTAGACGGTCAAGGGGTCCTTGAACCTGGCATAGTGTGGCTCGTAGGAGCGCTTCCGCTCGCAATCCCTATCGTCGGCTTCCTTTGGCTTCAGGAGAGACGAACCAGACAGACTACCACAAGGACCAGGTCTCAGGCGCGTGTAGGACGAGATGTAGGGCTCCGCGTGTTCTTTTTCACAACCCATCTCCTCGAAGTTTTTTGTGCTGCGTGACGGATAGTTTATGTATTCGCCCTCTTGATCGGGGAAGTGGGACTGCCTTCGCAAGCTGTGGTTCAGGCCGTGAAAATCCAGGTCCTTGTAGTCTTTACGCATGGGACTTCCGGGGTTTCCCTTGACGATTAAGCCTTCTACAGCGTACTTTGCTGACAAGTTTCCGCACTGAATAGCCGTGTAGCGCGCGAAAAGCAATGGTTTTTCACCGTGTACCCAAAACTCTTTGTAGTTGTAGTTGGCGTTCAAGTCGTGAGATCCGTCGAAAGCGAAGTCGCAGCCTGGGGCAACGAGGAGGCGAAAGCAGCCGTGAGGGTGGTCGACGATGAAGTCGCGACTTGGTAAGCGAGAGGAGTGGAGAAGCCGGTCGAAGGCGAAGTTGTGGCCTGCTCCGACGTTGAGGCGAGATGATTCAGGAGGCTGATCGAATGCAACGTCGTGGTGGGGGTCGATGTGATTGCGAGATCCTTACGGAGTGCAGTGGTAGTGATGGCAGCTGATGCTGGTGGGGTTGGCGGCCATGACTTGGTTGCGGGGTGTGCTCACCCATGAGCGCAAATGACTTTGTCCTCAAAGTCGCTGGCCGTAATCAGGTCCACTTCCGTGTCTTCGTAGTGAAGGTAAGCCTGGATTTTTCTGTCAATGTTTATTAGGTGGGCGTGTTTCGTGACGATAATTGAGAGAATCTTCTGGAGCCTGAAAACGGGCGTCTTTGAGTCGGCCAGAAGGGCGTCGAGCATCGAAACGTCCTTTGTGATGGCTGTCCGGTAGAAGCCACGCTGTTTTCGAAGTTGATCTATTGTTGAAGTCGAGGGCCAGACGACCGGTTGGGTTTCGGCATCAGAACGAAATGTGAGAAACGAAGAAGAGGACCCAGACCCAATTGTCTGGCTGCGTTCAAGGTTAGGGAATCAGCTGAGTGAGCCAGCACCCCAGGTTGGTGCTTGTGCCCACAGCTCCTGCTTTATTTACTTGTAACAAACGGATCAAGTAACCAGTGAATTGTTAATGAGCACCAATAAATTTTCTTTGAAAACACATCTCATTGATGAGGTGAGGTGCTTACCCCACCATGGCTACACTGTCAATGAGAGAACTTACAGATACCTAAAAATTGATTGATGGTATGTGATTGTTTATGGGCGTAGCGTGTAGACTGAATTTTCCGGAAAAAATTGAGCTATGAAGGCTGCAGTATTCAAAATGCGCCTTTAGCTTCTTGAAATGAACGCTGGTTTAGGAATATCACGTAAACGCAAGCACTCCTTCTCTACTATTGCTTACGAGTTGCGTAAACGCATTATCCACGCTAATATTTTCTACGTGAGCTTGCACGCCAAGAAGGTAAGGCTGAAAGAACGTTGGGGAGAGCATTCTATTGGCAGGCGGATTTTAGCGGTCGTCTATGATGCGAATGATTAGCACACTTCAAGACTATCGGTAACTGCAGTCCAGTGTGAAATGCTTTCATAAGCCACCATAACGCCACGTTCCATCCCTCAAGTTTTGTTATCGCCCCAATACACTACAGAATTCTCAGCGCAAACCGCGCCTGCAGTTTTCAAGAAGCTTCAGAACTGTAGCAGATCAATTCGATGAGATTACGCCCACTCCGCGAACTGTACAGATTATTCTGGAACCTACGCCGCCACCAGCGATAACGCTGGAACATTCGATGGCAAGAGTATAAATGCCGACGCACTTCGCCGCTTGTCAGTTGTTGATTGACGGCCGACGCTCCGTTCGCCGCTATCAGTCCAAGACTGCTACTGTACCCTACTTTCTGCTTACTGGGCTCAGGTTCGCCCAAATAAACGATTCATTATTTGACTCGCAGTGTGCTCCATTCATCTACGTCACGACCCTGTGACAATATGGGAGTGATAAGAGTTCAACTTAGGGGATACACAATTGATACCACGTGTAAAAGAGATGTTGTCTAGGAGATATACAATAAAAGACGATTAACAAAATTAATCGCAGCACTTTATTTACCGCATCCTATTTTGTTATCCGATGATTGAAACTGTTTTCTATGACTAGGCATATTTTTCTTACATTGAAACTTTTCATTTGCATTTTAGCCATGATGACTTAAGTGCATGTAAAATCTGCTGGCACATCTCCCCATGTATTTTTCCACTGAATTGTGGTAGCAACAATAATTTCTCAACCCCGCCGCGGTGATCCAGTGGCTAACGTACTCAGCTGCTGATCCGCAGGTCGCGGGTTCGAGTCCCGGCTGCAGTGACTGCGTTCATTTGGTGATTTTGTGACGTTAAACCCCACATATCAATAAATATCAACAATAAATAATCAGAAAAGTAGTCTTTGGTCTACTTTGACTGTTTAATTATCGAATATGCTGTGTGATTTGTCGTAAGTCATTATATTACCCTACTGTTCAAAATAAGCCTGGTGGGAAACAACTATGGCACAATATGACAGTTAGTCTTAACTCTGAAGAAGACACATCATGCAGCACGAATCTTAATAAAGTAGGGCACAATATTTTGAAAGGTACTGTTATTTTATTGATGCCTACATACTGATAATGAATTGGTTATATATTGCAAATTCATGATGATGAGGCAAGCTTCGTGCGCCCGAAAAAACACAGATTGTCATATATATGGCCATCGTTAGCACTCACACTTCCACGGTCCCTTGTGGCACCGCTGCGAGCATGTTCGTGATAGGACGCACAGCAGATCTCACCGTGCTATGTAAACGTAGGTGCGTACAGCTACTAGCGGCATTCGTTTCCAACTCAGTCATGCTTGGCTCATTCCTGTTATATAAGGACGTGATCAAATGCACAACACAATTACAAAAGACACCTCATGACGACGTACAGGCATCACAACCTTTTTTCTAGGAATTGAAAAGCGAACCATGGGGGGCGGGTGCAAAAACGCGTTTTATTCACAGAAATTTCAATGCTTGACCTTGATTGATGAGTCTCTGTCCTACTTGGTCTATTTGGACGCCTAGTTGTTCGAAGAAGTCTGTCTCGTTAACATTATCTTCAATAGCATAGACAGGAATCGATTTCTCAAGAATTTTCGCAACCAACGTCACAGCCTTCTTCTTAAGTATTTCTTGTGCTTTCTCAAGGGCCACGTTTGCAGCGGCTTTGGCGACGACCTTGACAGGTTCTTTAAGCTCTTTTCCTATGGTCTTGAAGGCCATCTTCATTTTCTTTCCTGCCTTTTTTATTGATGCCTTGAATTTTTCCCAAAAGCTACGAAAAGAATATTCTTCTTCCTGCAAAATAACAAGGATGTGTCAGAGTTGATAAGCATGGCGATGTGGCTGAAAAAATTTCTTCGAACAACGTCTCAAAGTGGAAGGAATGAGCGTGCTATTACCTCGCGGTGTTTGCTAACCTGGCGTGATGAACAAATAAGCTCTTTAATGGTGCATATACGAACCATGTGAATCATGCGACCCGTATTGTAGCGCAAAAAAGACACAATGCACGCACGGAACCACACACCACAAACGCTATTTCCACCTCATTGAAATGTTGATGACAATTCGTTGCGCTTTTTTGCAGCACTGTATGATTTTCAGCAAGCACCAATTAGCCTAAAAAGCAGCCTTTCTGCAAGATAATAAATCGGAATTATCTATTACCCTGCTTTGCTATGCATTCACCCAACTGATGACTTGTTTTCTGATTATTACGATGCGCGATAAACTTTTTCAGTTCGTTTTGTTTGTTTCAACTGCGCAAGCGTAAAGATAATGACGGGTAGCCGAAAGGCGCTTTATCCCGATACTTTTAACACTTACTGCTGAGATTGTCCACATGTGCTATGAAAAACTAGGTGGTGAGGAGAAAACAGCACCTAGGATGACTATCGAAAACGAGTATAAATAGACTGTCGTCTCTGAACTCGGAAGAGTTTCGGGGCGCTCTAAAGAACTGTGAAGCAGCACAACCTGGTAGCGAAATCAATAATTCCAAAACTCGCACGTTGCACACTTAAGCAGCAATGTATAGAGCAAACTGCTGTCCCATTTGACATTTCATACTTGAAGCTTCTACCTCACATACGGTACCAGGGCGCAGAAGCTACCGCAGCTTCAAGAAGAAATACGTTTGTGATCAGGTCAGTAAAATACGTTGAAATTTCGGCAGGTCTACATGAAGTAATAAGCGAAGACTGTTGTATTATCTAAAATGTACACGTCCCACATTACGTGCAGCTCTTATTACACCGTTTTTCATTATTTTGCCGTGCACTGTATGCCATTCCATTCACAGCCCTTTCAACGACCCGATATAGGCTCGTTATTTCTATAATTGTTGGAGCACTCAAAGCAATGAAGGTAGAAAAGCGTTTGCACTACTCGATCATTCACACGCTCCTTCTCGTAACCTCTTTACGACGCATGTATTCAGCGTAAGTTTCACCTAAATTTTATTTGCTTCGTAAATATGTGTAATAAAAGCGCATTTCATTGCAAAGAAAAGCACAACGTAGAACAGTCACACTCAATGACAATTCTAGCACACATTAGCGGCCAAAAAACTGACCATTCACCGCAAGGCGTCATAAACATTGGCTTACAAAGCTTATGAGTACCTTCCAGAGCGTCCCAAAATCTGATTGATCATAGCATACATTTAGTCTGCAATCTTCCTACTTCTTGATGCCTACAGTAAGCATATCGATATTTGATGGCAATAAGGATGAAACAAAACAATCTGAACTACTAACTGTACTTTACCTTCCTGGTCGCTTATGAATCTATATTAGCTGTACTATAAGCCATTTGAGAAGGAAGTACTCTGTATTTGCAAGTAATTGAGATTTATTACAGTTTCAATGAAAATAGCATAGCAAGTAATTGAGATTCATTACAGTTTAAATAAATTTAGCATAACAGGAGTAGTTTTCCATTACAGCTCGTGATGAAAAAGTACGATTGCACGAGAAGTGACATGTACGAACTGCAATTCCATCAAATTGAACGAAGGTTGCGTAGCACTCACGGAACAAATATGCTCATTAGTTTTGTATAATAAAATATTTGGATCTTTTTATTCTTTACATCATATTGTGTTCTTCTCAGGCAGCTTTATACCTAATGATTCCGGGCATCAGTGACTGTTCCTATTGTGTGCTAACGTATCACTTCCTAATTTCGGCGTTAGCCGGTGCTTGTCTGCGTTGTGCGGATATACTCAACAACTAATGGTTCAATAAAGTCTCGATGGTTGTTTAGAACAAAGGCACTTTTTTGATGAAAGAAAAATATAGGTCATGGGTATATTTAAACTATGGATAGATTTGCTTCCTGCCTGCCATGGTAAAATAGATGCTCTGTACAGGACCAGTATCACGTACCAATTGGGACCAACATTTGCTACTGGTGATTTTACTTGTGAATAATCTCAGCTTTCTTACCTCTACGTCAAGCGTTCTATCTTGCGCCATATCAGCTGCCACATCGCGTAGGATCTGACCAAGCGCAATTGCTTCCTCTGCTAGATCCTCCGATGTGGTCTCTAAGGTGTCGGTAAGATCAATTTGATCCTCTGGAAGGATGGAAGCCCCCGCTGCAATAGAAATAAAATTATGTCACATTTCAAGACAAAAACAACTCTCTAATAATGGAAAGTCACAAAATTTTAACAAGACGCAGTTATCACAAATAAAGCAGGCATCAATTGCATACAACACTTTCTAGATTCGATGTCGTGTGCGCATCTGTATAGTAAAAAAATACCAATTTATTCGTAATATCATTACTCCACGTGACTACAGCTCAATGAGCAATACTGAAAATACTACGTACGTGGCAAAATAACATACCTATTACAGCCAGGACACCAAATAAACAAGCTGTTACAATAATATTCTTCATGTCTGTGAAAGAAAAAAAAAAGACCGATTGCAGTTAGACAATAGGAATACATTATATATACGTTTGAACTTTGTGTACGAAACGCAAATGTTGTATAATGGCAATACTATTTCTCTGAATTTCTAGTGAAATAAAAAATATATGTATATATAGAAAAAATGTGTGCATACAGTATTTCATATTGTAAGCATTTTCCTTTGACGAAGTTTTCCTCACTTGTGACGTATAATATGCATTGCCAAGCTGTGTTGCCAATGCTTAGTATTACTCGTATAGGTGACATGAAGCCATTCGTTTAAAGTAGAATCACATGCAGCCATGATGTTTTTCAGTGGAGTACTACAGACCGCTTCGATTCATCTTAGGACTAATAAAGACATATTTTATTTTTATAAGAATACTATATTTACTGAAAACAATCCACAATTGTCACTTACTTCCATTAAGTGTGAATTTTTTTGTTTCTTATAGCGGCCTTGCTATTGAAGTCGTAATGTGAAAAAAATCATACAAGAAATATACACTGAAAAATGTTATAATGTTGCTCACCTATTTCTCTTGAGATGCGCTATTGGGCTCCTTCCGTCCTGAGCTGATGGTGTAGCCAGAAAAACTTCTTTTGTAGTTCACATCACGTGCCCTGCCAACAGGGGTGGTCATTCGAAGCACAATATCGTGATTCGTGAGCCTGCCCGACAATATCAAATGGAGAAAAACGCCCTCATTTATCAACGCAATTCACAGATGACTGCAGCAGTCCGCCAGGTAGTACAATGAGAGCCGCATGATTAGCAATTATCTTTAGCCTTCCTGATAGGCAACTGATATGGTGTCCTGTAATGCACAGATCCTGGAGCGATTGCTATATTGGTGTTTCATAGCATTACGAAGGAAATAACGCACATAACCGGCCCGCAGACAGGCACAATGCCTTGCCTAAAGTTTTCTTTGTGACAGTTTAGCACTAACTTGCAGCTTTGCATCTGGTAATGCTAAAAGTTTTTCCCAAATATTTTAGCGTATTGTATATGTAGTACTATCTTTGTTGCTTTGGGAATATTTTGCGTCAGTTCCAAACGCATGGCTCAATGTCAAATGAATCTAGCATCACACAGTGGGGCAGTGCCTAATTCTACGTCCGGTCAAGCTTCGGTGACGTAAGGCGCTCCTTACAATAGGGAGACCTGTTAGAGGTGAAGAAATAAACGATGTAGGTGCTTTGAGTGTGTTCCCCTAAAAAAATTTGGCCCCGTATCCGCATGTTACACCGCAAGTGTCATCGAAAGAAGATAGCTTTGCGTCTGGAGAGAGTGAAAAAAACGTTTATTTAATGTTCTGCGTAAGAAAATTGGTGAATGATATTCTGGAAGCACCGCGTTAAAGTGCCTCGAGCGTGCAGCGAAAGCGAACTAGCGCATCAAGTCCCGTCACACGTGAGAATTCAGCGCCATCTGGCAGCTATTCTGGAAAACGGGGCGCACACCGGACGGGCGCGCATGGCGATGAGTAGGTGCCACTACCACGTCGTCTTAGCAAAGCGTTCGAAACAATTGCCATTTCGTGCAAGCGTTGCATGGCCAACAAAGCGTTTTAAAGGCTACAATCCTTAAAATTACCTAACACTGGCTTTTCTAGTTGAACTTTCGCATACATATTATTGACGTGTTGTTATGGTGCATCAAATATGCGCAATAATTGCTTTTTGAATGACAATCGCACAAGTACGAACGCTTAACCTTGAGCAATATTGGTGGGCGCTGAGGATAGTGTCGGCCATTCGGAGTATTGTTTGGTCCCTTTGGTGCCGTTCATATTACCGTTAAGGGTGGACAAACAGACAAATCTACAGACATACAGACAGACAAACAGACAGACAGACAGAAAGACCAAAAACTTTTGCGTCGAAAGTCGCCAAGAAAGACGATCAGCTTAAAAAAATCATTTCTGGCGTAAGAATTCAATACGATTATTAGAGCAGCTAAAAAAGGAAAAAAAGGGGGGGGGCGAAGAAAATTACAGCATATTTGTAGAGTAAATGATGATGAGTGGAGTGAAGCTTCGAAAGGTTTCATCGGAAAATGGTGAATCATACGCTGGTGGCGTCTGTCGTCGTCTGTCTGTCTGTCTGTCTGTCTGTCTGTCTGTCTGTTTGACGCATGGACGGATGCATCGATGAACGCAAGAACGGACGCACGAGAGAACGAATGAACGGCCGCATGAACGGACGGGCGGATGCATGAATGAACGGACGCACGGATAAACGGACGGACGCACGGACTGCCAGACGGACGAACGGATAGACGGAAGCAAGAATGAAGGGATGGACGGAAGCGAGGACGTTATCATTATTCACTCCATGGTTATGATGTGATTTTTATGATTTATCATAGTACAAGTAACGTCCTCTATTATCGTACCATTTGAAATTTTCAGCACATGTGCATTTCGTTGCATGTAAAAGTACCGCCCTCTACGGCTGGTTCAAGAAATAACGAGAGGTGGCTACATACGATTACGACCGGACCGTCAGCGCACTCCCTAATGAGCTTCGCCTCTAATATAGTCTTTGCCGCATGGCACTTCGGGTGTTGTGCGCACCTTGCAAATGTTCTCTAACGCCAACAACACTTGCTTTACCTCCCCAACGTCACGATGGGGCCCCTGTCTACGTCAAACCATAGAAACTGTTGATTTTCCTGAATGCTTAGATATACACAATTGATATACCAAACAGCCCATAGGCTGTCCCCTTCAACTTTTTCCGCAGAAACGCCAAAAGGGGACACCCATTGGTTTTTGAGCATGCATCACTTCGCGGGCCCGGGCTGTTTTATGCTATCGCATGATATCATTTTCTCTCACCACTTGGCGTCACGCAAGCGAAACATTGCACACCTTAGACATTGATTGATATGTAGGATTTAACGTCATAATACCACTATATGACTATCAGAGACGCCGTATTGGAGGACTCCGGAAATTTCGACCACCTGGGTTTTTTTAACGTGCACCCAAACTGGAACACACAGCTTGGACAGTATAGCATAGCCACGTACAATAACGTATAGCAAGAGCACGGGAAAGCTGAGGAGAAGTGAAAGGTAGAAAGGGTAGGGCAAAAATAGAATACGCATATATGCTAAAATCATGTGATGGACAGTCATGTACAGGGTCGTGTTGTGCTGGGAATGGACGTGAGAGCCAGGATGAAGCAGTGGAAGAAGGGAGAGATAAAACAACGCAGAGGAAAATGTGGTGTCATGCACGCGAAATTTCTACAGCTTAGGCGAATATATCATGATATAGTAAAATTGTGAGCATGGTAACTGAAGATAGACAAGGCGTTATGCAGGTGGAGAGATGGTAAAGCATCGCATTGTCACGTCTGGTGCTACGCATGCCAAAATATTATATAGAACAGCAAGGCACAGCATAGCTATGTATATTGAAGAATAACAAGGGTGGTACAGGGAGTAAAAATGAAAGGAAGTATTATGCGGATGAGAGGAAGGCTAGAGCTTAAGGTTGCCTTATTTAGTACACTGTAGGAAGGCGAGGAAATGCAGAAGATGATACCAATTGTTGTGGTTAATGCTCTCAAAACAACCATACGATTATGAGAGGTGCCGTTGTGCAGGGCTCTTAAAGTTTCAACCATCTGTTTTATTTTTTTAGCGTGCACTAAAATTAAGCACATAGATCTCAAACATTCTCGCCTTAATCCAAAATGCGCCCGCCACAGCCTGGATCGGTTCTGCGACTAATGGATCACCAGCCGAATTCCTTGCCCACTACACCACTATGAAGGAAAAAAGGAGGAATAAGAAGATGTATGAGTATGTGGAAGAATCAGAGGAGGAAGGAGAGGTTGATGCATTTCATATTCACGTGTACTGTAACCCATGCAGGAAAGAAGTGTAAACTCAAGGGCTAGTATTTTTTTCTGGTAAACTTAATACTAATGAGAATAAGTGAAATGATTCCATCAATGTATTTAGCTGCTCTTAAACTTGATTGTGATGTAAATGTCAATAAATAGTACGCAGACCTGCGTGGAGGGCGCAGCACAGTCAGAGCGGCCTTTAAGAGCCTTTTCTCCACTGCTACAAGCACTCTTGCTGGGTACCCACTATGGCATTATTAATTATAATTTATCGGTATTGTAGACCAGCCTTCGCTTCTTAGACCAGCAATTTTTTTCATTTTTCTTAGAAGCCTGGTATCCGGTAAACACTTGAAAGAAATTTTGTGCCATTTGCTCATGCAGTCTGACGACGATGAGAAATTATGCCGGAAGTGGTTATGTGTCACAGTTGATAGGTGATCAAGAAGAAGCTTTTGTAATGAGTTGGAGCGTCGGACGGCCCACTCGTTACACCATTCGCATTGTGTGACGCCTGGCTGCTGTTTCACTGTTCTAAAACACTTTATAAGTCGTGTTAACGTGGTTGCTTTCCCGACATCAAGACTGCCTAAGGCAAGATTGAGAACAAGTCCCAAGAATAAAGTGAGAAAGAAGAAGTGCGTTCGGGCCTAATTCTGCCTTGAACAACTTTCGTTTTTTTCTTAAACTGTCAGAATTTCTGACTCTCTCTGAACAGGCGGAACGGAGGGAGTCCCCCCTCCGGGATGGGGGACGAGACCGCGGGCCCCAGCCGTTTGCCTAATGACGGACCAAAGGTGGGTGACCGCGTTGGCGCATCTGCTTCTTGTGATGATTACACCTTCAGCTCATCAGTGGAAGAGATGTATTTGGAAGCTGACTTCAGGACATTCAATACCCGCCAGTTGAAAAGGAAGCTTCGCAGGAGGTCATCAACAGCGGAGCCACAACCAGTACTGGACAAAGGCAAGCGATGTTTACCCATCTCGTATGTACCCATCTCTACATCAGACAACCTGAACTCACTCAACAGGCAGTCATTGACTAATTATTGCGAACGAGTTGCACCTGCTCAAGTGAATGAAATTCGCATAAATAGCAGGAAAAGGATATTGTCAGTCGATGTGACAAACAAAAACATTCTTGACAGACTGAAGGCCATCACACAGCTCTGAAGTATCTTAGTTCACGCGCTCACGAACAACGAATGGCGTGATAAATGACGTCGACGCTGATATCACGGACGCTGACCTCCAGAATCTTGTGACGTCGACAGTCAGAATCGTGACCATACGCCACTTCGGGCAGTCTCGCTGCATCAAACTAGTATTTGATTTTGAGACTCTGCCTCCTAGCGTGAAGGTTGGATACGTGAGACATCCCGTGAGCCCTTACGTGCCACGGCCTTTGCAGAGTCACAAATGCTGCAAGTTGGAACACGTCAGCGCAGTAGGCGAATGTAAGACAACTTGCCAGTAGTGCGGTGGATCTCATAAGGTGAAAAACTGCGATACTGCTGCTATATTGAAATGTCCAAACTGCCCTGGTGCGCATGAAGCAACGTCTAAGGAATGCCCGAAAATCAAAGAAGAAATTCGCGTCCTGTGGAAGATGGTCAGAGACAACTTGACACACAGAAAGGTTGTCACTTCCGATCGCCGACACAGGCATCGTTCAAAATGTAGGCACCAGCCAAACCATAGTGCACATAGGACTGATCCATCACCATGAGCAACAGATGAACACACGCGTGCGGTTGTACGCACCACGTCCCAGGGATGCACAAAGTGGACCAACATCCGCGTTGCACGCCGATGCTTCAGATACTGAGTGGCCTTCGCTACCGTCCGTAGCAGTAAAAACGACCACATCATGGGCTGCAACTTCAAAGAGGACGAAAAATGATAGGCAAGACACTGAGAAGAACCAAACTATGCTGAAGCATCTACTAAAATCTATTCGTGCTATTCTCAACGAGCTACAGACGCCAGATGCAAAAACAGCAGTACAGATTCTCAACGTGCAGGAACCGCTACTGCTGGCCCTTCCATAAACAATATGGCGAATTTTTTCGATGAACGTGTGCGCACCTCTGCTATAATGCAGAGGAACGCACGAGGTTTGCGAAGCCGATTTTCTGACTCTCGACAATAGATGTTTAAATATAAATTTCCTTTGGTGTTATATGTGAGCCGAATATGATGTCGTTTCGAATTTCCAGATACGTCACTTTGTGGTCACGCAATGATCGAAATACGAGCAAAGTAGTTATATGCGTTTGTCGAGATTTAACGTACGGGAGGCATGCCGTGGCTCCTCATGCTTCTAATGACTGTATTTGCTTATCTATCAAGCACAAACGACGTTAATTATCAATAATAGCTGGATATATCCCTCCTAGAAGCCACGTGGACTGTTTCTATCTCTTCTCTGTGCTTTAAGCTTTCCCTGGACCACATGAATTATTTGGGGATTTTAATGCACACCATCCCACGTGAGGTTCTGCCTCAATGAACACCCGCGGTAGGGACATTGCCTATTTTGCGCTCAATGAGGGTCTGATGTCCATCAACGATGGTTCACCTACTTACCTCCGTGGCGCATCGTACAGCAGCTGTCTGGACGTATGTTTTGTGAGCAGCTCTTGCCTACCACCTGTTGGTTCGTAGACGTGTAAACACCTGGAAGAGACTATTTCTCTACATCTATAGAGCTAAAAGGATTCCGTCGCTCGACTCCCCTGCCTGTGAAAAGCGTAGACCTCGTTTGTTTTCTGCTGCCTAAATTTAAATAAAGTTTTTTCATACCATTCTATTCTTCTGTTGTTTCCCTATTCTTTTCTTGTAGCGTAATTTGCAGGCTTGTGGGGAGCGTTGGTGTAATAAGTGCGTGGCCTACTATTTTATGCCAATGCTAATGACTTTAAGTATTTTAAGCACTTCATTGTACGAACTAATTCGCAGGAAGCAAGTTTCCTGCAGGAAGTTGTCACAGACGAAAGCAATAAGGGTTTAAGAAGCAGTTTACTTGATTTATGCGGCGTGCAGAGTACATTGCGGGCTGCGCGGTTGTTTGAACCACTTTTCACGTCTTCACCCTGATACAGCATGGTTCTGCTATAACACTTTTGAGGTTGCTGCAAAGATAAGGTGACTTTGGTTGGATTCTGATTTGAGAAGATATTTTTATTTATTGCTAAAGCACTGCGATATTTTTTTATTTCAACAGCAACACTGAAAACATCCGGACTTGATTCAGTGTGACATAGGCTTTCTCCATTAGTTTTCGGGTGAAGATTTTTGAAGAGTTGCTTGATAAGAGCAGTTGCTTATAACCACACGCTTTGGCCCATGGTGTTGATTTGATTGATATGTGGGGTTTAACGTCTCAAAACCACTATATGATTATGAGAGACGCCGTAGTGGAGGGCTCCGGAAATTTAGACCACCTGGGGTTCTTTAACGTGCACCCAAATCTGAGCACACGGGCCTACAACATTTCCGCCTCCATCGGAAATGCAGCCACCGCAGCCGGGATTCGAACCCGCGTCCTGCGGGTCAGCAGCCGAGTACCTTAGCCACTAGACCATCGCGGCGGGGCGATTTGGCCCATGGTGTTGAGTTCGTGCCTTAGATGACTGGTGTGAAGTATATCATGACGTACAGTTAGGCTAAATTATTCATTTCTCTAATTAAAAACCAGGTTGTTTTAGAATTCACATTCGCTTATGTCAATTTTGATCTGTACCAAGACTAGGTTACTAGATAGACATATATGTAGCATGTAGAAATGGTGAAATTGCACTTGGTTCGCTAAAAAAATTCGCCAGATCCCACGTACCTGGGAATCGACGTTATGCAAAGCATGCGGAGGGAAGGTAACTGTGTTACATTTTTTAATGAGCGACGTATTATGAAATTACGCTCAATATATGTACAAATGCAGCACGCGCAGACTTATGTTGAGGGTGGCAGATGTTTATATACCAGTTTGCCCTTGCGCAACGATGCCAACTGGGACATGCGTATTAGCAATACCAGAAGATGATATCAAGCGCTGATTCTCGCGAGGATGCTGGCCCTGGACACTGCTCATAAATGAACTTCAGCGCTTGGCAACTAACCATGATTCACGTTAACCCGACGCGAAGGCTGTATCAAAGGAGTACACATGTAATGAATATAAAATTGGGTAGGCAGCACTGCAACCACTACTGACGTTTCACAAAGATCAGCGCCTATTTTAAAAGTTGTTTCGAGACCTGGCGTAGCTCTGTGGTAAAATGCTTCATTGCCACGCAGAATGCTTAGGTTCAATTCCAGCTGAGACACTGACGCTTATTCTTTGCAATCATTGGGATGACGTTATCGATGTCAAGTATTTTCTAATACTCGCACGTTAAATTAGCCCATGTGTGTTGTCGTCGTTCCTGGGCTTATACTAAGTGTCAATCACCTGTGGCACATACCCGCATACCAGTGGCACATACATGCCCGTGAGAATGTGACACTGTCATACGGGAAGTGTTTGACGACGTATGTGACAGCATTGTGACATGGATATTTTGACAAGCGCGTCATATTCGTCAAGCCATCTTACCCTCCCATGCTAATTTTCGTTCACGCCAAGCTAAGGCCGTGACCACGAGACCATCCAAACCAAACATAAGCGGTTAGATAGATAGATGGATACGCTCAAAGTGACCGAAGATTGCTAAGAAATGCTTCACATTTAAAATGCTTTGCTATAAACAAACATATTAACCTTCAACTTATACCCTGTCACAACCACTTGCGTTTCAGTAACTAAGTAATGAGCAAAAAACGCCTCAATTTACATGCAGCTACAGTAGACAAATCTTATGAGAAAAACCACAGCTGAGAGAGGTCTCACCTTTCACGCGAAGACCATCTTTTGCCATTTGTAAAAGAGGCCATTTGTCCCAAGCACAAACCATCATGAGCCTTTCTACACACAAAGACACAGAAGTGCTTTTCGTACATTGCACTGAAGAAGAAGAACCAATATATCGCTGTCAGTTAGTTCATCTTGGGCAAACAAAGACGAAGATAGAAGATGTCTTCGTCTAGTATCAACCCCATCCAAAAGTAAATAAAAAGACAGTGAATCTCTGTTCACACTTACATATATTTATCAAACAGCGCAGGGAAAAAAGAAAATTGTCACAAGATATATTATCAGTGCGACTTTTTTGTTTTAAAAGCACTATTATGTGACTGCTTTCCATAAAAACGTTTACTGCGCCAGTAGTAAGAGAAAAATAATAAACAAATATCGAATGCTTGCGATTGAGATATATGTAAGATATCAATTACAAAAAAATTGGCAGATCTCACGTACAGTGGGAATCAATGATATGCGAAGCACGAATGAGAAATCTTGATATGTCACTTTAAAATCAGCGCAACGTTACGAGGTGGAGGTAAGTGATGCCGTACATGACTTACGTGTCATAAATACTATGTATGTATGTGTCATTTACCTTCGTCATCTATTCACGCCTTGTGATACAAAATAATTATACGTAAAGCTAGTAAAATGGCCGTGAGCACGCTATGAGCGTGGAATGCTGTTATGTTCTTACATGCCATGCGCGTCAAGATTATCATGCTTACACGTGTGCTCAGATTCGGGTGCACGTTAAAGAACCCCAGATGGTCCAAATTTCCGGAGCCCTCCACAACGGCGTCTCTCATAATCATATAGTGATTTTGGGACGTTAAACCCACATATCAATCAATCAGGATTATTATGCTTGAACCAGTCATATATTTCATCATCCATTGACGTCCCGTAACACCAAATTCGGTATATGCGGCAGCGAGCGCATCATGAAGGACCCAATATACTCCAAAGAAGCGCTGACGCGCGCGCACGCTGGGTACATCGACGCTATCTTAGCAAAACGCGAGCACTTTATAGTCTGACGCCAAACGCTACCAGCGTCCGTCGGCCCAGCCCGAAGGACACCAGCGCGACATGCAATATGCTGCATTTCGCGCTTATGCGTTACCCAGACGACACTGAGTCTCCCTCTTTTCGTGACGGAGCGACGCCGGACGCGCTGAAACGCGCATGCGTCAAAGCAACGCAACGCGGCTTATGCTGCGACCATATGGCAGGACCGGCGCCTGGCATGACAACGCTGGCGTGCCGCGACGAAATTAACGCCGGTGAGCACGCGCACCACGTCACATAGAATCGTATTGGCGCCTTGACTCTGGCATGTAGTCATGTCATATGATACGCATCTCATGATTAACATGTTTGCACCAGTCACATACCTTCGTCATCGATTGGCGTCCCGGATTACAAAATTTGGCATATGTGAAGCAAGCAGAATGACCGCGAGCACATCATGAGTGTGTCATGTAGTCAAGTTGTAATATGACACGCATTTTCTGATTATCACGTTTTGATGTGTCTTTTACCTATGTCATCTCTACGCGTCGTGTAATATCGAGTTTGGTATATGTGAAGCTAGCGAAATGGCTGCGAGCGCATCAAGAGCGTAGCATGTAGTGATGTTGTTACATGACACGAATCTCATGTTTATCATCTTTGCACCAGTACCATACCTTCGTCATTCATTCACGTCCTGTAATAAGAGATTTGGTATAAGCGAAGCCATCGAAACGGCCGCCAGTGCATCATGAGCGTGGCATGTAGTCATGTTGTTACATGACACACATGTCAAGATTTTCATGTTAGGGTCTGTCGCTTGTGTTCGCTTCGCAATCTTGTCCTACGATACCAGTTTTGCAACATGCCATGTGATCGAAACCACCGCAAGAGCCGCAGAGCCATGGCATGTAAATAACGACATGATGATTCATGTCATGATTTTCATGTTATGACTAGTCAAATATGTATTAAATATGCAGTCATGCTAAGCCATACCAAGTTTGGTATCGATACCATTGTGGAAACGGCCAGGAGAGCTAAAAGTCGTGGATAGATAGATAGATAGATAGATAGATAGATAGATAGATAGATAGATAGATAGATAGATGGATAGATAGATGGATAGATAGATACATTCGCTGAAGTTCGCAGGGGAATGCTTCGCCTCTAAAATTGTGATGGTGCTCAAAAAAATATTCTTTGGGGGCTAGGGTTCAAAAACGTGCACGCAAAATAACCTTTTATCGACTTCGAGATAGAAAACATGAGTTCTGAAATGCATAGAGGCTCCTAAATACAGACTAGAGGGACTTTGGCGCTAGGGTATATGGAAGCTGCAACTCACGGTGCAACAGCAAGCATAGGAATGTTCGGTAGTGCACTGATTCACCTAATCTTGCTACTGCTGGCTCCGTGTGTGCTCGTGCGGCTTGGAGCTGTTTTCTCACAAAACAAAAATAAGCAAATGTTCAGTGGTTCCCCATACCGCCTTATACTATTAGGCTTGCCGTTTGAAATCGGGTCACGAAGTTCGAAACGGTTTGTTCTTTCCTTCGAAACGAAACCGAAACACAGTAATACATGAAGCCACAAGTGTGATTGGCCACCCGAAAATACGAAGACTACGCAAATTCGTGCACTACCCAAAATTGCCATGGTCGCTGAACAATTTCAGCGCCAGAGTCTCCTCTTGTCAAATTTAGGAAGCTCTAAGCTGAAAGGCAATAGAAATGGTTAAAACACAAGCTCTTTGAATGCATGTGAAATAGAAAATCACTACATGACCGCAAACATTCATGAAATGGACAAGGTGTTTTAGAGCTCACAAAAAACTGAAATAAATGCTTTCAATGAAGAAATAAGGGTGCTTGAGTTTTAACTTCATGATTAGATGGTGAAAGCACAGTCGCACCTCGTGTGCATTGTCTTCTGAATTCCTAACCTGCTCCGGTGCTCGATGCATGCCTTAACCGTAAAGCAAGTAAAAACAACAACTGTACACGTCAAGTTCGCTGTTTGGAAGTTTTATTGGAGGTTTACGGCAAGATACGTGCTGCGTCGTCGTAATTATCTTTTTTGCCAACCAGTTAAGGGCTCACTATGCGTAGATAGGGCAACAACCAAACCTACACACCTGTTCACTTTGCTGGTGATTATATATGTTGGAATTTTGTGTTATAGCTGGGCTTAAAACAACCAATTTTCGCTTAATTCACATAATTTCACGACCAACGTGATTTGACGCTTCTGTTCATTTATATTTTCAATTTATTAATATATTCTGTTTTTCCAAATCAGCTTCAACAAATGTCATGTCTTTGACGTAAAACACTTTCTTTCAATGTAGAAACCCTAGCTTCAATACTCACTCACACACTGAAATTTTAGTAATTGTTTTATTTGCTAATTTATCCATAAATAGGTTACAGAAAGTTGATTTTTCACTGACAACCAATGACGCCGACACCGGAATTCTTGCGAAAACAACTATTGAACGCTATCACTCTAACAATTGTGGCAGTCACGTGTTAGGAGTGCCAATCCTCAAGATTGGCCGCACAGCCTTGCTTGTTTCTCGTTTGTTTGGCAGTTATTTGTTCTACTTTTTTTTGTCCGTGCTGATTCGATATCTTTCGGGATCTGTTATTTTAAAGTTACTTTTTGCTTGTTCATGTATTTCTTTCTTCCCTTTCTTTTTTCTCCGTTTTCGTTTGTTTTCTTTGGTTTCCTTGTTGTTGTTTTCTTTTATTTTTATCCTTCTGTTTATATCTCTTTCCATCTTCTTTTCTTTAATGACATGTCAATATCTTTTTATCACTTTTTCTGTCTTTCTATGTTTTATGTATTTTTGCTTTTGTATCTAGATACTATATCGTCCTCATTTTCGTTGTGATTTTCTTCTGTCAATATATTTTCTGACCTATTTCTTATATTTCACTCTTTCTCTCTTTTCATTTGTTGTCTGTCTCTCCTATTTTGTCTTATTTACGTATTATACTTCAAGAAGAGCTTTCGTTTAACGCTCAGAGCTCCTGTACTCAGTACCGGCGCTTTAACTATTGCTGTGGTCACAAACACCTGTACTTTTCAGGGAACATTGAAATATTTTCTGTGGCTTATGCAGCTCAGCTGCAAATGAGCAAGTTTTCGGAAATGTATTCAGAGGAGCACTTTTGGAGCACGCTTGCACATGTGAGAGTGTCAGTTCACTCTTGTTAAAACTATTCGCTTTTTTATATACTACAAATGCTCAAAATTCCAGTATTTATACGTATATACCGACACGCGACTGTTTATGTGGGCTCTAGATTTTGTTGTACAGCTGTAGACAAAGATCCTAAGAAATTGAAGCAAGTGCGAATGGCGCATTGGCACCGTTATCATGTATACGGAGGCAACCTTGGTCATCCCGGCTATTTGTCCCTGCAGAAGAGGGACTAGTAGCAAGTGACGTACAACTACAGATAGCACAATGAATACTATCGATAAGTGAGAGACTATCGAACAATCGACGGCTGAAAGAACAATCGATAGCGTAACCGATAGTAGGCTTTAAAGTAGCGTGTTGATGGTATCAAATGAACTGCGCCAACTCGTTAAAACATAAACTTCGTTCCTGTAGTGCGTAGAAAATGCTGGAGCATGAAGAGTAGGTTGAGAAACAAGGAAGTTGACACTTTCTTTCAAAAGAATGCTTACTTTACACATCATAATTAAGCTGAACTGTTCCACTTTGGTAGAAAGAAAGCCGTATGGTGGAAATGCGTGGCTTCGAATTTCTATTCTGTCCTTTGACCTTGAAGTAAAAATATCAAGAATATATTGGGTTTTACTTCCTAAGATAAAATATCAAGATGTGGTATTGTCAACTGTAAGACGTTGTTTATTGATTTCGAACAAGATTTTTTAAATGCACGTGATTTAGCATGCTAATAAACAATAATTAATTGCCCCAAATATCCCTTGTAACCAAACTGAGTATTGCCGATAGTAGGTTATAATGAATATCCTTGCAATATTACAGGCTAACAGTGCTATAGCTGATCATTGCACCATGAATAGTCGTACTTCTAAAAATCCTGCAATCGGTGCTGTCAATCGCACTATCAGTGATATTATGAATAGTTTTCCCATAGTAGCACTATTAAAGGTTTTCTTACGATCTCGATTCTTTAAAAAGGAAAAAAATGTTGTCGTTGCTATCAATAGCTTATTTAGCGATAGTTGTGCAACACTACCAGATGAACCGAGAGAAGACGGCTTTTATAACGACAGGCCGCCTCTTCGCATTCAAGTTCGTATACTTTGCTTTTTTCTCGGACATTGAGACTTTACAACGAGCTATGAAAATGATGGTGAGCCCCAGTTGGTTGTGCATTGGGCGCGGTAATTCAAGGTCGCAAGTTTGATCTCTGCCAGTGGAAGTTACCTTTTCGTGCGTTTTGTTTTATTCAAAATAGCATCACAAGTGCTAAAATATCTTGGCCTTTTTGACTGGCATTTCTTATTAACGTTTTGTTCACGAAAAAAACGCGAGTTTTTGATATTTCTTTCGTAGAGATCATAAAACAGCACGTGGAATTCGTATTGATATAATAAATAGACATCATTGGAATCGAAAGCTACGAAACAGTAATGCGCATCATCGGCTACAACATTTTGTGAGTTAAACCATACGAGCAATAAATTCTGAGTTCAATATGTTATCCAAAGAGGTAACAGTCGTCTCCTCGCAATCTTTTTGAAGAAAAAAAATGGCAGCATATCCACGGAGTGAATGATGGAGAGTGGGGCGAAGCATTCGTCCGTCCATGCGTTCGTCTGTGTGACCGTCTATGCGTCTGTTTGTGCGCCCGTCCCTGCCTTCTTTCATGCATCTGCCCCTGCGTCCGTTCATGCGTCCATCCATGCATCTGTTTGTGTGTCCGTTCGTTCATCTATTCAACACTCCGAGTCCCACCATCTCGCATCTTTTTATCATATATTCCCCATATAGAAGCACCGCCATCCATCGGACATTCCAAGGACTAAACGAGAGGTGGCACACGCACACTTTCTTACGGCCTGCGCTTTGGGTGCACTTCCCACCTTTAACCACCTAGAGTTCATGGTATATTCTAGTTAACTGTATTCATGGCACTGCGACCAAACGCTCGCTAAACCTTTCGAAAACCAAGGAGGTTACGCCCAGCGAGTATAACGTAGCAACCTTTCCCTGTCAGATAGGGCTCAATTTACATGCCAATGGCTGCTAATGAGAAATGAGAGACAGTAGAATTTGGCTTTTACTTTCTTACGGCTTGCGCTTCGTATCTACTTCTCATTTTTAACCACCTTGAGTTCATTCATGGTATATACAAGTTCATTGTATTCATGGCACTGCGGCTCAATGCTCGCTGAACCTTTCTAAAGCTAAGGAGGTTACACCCAGCGAGTATAATGTAGCATCCCTTTCTTGTCCGATAGTGCTCAATGTACATGCCAATGGCTGCTAATGGGAATCGCAGCGTGCGCGTGGACTAAAAGCCGAATGCTCATGTCTCTCATTCCCCATTATCAGCCATTGGCATGTACATTGAGCACTATTTTTATTGTTAAACAACGCACAGAAGAATTCTCTCACTGGCACCACCTTGGAGGTCAAGTGTCATACCTATTTCGGGTATGTGCCACTGGTGGTTACATACGAGGGACGCCCAAGCCACGCCATAAGGAGCTTCGCCACTAAAAAAATTATAATAAGAACGATAGGATATTTGTGTTTATCGAAAGAATGTCGTCCTGAAAATGATAGACTTCTGTTTGCAGTTATGGCTAGAGTACGTTCAGTTTGCTGTCCTCTCATGAATAAATATTTGCACAATGCACTGAAACATTAATATGGGCCCTTTTTCCGCGTTCATAAAGAATACTAACGTCGTGTGTGTTATGAAAAAGGTAGATGGGCTGCTATTCGTGCTGACCATCAAAATATCACAGAACTATAAAGCTTTGTATAACATTACAGAGCATGCACATGAAATGGGTAATAGTCGTGCACAAAAAGAGAGAGAGAAATTTAGACTCGTAACGGAACGCTGTTAAGGTTAAAGCGCGGAGCATCCATGCGCTGCGTGTTTTGAAGTTAAAACCACAACAATGTTCTGAACGCGGAGCTTCCCACTGACATAAAAGAATGGCAATTCTAAATTGTTATTCGGGTAATAAAAATTGGCCCCGAATCTGCATGTTAGACAGCAATGTCGTCAAAAAACGAGGTCTGGAGAGAGTGAACAAAACGTTTATTTGATGTTCTTCACAAGAAAATTGGTGAATGGTATTCTGGAGGCGCTGCGTTAGAGTGCCTCGAGCGTGTAGCGGAGGTGAACGAGCGCATCGAGGCACGTTAGACACGAGCGCCATCTGGCAGTTCGAAAATGAAGGAAGGCGTGTGCACCCACGGAGAAAGATGTGCGCTTGTCTCGGAGGTGATAAGGTGTAGCACGCAAAGCGACGGGCAGGTGCCATCACCGTGTCGTCTTAGCAAAGCGTTACAAGCACTTACCTTGTTGAGCGTCGCGTTGCACTCTCAGCGCAGTGTGATATATAATACGGTCCTTAGAATTACTTGTGTGTACCTTCTCTGGTACAAAGGCGCACATACAAAACACCGACGTGTTGTTATGATGCCTCAGATATGCACAATAAGTTCTTTTTAATTGACAACCGCACAAGTATGAACGCTGAAGCTTCAGCAATATTGGTGGGCACTGCGGATAGAGTTGGCTGCTTGGTGCCGTTTAAGGTATCGGTAAGAGCGGATAAACAGACAAATACACAGGCAGAGAGACAGACAGACCAAAATTTTTCCGTCAAAGGTCCCCAAAAAGACTATCGTCCTTAATAATAAATTAGAGGCTATTGCGAAATTGCGGAAGCGATAATTTAAACAGAAGAGAATGCGATGGTACGAAAAGCCGAAATATATAGAGCAATTTCACGCTGTTCAAACGTGGTCGACTTCAAAGGAGTCAGAAAAAGCTTTCGCTAGCGCTGTTAAAACCATAGAGCTCGACATGAAGAAAGTGAATCTTCCAAACTAGGTTAGAAGTTGAAATGAATGGTCTTCGTCTGTAGTGCACTTAATTTTATATGTCAATCTACTGCGAGTACTTGCATTCTTAGAAATAAGTAAGTAGAAAACTGTACCAAATAGATATAGAAGCTACTCAATTGGGCAGTAATATGATCGTAGAAAAAAGGGACTTCGTCCTTTTCGCATGTAACATGGCTTGCGTTTGAAAAATATAAACGCATGGCTCTCAAGAAAATGGCACGGAGTGAAAGATGGAGAGTGGGGCGAAGCATCTGTCCGTCCATTTGCTCTTGCTACCGTCCGTCCATCCGCCCATCTGTGTGTCATCTGTGCGTCCAATCGCCCGTCCGTGCGTGCGTCTGTTCATGCGTCCGTCCCTGCGTTCGTCCATGCATCCGCCTCTACGTCCGTCTTTGCGTCCATCCGTCCGTGCAGCCATCGTGCATCCGTCCATGCATCTGTCTGTGTGTCCGTTCGTCCATCTAGTCAACCCTCCAAGTGCCATCATCTGGCATCTTTTCATAATATATTCCTCATATAGAAGCACCACCATTCAGCGGACATTCGAAGGACTAAACGAGACGTGGCACACGCACACTTTGTTACGGCTTGAGCTTCGTGTCTACTTCCCACCTTTAACCACCTCGAGCTCATGATATATACTAGTTCACTGTATTCATGGCACTGCGGCTCAACGCTCGCTAAACATTTCTAAAACGAAGGAGGTTACGCCCAGCAAGTATAACGTAGCAACCCTTTCTTATCATATATTGCTCTATGCACATGCCAATGGCTGCTAATGGGGATGAGAGACAGTAGAATTCGGCTTTCAGTTAACGCGCACGTTGCAAATTTTTTATTGCTCAACAACGCACAGGAGAAAGCTCCCACCAGCACCATCTTGCAGGTCAAAACGTAAAACTGGTTACACACTACGACTACGACTACTACGAGGGACGAACGGGTGCCGCTTTAAGAAGCTTCGCCCCTAAATAAAACTGACAGCCAGAGATCATTCAGAGTGTTTTCAGGCATGCTCTTTCCCACTCTGCAGGGATGCAGGTTTAACAGACAACACTACAATCCTCCAGATACGAGCGAGACGCTGTACCAGGCACTGTCTAGTATATTCTTTTTGAACGCAGATGAGACCACGTAAAAAGTAAACAGAAAGATTAAAAGATTGTGGATACCTATTTCTTCTAACATATTCTACTAATGAAAATAAACGTCAACGAAATTATCCCAGGATAACTGGTCTGTGCAACTTCATTCTTTTTCACTGAAGCATTCGTATAGGCCCATGCGCTCACGCAGCGGGTGTTGCTCTAACCAGCGCTTCACATGTGGCAAAAAAAGGCCGCCTTTCCACTGTGTGAAAGAGAATGTACCACGAATCTGTATCAAACGCAGCACACGCTGACGGAAGAGGAGTATGTTTATAATTACCGCGAGAACGTTTAGGAGTTTATTTCAAATAAACACTGGTGTCGTCATTGAGCTCGACGTCGTTGGTATCGAGTGAACAAATCGTTATCTTTTTGGTGACCAAAAATCTAGAAGTATGCAAAAAAAAACGAAACATTAAAACGTTCGCGTACGAGTCAGGATCAAACCCCAGCCGATAACGTGGAAAGCAGGTGTTCCATAGCACAAACACGCGTCTGCTCGGAAATAATGTGAAAATGCGTTTCCTTGCCTAGAAATGAATTGAAAAAAAATGGAAATAAGTTGACTAATGAAAATCTTTCATAGCGTTGCAATATAAAAATATTGCAATGCTATCGCTAGTGGCCATGTAGATTCTACAATGATCTGCATTGATCCTGTTCTGTGCGCAATCTAAAAAAAAAATGATCTAGTAAAGCTCTGAAGCTTCCCGAGCCCTGCAGGTGTGGTTTGCCTTGAGAGTCACTCACAGTGTAACGGGACGATAACAAGACTTGAGAAAAGAAAGTGTCATTTTCTCCTCCCTTCTAAAAAAGGCATCTTCCCGATGCTTCAACAAAAAATCAAAGTACAATCTACAGTAGCCACAAGAAACGAAACACAATAAGAAATAAAAAATACAGTCCTCATGTTCGCTAACGCGCATGATACGGCTTGAGACGCAGGACATGGACGGCTGGAACGTACACGGCGCCGTTGAGAGTTCGTTACGCCAGCGGAGACGGTCGGACTGTCGTTATGCCATTGGTCTGTGGGTCTTCTGCTGATTCTTGATCAGCAGGCGAGTGAGTTGATGAGTTTTTTAGCACGCTGAATGTAATTGATTGATATGCGGGGTTTAGCGTCTCAAAACCACCATATGATTATGAGAGACGCTGTAGTGGTGGGCTCCGGAACTTTCGACATCCTAGGGTTTTTTACCGAGCACCCAAATCTGAAAACACGGGCCAACAGCATTTTCGCATCCATCGAAAATGCAGCCACCACAACCGGGATTCAATCCGACGATTTGCGGGTCAGCAGCCGAGTACCTTAGCCACTAGACCACCACGGCGGAGCAGCACGCTGAAACTGAACTTTGGCCTCGAGGTTTTCTTCGTCAGCGACGTTTGGAAGCATGTCGTCGAGCATCGTTGCTGCGTTCCTTCCGTATGCCAACTGGTATGGCGTCATCAGCATCGTCACTTGCACTGCTTTGTTGCATGCGAAGGTCACGTGCGGAAGTATGGCGCCTCACGCCTTATGTTTGACGTCAACGTACATGGCCAGAATGTCGGCGATGGCCTTATTAAGACGTTTAGTCTGGGTATTTCTTTGTGGGCGGTACGTGGTTGTACGGAAGTGGCTTGTCTAACTGTATCTCATGTTTGGCCGAGTATGGTCATCAGTAAATACTGTTCCTTTGGCGGTGATGAGAACCTCTGGGGCACTACGTCGAAGTACGATATTTGCTGCAGATTATTATGTAGTTACATCAGCCACGCAAAGAAGCTGCGCTACAGACGTCGCGTAGTTTATACTGCGCCATTTTTTTAGTGCATGGTGCCCGTCATCAACTAAAAAAGCAGGCAACGTTTGCGCAGTTATCTGGCATGAGCAAGGATGTTCTTGAGCTGCAAAAGCAGTATAACGCAGTATAGCATTACAGCAGATGCCAAAATATTGAAATTCATGGCATGGCTGTCACCCAGAATAAATATTTGTTCGGTTCTCTGAATAATTGAGCAACTAAGGTAACCCTTTCTGAACTGACGAGCTCCGAAGTTGAGGGAAAAAACAGACTGCCACTGAAAACTGGCAAGGTTCCTATTGCGCTTGTTCATGTGGGTCACGAGCTATACATGTCAGTATTGACTGATTTGTGGGGTGTAACGTCCCGAAACCACCATATAATTATGAGAGACGCTGTAGTGAAGAGCTCAGGAAATTTCGACCACCTGGCGTTCTCTAACGTGCCACGAAATCTGAGTACACGGGCCTACAACATTTCCGCCTCCATCGGAAATGCAGCCGTCACAGCCGGGATTCGATCCCGCGATCTGCGGGTCAGAAGCCGAGTACCTTAGCCACTAGACCACCGTGGCGGGTCTACGTGTCAGTAGATTGCTAAACAAAGTTGAATTAAAAACTGCCAGCTATACCATGTGTTTTCATGACAATCTGACACCACAGAACAAGAAAATTTTTGGCTAACAAAAGCAAAGGCTCAAGAATGTCATTATCAATTCGCGTGGCAAAAAAAGGGCAAATTGCTTGTGTGCAAGGAGCCTGGTGATCAGCACTACGCATAGACAGTGCAGGTGACCTAGGCAAGATTTGCTGAATTGATTGTTTTATCACTTACGTTTTTTCAACTGCCAGTTTTGCCCCACAATGACTATCTTCCATGAAGCCATCTATCATGACGATCACCGCCGTATTCTTGAACATCCCTTCAATCAACGCTGCATCTTCACTTGAGAAAGCCGGTGGGAGCGCCGTCTCCAGGCACGGCAAGTCATTGCTTGTCAGCGATAATCTGCTGCGATTCTTGAGATGCGCAGCGTCATTTTCAGCCGAGCAGCGGCGCAGTGCGCAACTATGTCAAGTGAAGGGTGAAAGTCGAATCGAGGAGCGTTTCTTAATACGGGGATCAGACTTAATTATTTTGTGCAGGACTATTCTTTTAACAAGCTGGACGAAATGTCGTTCTTTCAATTTACACATACGTAGTATGATAAACAAGCAAACTGATGTATTGCTTGATTCTTCGGTTCGTATGTTCGATTTTCTGGCCTTCACTGAGACTTGCCACTCCTGCACGTACAATGTTGTGTTCATCGAAGGGTATAGGCATGAAAGCGTTGTTATGCCTGCGAGTCCGCAGCGAACGTCCATGCCTCGGAAAAAGGAAATCTGTGTCAAGGCCAGCACGCGAGCCCGCCTGACGCGAACAACAACTCAACGGCGTCATCACGTGACGGCGCCTTTCTGGCGCGCACGTGCAGTGAGTCAACTCAGCCCGCGAGCCCGTCGAGTAAACAACCGGCGCCTTCCTGTCTGGCGGGTCTGACGCAATACCTGGCGACGTCACTCGTCCTTGGGTGCAGCCACCTGCAGCGCAGCCTCTCCAGATTCGATGAGAAAGAATGACGCGGCCCAGCTTAACCCCATAGGAGTAGTCTGATCTCATGACCAGCGGCGCTTCTGGTTGGACATTTGAGTTGGACCCGGTGCATATAAAAGAAGCCCCGCGGCGCGTCGCGAGCAGCAGCCCTATGTGAGAGCAGACATGTGTGTCGCATTTGAGCTGTGTGTCAGCGAAGAGAGCTATGTGATAAAGAGTTGAGCTGTGTGTCAGAGAAGAGAGCTATGTGATAGACAGTAGAGCTATGTGTTAGCAGATCCATTTGAGAGCAGACCTATGTGTTAGAGGGGAGAGCTCGGCTCTTCGAGTCTCTAAGCTGTCGGCCCCAGTGCCGAATTTGTTACGCCTCTGTATATATGCTGTACATAAACCTTGTTTAACTCACCGTCGTCTCGTCCGCTCGTCTATCAGCTCTGCGCAGAAGCAGTCGCGAGCTGAGAAACCTACGCTACCAAACGGCTGGTGACCTTCCCGGTAGAATTCGAAGCAGTGGCGCCTTCGGGACCGTGTTGGCGTCGCCGTCTTTTGTAAACAGTGGTTGCAGCGGTGAGATTTCGAGGCGCCCTTCGTAACGTCGTCGGAGGCGCGCTTCGCAACAGTGGTGGCAGCGGCGGAATCGGCCGGCGTCAGCGACATCGATGCGGTGAGCGCCTGATGTTTTCCCTTCAGTTCACCAGACTACTCTAGCTCAGGTTGTAGTAGTTTAGAGAAGGGCTGTGTGAAGCATTGAAGTTAGCTTTGATCGTTTCAAGCAAAGTCGAAGTGCTTTGAAACCAAAGTTAATGCGGAGGGGGTAAACATGGGAGTGTGAAACATTGCTTGCTAGTCTTGCTAGTTGACTTATAGTGGGTACGGCAAGTAAATTGTTAACAGGGGCAAACAGCAAGAGGCTAGTGTCAACGATGGAGAACCTTAAAGTGAAGGAACTCATCGAAATTTGTGAGGAACTCGGCATTACTTTGGGCCGTGCGAAACGAAAGCGAGCGATCCTTGAGATCATGAAGGATGAAGGAGTGTCGGCTGAGGAAGTCGATGAGGCCTGGGCGGATATCAAAGCACGCCGCGAGGAGGCTGAAAGGCGAGAAGTAGAAACTCGCAACGTGAAGAAGCTGAAAGGCGCGAACGTCGCGAGCGTGAGGAGGCCGAGAGACAGGAGCGCCTCGAGTTGAAACGAATAGAATTGGCAATCCTACAGTGTTCGCAGGCGCCTAGCGTAGCTTCTCTGACGATTCAGGTCAGCGGTTTTAGAATTCGGGAGCAACTGCCACCGTTCGTAGTAGGCGAGGACATGGCGAAGTATCTCGTCAAGTTTGAACACGTCTGTGAGCGAAACGCTTTGGAGCGGTCTCTTTGGGCGCGGAACCTGTTAGCTCTTCTTCCCGGCGAAGTGTCTGACGCAATAACTTGCTTGTCGAGGGAAGCGTTTGAGAGCTATGACGAGGTTAAGGAAGTGCTCTTGAGACGATATAAGTTGTCACCCCCGGCTTTCAGGCAAAAGTTCCGGTATGCTAAAAAGGGGAATGAGTCACACGTTGACTTCGCGTTTCGTCTTAAAGCTGATTTAATTGAAGGGCTCAAGGGCGAAGGTGTTTATGACGACCGCGATAAAGTGGTGGAATGCGTTGCATTGGAGCAATTCTACCGCTCCATCGAGGAGGATGTCAAACTTTGGCTGCAGGACAAACTTGGTGAATTACAGCTAAACAAGGCAGCAGAGTTAGCTGAGGAGTATTATACTCGCCGAAAGTTGCATAGCAGGGCAGTGCGCGTTGAAAAGGATGAAAGGAAAGAGGGCTTTTCAAAGAAACCTGATCAACGCAAGCCGCGAATTTGCTACAACAGCAAAAAGGAAGGGCACATCGCGATAAACTGTGAGCAAAAGTTTGCTTTTGCAACAATCCGAGAATCGGAAAAGAACATGCGGATGTTGGAGCCGTATCTCCAAGAAATTAGTGTGTATGGGCAAACGTGTCGAGCACTTCGTGACTCAGCGGCAACCATGGATGTTGTCCATTCTTCATTGGTGTCTCCGGATGATTTTACAGGAGAATGCGCGTGGATCAGGCAAGTCGCTGAGGAGCAGAGTGCTTGCTTACCAATCGCCACGGTTGTCATTGAAGGCCCGTTCGGTAAGCTTCGCACCGAAGCGGCTGTGTCTGCAACGCTTCCCGATCGTTTTCCTTATCTTTTCTCTAACAACTCAGAGCAGCTTCTCAAAAACCAGGGTAAATCGTTCTTCCCCAGCTTAGCGTACATGCCCCTCACGCGATCGCAAGCGCGGAAGCTTTCGCAGGAGCTTGATCTTGTTCAATGCGGTGAACTCACAAGTGACCTTGTCGGTGGGTCGACGGAACCTCACAGAGGAAATTTTCTGCATGAGTCATGTGAGCAGTCACGCGAGCGGCCCGTCGCCGAAGAGAACGGCGCGGTTTCCGTAGCAAGGGGAGACGACATGGCGCCATTGAATCAGAGCGAGAGGGCTGCAGCGCTCTCACCTGTAGCGGAAAGATGGAGTGAGCTGTCGAGGGTTGATCGAGATACGCTCATTCGAGAGCAGCGTGAGGACCTCTCGATTAAATCGCCAATAGGAAGCATAAACTTGGGAAAAAAGAAAAAGAACGTTTCTTTTTTTGAAAAAGCAGGGCTTTTGAATCGGAGCTACACAAATGCGCAAGGTCGCAAGTATGAGCAGCTCTTGGTGCCAGAAAAGTATCGTCGCCAACTATTGAAACTGGCGCATGAAAACGCATGGGCAGGGCATCTCGGCATAAAGAAGACCAAGGCTAGAGTTTCCTTTGAGTTTTATTGGCCGAAATGCTGGAAGGATATCGAAGACTTTGTACGCTCATGCGACACTTGTCAGAGAGCGGGGAAATTCGTGGACAAGTGGAAGGCACCCATGAAGCTTTCTGATACCAATTATGAAGTGAAATTAGGAAGGCGGCCAAACAAAATTTACCACAGTAACTTGATGAAACCATACGTTCAACGTCAAGCGGTCGTAAATCTGTTGTTGAATGCTTCAGAGGAAGAGGGAGCAGAGATTTGGAGTTCTAGTGATGTAGTCGAAAGGAGATTGGAGGTAATCTTGAAGCAGTTGAACCTAGAGCCTAGGTTAAGTGAAGTCCAGAAGAAGGAGCCTAGAAGGAATGCTCCTTTTTATGAGAAATCTGGACTTCCCCATTGTAGTTACACAGATGTGGAACGTCGCAAGTGTGAGCCGCTCTTCGTACCGCATAGGTATCGTCGCCTAAAAGTGGCTGGTTACCGAGATGGAGCATGATACTCCAATTGCACAACTTTGACGTTCGCTAAAAAAAGGAAAGCTAAACGCTAATGCAGACGCATTAAGCCGTGCGTTTAGTTAGTACCTTCTCCACCTTTCGGTTTCTCGCTGGTAATTAGGGCAAAATTTTGACCTCATCACGACCTTTGCTGATCGCTCTCGTCCAGAATGAGGTCAGTGAGCCAACTTTATGTTCTATTCTAATGCGTTGCATTGTTGTACGTGAAAAAAATCTGAGTTGTCATCTTAAGAGTCTTGGGTCCCACATGTGCCTCTTGATGTAGAGAAACGAAATTCCGATAGACACGTAGCTAGGTATATGTTGTACTATACGTTGTCTGGTGTTCTGTCGGGTGATCGAAGGCAATTGCTTGTGTTGTGTGTTGTCTTGGTTCGATCCGTTCTTGACAAGTTGCAGAACCACTGACAAGTGCTGAAACCAAAGATCGTGAGACGAGCGAAGCTGGTCGACAAGTTGTGGCGACAAGCAAGTGGAGCTGGGATCCGTCCTCAAGAGTGAGATGTGTTCCCGGAGCAGAGTCTGGAGCTGCATTCTCCCCATGGCCCTGGAGGCAAACCTGGAGGGACCTGGCGAACGAGCGCGCCTGACATCGGAGCCCCGTGGAAGCAGCTCGTCTTTCCGGCGCATTGTCTGGTGGCGGGGGTGCTGTTATGCCTGCGAGTCCGCAGCGAACGTCCATACCTCGAAAAAAGGAAATCTGTGTTAAGGCCAGCACGTGAGCCCGCCTGACGCGATCAACAATTCAACGGCGTCATCACGCGACGGCGCCTTTCGGCGCGCACGTGCAGTGAGTCAACTCAGCCCGCAAGCCCGTCGAGTAAACAACCGGCGCCATCCTGTCTGGCGGGTCTGACGCAATGTCTGGCGACGTCGCTCGTCCTTGGGTGCAGCCACCTGCAGCACAGCCTCTCCAGATTCAATGAAAAATAATGACGCGGCCCAACGGCGACCCGATTGGAGGAGTCTGACCTCATGACCAGCGGCGCTTCTGGTTGGACATTTGAGTTGGACCCGGTGCATATAAAAGAAGCCCTGCGGCGCTTTGCGAGCAGCAGTCCTATGTGGGAGCAGGCATGTGTGTCGCAGTTAGGCTGTGTGTCAGAGAAGAGAGCTATGTGATAGAGAGTTGAGCTGTGTGTCAGAGAAGAGAGCTATGTGTTAGACAGTTGAGCTATGTGTTAGCAGCCTCATTTGAGGGCAGACCTATGTGTTAGAGAGGAGAGCTCGGCTCTTCGAGTCTCTAAGCTGTCGGCCCCAGTGCCGAATTTGTAACGCCTCCTTATATATGCTGTACATAAACCTTGTTTACCTCACCGTAGTCTCGTCCGCTCGTCTATCAGCTCTGCGCAGAAGCTGTCGCGAGCTGAGCAACCTACGCCACCAAACGGCTGGTGACCTTCCCGGCAGAGTTCGAAGCAGTGGCGCCTTCGGGACCGTGTTGGCGTCGCCGTCTTTCGTAAACAGTGCTTGCAGCGGTGAGATTTTGAGGTGCCCTTCGTAACGTCGTCGGAGGCGCGCTTCGCAACAGCGTGCATAGACAGAATCGCAGGGGTGGTGTTGAGTCGCTATGTATACGAAAAGTGGTTTCTTATGCCATGCTCGACGAATAAGAAATGTTTTTTTTTGGCAGTTGGGCAGTCATTTATTGCACCACATGTCTGAGCTGCTGCGCTTGAAGTGAACAAATGGTTATTGAATTTATCCGCTAGACTAGCTTCTCCGAACTCCACACCGTCGATAAATGCATCGCTGTTCAATGTGTAACTACCCTGTTGACACAATTCATCGGCCCTCTTCAGGGGACATTCAAGCATTTGTTTGTTTAATCAATTCAATTTTTGAATTCGCGTCCTTGAAAAATCTGCATACTGTGCTTGTCGGTGATTTCAATATTGATTTGTCGCTTCTTACTACTCAAAGTAGACAATTTTTTATGTAACTGAAGCATATTCGTGTGAAAACGTAATAAATCTGCCAACTAGAATAACAACAAAAAATAAGCTCTGCTGGACTTATGTATAAATAAATTTAATGGCAGCGATGTCAGTGCTGGTGTGCTAACAGCTGATCTGAGTGATTACTTGTAAGTATTCTGTTTTTTCTCCTGCAACAAAGAAAGAAAAAAAAACAATAGTACGTGTTAACAATGCTCCTTTTACATTTCACTTTTTCAATGATAATGTTTTGTCAACGTTTCGGGCTGGTATTAAAAGTATAGAATGGAATATTGCTTACAATGAGTAATGCCCTAATATATCTTATGATTTGTTTCTGCAACAAGTCAATAGTTGTTATTTTGCGGCTTTCTCAATACAATATATAAAAAGCACGGAGAGTTAAGGAAACCGTGTATTAGCAGAGACCTTTACAACAGAATTTGAACACGACATAAACTACACCATAACACCATTAGAATACGAGACATACCTATAATACATGAATATAAAAAAAGTCTGCAACAAACTAAACTCAGATTTGAAAAGAGCCCGTATTCATTTATTATAAGCAACAATTTGCAGATGTCTCTTGCAATCCTAGAAAAACATGGAACTTGCTTCATTCACTCATGGGAAGAACAAAAAGTTGCCTCCTTTCAGAACTAACCATCGATGGTGTGGAGTTCAGGGAAGCTAGTCTAGGGAATAAATCCAATAACCATTTGTTCGCTTCAAGTGCAGCAGCTCAGACAAGTGGTGCAATAAACGACTGCCCGAGTTCCAAAAAAAACATTTCTTCTTCCTCTGCCAACTGTATTTTTCTGAGTCTTTGTAGTAAATTAGAAATATTTGCTTGCCTAAAGTCATAAATAAAGGTACTTCCGCCATACTTGATGACAATAAAGTTGAACCAATTAAACATGGCCCGGAATCACTCTGTGGCCACTGCAACATATTTCAATCGGTGGATCAAAATATCAAAAATAGAAAAAAACGTTTGAAAGCATTAAGGATCTTCTAGTAGTACAATAGTCTTTGAAAAACTGTCACGGCAAGCTGACAGTGTCTATTCGAGAGAGGAAATGCAAGATCGTGGCACAAATATCAGAAGCTTACAAACATTTTATGGATGCTCAGTGAAAGACAAATTTGTGCCAGTTCCGAAATACGCATGGAGACCCTTCAGCCCAAAACAAATGCAGATGTCACAAGTACTCCGTATAATCGCCGCAATCAAAATGCTGCCTTTGCGACTGCGTTGGTTACGACGCTTCAGCGTGCCGCTAAAATGGCAAAAAACCCCTTTTTGCCAGACGTGTCAGCAAACAAGACATCTTTTGGCCAAGTGTAAGTGGAGCAGGCCAGTGAGTCATGTTGCATGCGTTTGGCTCACGAGTCAGGGGATATAAAAACACAAAGGGAAAGCGTGACAGAGGAGCAAGACAATATCAAGGCGTCTTCGGATTCCGCAAGCGTCATCACTTTTTGATGTGGTGGCGAGTGACAAGAATAAACGATGATGATGATATGTAGAGTGTAACGTCGCAAACCCACTATATGATTATGAGAGACGCCGTAGTAGAGGGCTCCGAAAATTTTGACCACCTGGGGTTCTTTAATGTGCACCGAAATCTGAGCATACGGGCCTACAGCATTTTCGCCGCCACCGAAAATGTGGCCGCCTAAGCCGGAACCCAATCTCGCGTCTTGCGCGTCACCAGCCGTGTACCTTAGCCACTAGACCACCACGGTGGGGGGACAAGAATCATCGAAGTAAAGGAGACATTAACAAAGGTTTCATGCCTACATTCCCAGAGTATGTGTTCAGACGAAAGTCGACGGTGCTACGTGATACTGGCAGTTACAGAGCAGTCATTAAGCGAAGCGTGAAGTCTGGCGTGGCACTAAAGGGAGGTTTGGGTTTGGGTTTATTTCCAACACAAAAAGGTGGGGTTCCCCAGGCAAAAAAAACTTTCAAAAACAGCTTGAAGGGACTTGGGGGACCGCACAGGCAGCAGCGAATAAAAAGTATAACTAACACGACATGATACAACTTATACAACTTGACAAAATTTAATAGGATCGGTACATAGCAAAGTAAATATAAGGAGGTACAACAAAAATGCACAGATAAAGTGAAATGAATGTAACAGGGAAATGCATCAGAAATTAAAATGCACCCACATAACTATGATAACTGCACATACTGAAAATGCAAACGTTTGGACGCATAAAAAATGCAATGCGAGAACAGTGGTGCAGTGACAGTTCATGAGGTTATGCTGTAATGGCTGCACAGTCATTTATTAGGAAAAATCTTATTTGTTTTTTAAATCTATGGAATGGGATATCAAAATTTATTTGTGAAGATAGACGGTTTATTAGTGCAGGTATCTGATAAGTGAGGGCTGATTTTCCGTAATTCGTACGTTTTCCTGGTATTGGTGTCTGTGTATTACGTAGTGGATAACGTCTTGATGTTGCATGTGCCATGTCTATCAGATAATGTTTCTGTATGTGCAGGAGGAGTTTATAATCGTGTAATTTGGTTGCTTTAAGCAAATTATACTTAACAAATAAAGGATTTGTGGGTAAGTCTTTTGGCTCACCAAAATAGTTCTCGAAAAGTCTAAGCACTTTCTTTTGCATTGTTTCCAGTTTGTAGTAATCAGTAGTTGTTGTGGTACCCTAAACAAGTGTGCAATAATATAAGCGGGAGTAGAAATGCACGTAATATATCGCCTTTGTTAGATGTAAAGAAATTAAATGGAATAGTTTAAATATTATACCGACGGCTCTGCTTAGCTCTGAAGCGACTTTATTGATGTGTGTATTCCACGACATGTTTTCTTCAAACCATACGCCTAAAAATTTCTGACATTTGACGCGCTCTAAGACGGTGCCCTGATAAGTTAGCGTAAGCTCTGTGTTACAGAGCTTATTAACAGGCTTAAAGAAGACGTAATTAGATTTCTTTTTATTTAGGGATAGTTTATTAGCGTGAAGCCAACCATCCAACTGAACAAGATATTCGTTTATCACTTTCCGAGGCTGAGTAAGTGTGTGCGCTAAAAAAAGACGCTGGTGTCGTCAGCGTACATTACTAACTTGGGAGAGTTAGGAATATTAAAGAAGTCATTAACGTACCATATAAATAACAAGGGTCCCAGAATCGACCCCTGGGGCCCTCCTTGTTTTATTGTGGTTGTAGGGGAGGTAACATCTCCAATTTTGACACCCTCCTTCCTGCAAGAAAGATAATTCTTTAAAACATCTAGGGTGATGCCGCGAACGCCATAGTCATAAGCTTCAGTAGCAGAATGTCGTGATTAACGCAATCGAACGCTTTCCTTAGATCAATGAAAAGACCTATACTCTAGAGTTTGTTTTCAATGTCATGTAGTATTTTATCTTTTACATGTAACAAAGCTAGCTCAGTGCTTTTATTTTTCTGGAAACCGTATTGTGCATCGTTTGTGATTTGGTGCTTATTTATGAAATTACCAAGACGCGTGTTGATGACATTTTCAAATACTTTAGATAACACAGGTAGCACCGAAATAGGTCTGTGATTACTTATATCGCCAACAGCACCTCCCTTATGTATCGGGCATATGCGAGCAAGCTTCAGATCTGAGGGGAAGATTCCAGTTTCAAGCATTCTGTTAATAATATGTGTTAATGGTGAAGATATAAGAGCCACAACGTATTTAATGGGTAAGGCACTTACCTCATTAATTCCTGCCGAAACATAGTTTCTAATATTTCGAACTAATTTTTCTACCTCTTGTGGACTTGTAGGGAATAAACTAATTGAGTGTAGCAACCTTTTGCGTTTATGTATAGTAACACGACAACTTTCAGAACTGAAATTTGTTTGAAATTCACCCACATTTGTAAAGTATTCATTCATTTCTGTGAGTGCTTCTAATTCCGTTTTGCCATGGACAAAAGCTGCAATGTTAATACGACGTTTTATTTTCGAGTTGTTTGATAAATTATTTATTTCGTTCCACAGCTCTTTGGGTTCATTAAGTATAGTAGCAAAAAGCGTTTCATAGTAGCAGGTCTTAGCCTTTTTCAAATCGGCGTTTAACTTATTACGGTATCTTTTAAATTCGCTAAGAGCACCGTCACGTGTCTGTAGAAATGCATGATACATTCTGTTTTTATGTTTTATTATTTTGTACAAACATCGACTAACCCAAGGCTTGCGAATTTTTTTCTTCCTGGGGAATGGAACAAGTGGGTAGTGTCGCTCATAGATAACCTTAAGTGCCTCATTGAAAAGACTGTATGCTTTATCGGGGTCTTTTTCTGCGTAAACCAAGTTCCACTGCGTGGTTTCCAGCGCATAATAAAATTCGTTAAGCTGATCTGAGTTCATTCTACGATAACAAGGCTTTTCGCTCTAGTGGCGCCTGTCACTATCAAGCGGCAAAAATGTGAAGATAGGCAGGTGATCGCTTACATCAAGTGGTAATATACCACTGGTCCAAGTTTGACTGGTGGCGTTTGTGATACTTACATCGAGCAAAGTGGCCTTGTGGGTGGTAAGACGTGTAGGTTGTGTGATGACATTGGAACAGGCAAATGAATCTAGAATAGCTTGCAGCTGCTCACATGATGCATCCCCACTGAGCATGTCAACATTTACATCATCCATGATAATGAATGGACTACGCATCACATGGAGTTTGCGCAGAAGTTTTTCTATAAAAATAAAAAAATCAGACTTATACCCAGTGGGAGGTCGGTAAACAGCTGCAACTATTACATTTTGCACACACATTGTAAGACACTCGATATGAGGCGTGATACAGGTCAAGTCGTCGATAACGTCATGAACGGGGGTATCTTTAACATACATACTGATCCCACCACCCCGAGTCGAAGAACGAACAATGCCATTATGAACATAACTCGCGAACTGTGGTGGGCTATCTTTCGGAGTCAGCCAAGATTCCGTAAAACACAAAACATGAAATTTATTCTCAAAACGATTGAGGAACAGGCTGATGTCATCCGTTTGATTTCTAATGCTGCGAGCATTTAGATGAAATGCAGCTAATTGTTCAGACAACACTTTGAAGATGCACTAGAGATTATCTTGGTCATATTATTGACAATCTTAAACACTGGCCATCCTGGGGTAATTAAAAACAGCCCAAGTACTCGGAGTTCATTCACTAATGCATCTTATCTATATCTTCCCGACAACAGATTCAAAGTCTCTCCGATGTCTCCGATTTTCGCGCGAAGATTTTCCTTCCTTGCGTCCAGACGAATCGCCAACCAACTTCCCGTTTTTGTGCCACTGCAGCACCAAGCAACTGTTTACCTGACGAGTTAGGTTTTCATTTACAAAGATTGGTGCTGAGCTCTTGAGACCAATTTCTCTAGCCGAGGGCCTCACTTTTCAAGCTTTCATGAGAACGGCATTGCGCTTGTCGTGTCGCACAAAACATACAACAATGCTCCTATTTCCTTCCTTAGATATGCCCATCTTTGACAGGTGTCAATATCACAATCCGTGACCGGTTCCTGGACTGCGGCACACAACTTTTTCACAATCTGAAATGGCTCTCCTTCATTTGGCGCACCTTTAATTTCAAGGTTCTTAGCACGGGTATATTGCTCGAGCTCTTCCACTTTTATTTGTAGCTGTCGATTTTCTGTTACTAGTTTCTCGTTAGCATTCCGTGTTATTACTAGTTCCTCGCGCAAAGCCTCAAGTTCTTGCGAAAGCAAATTGACATTGTCACAAGTCTCACTACAATGATCAACACTCTGAAACCACGGATCTCGGCCCGTATTTCTCTCTTAAAATCCTCAAGCGCTTTGTTAATATCCCTCGTCATGTCAAGAAACACGAAACACAATAGTTTGGCAGCAGTGCAAAAAGGTAACACGCTTATAATTCTATCGCAAGTAGAAGAACGCTCACCTGCATGGAAAAATATACAGTATAAACCGATGTGAAGTCGATGCGCACTGCCGCCGAACTGAAGATCACCCGGTGGATGTTCGGTTTATATGTGCAGGGTCAAGAAGCCACGTGGCATGCGCAGGAGTAGTATGCCTTGCTTCCACCACCAACAGCTGATATGGCCGGCAACCGGCGGATCCGATTCTTTTTCCACTTCTAAGGGCAGTTTTGCTGTGCGCACTTCAAACAGGCTGCATGGAAAAATATACAGTATCAAGCGATGTGAAGTCGATGCGCACTGCCGCCGAACTGAAGATCACCCGGTGGATGTTCGGTTTATATGTGCAGGGTCAAGAAGCCACGTGGCATGCGCAGGAGTAGTATGCCTTGCTTCCACCACCAACAGCTGATATGGCCGGCAACCGGCGGATCCGATTCTTTTTTCACTTCTAAGGGTAGTTTTGCTGTGCGCACTTCAAACAG